>NC_085077.1:3125658-3460158 GCF_963662255.1 Cinclus cinclus
TGGTGGCATAATAGATCCTTGCTTCTATTGGTCCCCGTGCTGTATCAATCCATCCCTGGCCCTTTTTATACCCCCTGGTGCCACAAGGGATCATTAGATTGTTAGCCTGCATTGGGTCTCCATGGTTCCTTGCTTCTCTTAACCTCAGTGGTGTCACAATGCATCCCATGCCCTTTTAGGCCACTTGGTGTTACAATGAATCATTTGATTCTTGGCCTCTATGGTGTCATAATATTTCCATGTCTTTATTGGGCCCCATGATTTCACAATTCATCCCTGGCCCTTTTACAACCCCTGGTGCCACAAGGGATCATTAGATTGTTAGCCTGCATTGGGTCACAATAGTGCCTTGTTTCTCTTAACCCCTGTGGTGTCACAATGCATCCCATGCCCTTTTAGGCCACTTGATGTCACAATGAATCATTTGATGGTTGGCCTCCATGGTGGCATAATCGATCCTTGCTTCTATTGATCCCCGTGCTACAACAATCCATCCCTGGCACTTTTTATACCCCCTGGTGCAACCAGGGGTCAGTAGATTGATAGCCTCCATTGGGTCACAATGGTTCCTTGCTTCTCTTAACCCCTGTGGTGTCAAAATGCATCCCATGCCCTTTTAGGCCACTTGATGTCACAATGAATCATTTGATTCTTGGCCTCCATGGTGGCATAATAGATCCTTGCTTCTATTGGTCCCCGTGCTGTAACAATCCATCCCTGACACTTTTTATACCCCCTGGTGCCACAAGGGATCATTAGATTGTTAGCCTGCATTGGGTCACAATGGTTCCTTGCTTCTCTTAACCCCTGTGGTGTCAAAATGCATCCCATGCCCTTTTAGGCCACTTGATGTCGCAATGAATCATTTGATTCTTGGCCTCCATGGTGGCATAATAGATCCTTGCTTCTATTGGTCCCCGTGCTGTAACAATCCATCACTGGCCCTTTTTATACCCCCTGGTGCCACAAGGGATCATTAGATTGTTAGCCTCCCTTGGGTCTCAATGGTTCCTTGCTTCTCTTAACCTCTGTGGTGTCACAATCCATCCCATGCCCCTTTAGGCCACTTGATGTCACAATGAATCATTTGATTCTTGGCCTCCATGGTGGCATAATAGATCCTTGCTTCTATTGGTCCCCGTGCTGTAACAATCCATCACTGGCCCTTTTTATACCCCCTGGTGCCACAAGGGATCATTAGATTGTTAGCCTGCATTGGGTCTCAATATTTCCTTGCTTCTCTTAACCTCTATGGTGTCACAATGCATCCCATGCCCTTTTAGGCCACTTGGTGTTACAATGAATCACTTGATTCTTGGCCTCTATGGTGTCATAATATTTCCATGTCTTTATTGGGCCCCATGCTTTCACAATTCATCCCTGGCCCTTTTACAACCCCTGGTGCCACAAGGGATCATTAGATTGTTAGCCTGCATTGGGTCACAATAGTGCCTTATTTCTCTTAACCTCTGTGGTGTCACAATGCATCCCATGCCCTTTTAGGCCACTTGATGTCACAATGAATCATTTGATTCTTGGCCTCCATGGTGGCATAATAGATCCTTGCTTCTATTGGTCCCCGTGCTACAACAATCCATCCCTGACAATTTTTATACCCCCTGGTGCCACAAGGGATCATGAGATTGTTAGCCTCCCTTGGGTCACAATGGTTCCTTGCTTCTCTTAACCCCTGTGGTGTCAAAATGCATCCCATGCCCTTTTAGGCCACTTGATGTCGCAATGAATCATTTGATTCTTGACCTCCATGGTGGCATAATAGATCCTTGCTTCTATTGGTCCCCGTGCTGTAACAATCCATCACTGGCCCTTTTTATACACCCTGGTGCCACAAGGGATCATTAGATTGTTAGCCTCCCTTGGGTCTCAGTGGTTCCTTGCTTCTCTTAACCCCTGTGGTGTCACAATCCATCCCTTGCCCTTTTAGGGCACTTGATGTCGCAATGAATCATTTGATTCTTGGCCTCCATGGTGGCATAATAGATCCTTGCTTCTATTGGTCCCCGTGCTGTAACAATCCATCACTGGCCCTTTTTATACCCCCTGGTGCCACAAGGGATCATATAGATTGTTAGCCTGCATTGGGTCTCAATGGTTCCTTGCTTCTCTTAACCTCTATGGTGTCCCAATGCATCCCATGCCCTTTTAGGCCACTTGGTGTTACAATGAATCACTTGATTCTTGGCCTCTATGGTGTCATAATATTTCCATGTCTTTATTGGGCCCCATGCTTTCACAATTCATCCCTGGCCCTTTTACAACCCCTGGTGCCACAAGGGATCATTAGATTGTTAGCCTGCATTGGGTCACAATAGTGCCTTGTTTCTCTTAACCCCTGTGGTGTCACAATGCATCCCATGCCCTTTTTGGCCACTTCATGTCGCAATGAATCATTTGATGGTTGGCCTCCATGGTGGCATAATAGATCCTTGCTTCTATTGGTCCCCGTGCCACAACAATACATCCCTGGCCCTTTTTATACCCCCTGGTGCCACCAGGGTTCAGTAGATTGATAGCCTCCATTGGGTCACAATGGTTCCTTGCTTCTCTTAACCCCTGTGGTGTCACAATGCATCCCATGCTCTTTTTGGCCACTTCATGTTACAATGAATCATTTGATGGTTGGCCTCCATGGTGGCATAATAGATCCTTGCTTCTATTGGTCCCCGTGCTGTAACAATCCATCACTGGCCCTTTTTATACCCCCTGGTGCCACAAGGGATCATTAGATTGTTAGCCTCCCTTGGGTCACAATGGTTCCTTGTTTCTCTTAACCCCTGTGGTGTCACAATGCATCTCATGCCCTTTTAGGCCACTTGATGTCACAATGAATCATTTGATTCTTGGCCTCCATGGTGGCATAATAGATCCTTGCTTCTATTGGTCCCCGTGCTGTAACATTCCATCACTGGGCCTTTTACAAACCCTGGTGTCACAAGGGATCATTAGATTGTTAGCCTGCATTGGGTCACAATGGTTCCTTGCTTCTCTTAACCTCTGTGGTGTCACAATCCATCCCATGCCCCTTTAGTCCACTTGATGTTACAATGAAACATTTGATTCTTGGCCTCCATGGTGGCATATTAGATCCTTGCTTCTATTGGTCCCCGTGCTGTAACAATCCATCACTGGCCCTTTTTATACCCCCTGGTGCCACAAGGGATCATTAGATTGTTAGCCTGCATTGGGTCTCAATAGTTCCTTGCTTCTCTTAACCCCTGTGGTGTCACAATGCATCCCATGCCCTTTTAGGCCTCTTGATGTCACAATGAATCATTTGATGGTTGGCCTCCATGGTGGCATAATAGATCCTTTCTTCTATTGGTCCCCGTGCTACAGCAATCCATCCCTGGCCCTTTTTATACCCCCTGGTGCCACAAGGGGTCATTAGATTGATAGCCTCCAATGGGTCACAATGGTTCCTTGCTTCTCTTAACCCCTGTGGTGTCACAATGCATCCCATGCACTTTTTGGCCACTTCATGTTACAATGAATCATTTGATTCTTGGCCTCCCTGGTGGCATAATCGTTCCTTGATTCTCTTGGTCCCTGTGCTGTAACAATCCATCCCTGACACTTTTTATACCCCCTGGTGCCACAAGGGATCATTAGATTGTTAGCCTCCCTTGGGTCACAATGGTTCCTTGCTTCTCTTAACCCCTGTGGTGTCACAATGCATCCCATGCCCTTTTAGGCCACTTGATGTCACAATGAATCATTTGATTCTTGGCCTCCATGGTGGCATAATAGATCCTTGCTTCTATTGGTCCCCGTGCTGTAACAATCCATCACTGGCCCTTTTTATACCCCCTGGTGCCACAAGGGATCATTAGATTGTTAGCCTCCCTTGGGTCTCAATGGTTCCTTGCTTCTCTTAACCCCTGTGGTGTCACAATCCATCCCTTGCCCTTTTAGGGCACTTGATGTCGCAATGAATCATTTGATTCTTGGCCTCCATGGTGGCATAATAGATCCTTGCTTCTATTGGTCCCCGTGCTGTAACAATCCATCACTGGCCCTTTTTATACCCCCTGGTGCCACAAGGGATCATTAGATTGTTAGCCTCCCTTGGGTCACAATGGTTCCTTGCTTCTCTTAACCTCTATGGTGTCCCAATGCATCCCATGCCCTTTTAGGCCACTTGGTGTTACAATGAATCACTTGATTCTTGGCCTCTATGGTGTCATAATATTTCCATGTCTTTATTGGGCCCCATGCTTTCACAATTCATCCCTGGCCCTTTTACAACCCCTGGTGCCACAAGGGATCATTAGATTGTTAGCCTGCATTGGGTCACAATAGTGCCTTGTTTCTCTTAACCCCTGTGGTGTCACAATGCATCCCATGCCCTTTTTGGCCACTTGATGTCGCAATGAATCATTTGATGGTTGGCCTCCATGATGGCATAATAGATCCTTGCTTCTATTGGTCCCCGTGCCACAACAATCCATCCCTGGCCCTTTTTATACCCCCTGGTGCCACAAGGGGTCATTAGATTGATAGCCTCCATTGGGTCACAATGGTTCCTTGCTTCTCTTAACCCCTGTGGTGTCACAATGCATCCCATGCTCTTTTTGGCCACTTCATGTTACAATGAATCATTTGATTCTTGGCCTCCATGGTGGCATAATAGATCCTTGCTTCTATTGGTCCCCGTGCTGTAACAATCCATCACTGGCCCTTTTTATACCCCCTGGTGCCACAAGGGATCATTAGATTGTTAGCCTCCCTTGGGTCACAATGGTTCCTTGTTTCTCTTAACCCCTGTGGTGTCACAATGCATCTCATGCCCTTTTAGGCCACTTGATGTCACAATGAATCATTTGATTCTTGGCCTCCATGGTGGCATAATAGATCCTTGCTTCTATTGGTCCCCGTGCTGTAACATTCCATCACTGGGCCTTTTACAAACCCTGGTGTCACAAGGGATCATTAGATTGTTAGCCTGCATTGGGTCACAATGGTTCCTTGCTTCTCTTAACCTCTGTGGTGTCACAATCCATACCATGCCGCTTTAGGCCACTTGATGTTACAATGAAGCATTTGATTCTTGGCCTCCATGGTGGCATAATAGATCCTTGCTTCTATTGGTCCCCGTGCTGTAACAATCCATCACTGGCCCTTTTTATACCCCCTGGTGCCACAAGGGATCATTAGATTGTTAGCCTGCATTGGGTCTCAATAGTTCCTTGCTTCTCTTATCCCCTGTGGTGTCACAATGCATCCCATGCCCTTTTAGGCCACTTGATGTCGCAATGAATCATTTGATTCTTGGCCTCCATGGTGGCATAATAGATCCTTGCTTCTATTGGTCCCCGTGCTGTAACAATCCATCACTGGCCCTTTTTATACCCCCTGGTGCCACAAGGGATCATTAGATTGTTAGCCTCCCTTGGGTCTCAATGGTTCCTTGCTTCTCTTAACCTCTGTGGTGTCACAATCCATCCCATGCCCCTTTAGGCCACTTGATGTCACAATGAATCATTTGATTCTTGGCCTCCATGGTGGCATAATAGATCCTTGCTTCTATTGTTCCCCGTGCTGTAACAATCCATCACTGGCCCTTTTTATACCCCCTGGTGGCACAAGGGATCATTAGATTGTTAGCCTGCATTTGGTCTCAATAGTTCCTTGCTTCTCTTAACCTCTATGGTGTCACAATGCATCCCATGCCCTTTTAGGCCACTTGGTGTTACAATGAATCACTTGATTCTTGGCCTCTATGGTGTCATAATATTTCCATGTCTTTATTGGGCCCCATGCTTTCACAATTCATCCCTGGCCCTTTTACAACCCCTGGTGCCACAAGGGATCATTAGATTGTTAGCCTGCATTGGGTCACAATAGTGCCTTATTTCTCTTAACCCCAGTGGTGTCACAATGCATCCCATGCCCTTTTAGGCCACTTGATGTCACAATGAATCATTTGATTCTTGGCCTCCATGGTGGCATAATAGATCCTTGCTTCTATTGGCCCCCGTGCTACAACAATCCATCCCTGACCCTTTTTATACCCCCTGGTGCCACAAGGGATCATTAGATTGTTAGCCTCCCTTGGGTCACAATGGTTCCTTGCTTCTCCTAACCCCTGTGGTGTCAAAATGCATCCCATGCCCTTTTAGGCCACTTGATGTCGCAATGAATCATTTGATTCTTGACCTACATGGTGGCATAACAGATCCTTGCTTCTATTGGTCCCCGTGCTGTAACAATCCATCACTGGCCCTTTTTATACACCCTGGTGCCACAAGGGATCATTAGATTGTTAGCCTCCCTTGGGTCTCAGTGGTTCCTTGCTTCTCTTAACCCCTGTGGTGTCACAATCCATCCCATGCCCTTTTAGGCCACTTGATGTCCCAATGAATCATTTGATTCTTGGCGTCCATGGTGGCATAATAGATCCTTGCTTCTATTGGTCCCCGTGCTGTAACAATCCATCACTGGCCCTTTTTATACCCCCTGGTGCCACAAGGGATCATATAGATTGTTAGCCTGCATTGGGTCTCAATGGTTCCTTGCTTCTCTTAACCTCTATGGTGTCCCAATGCATCCCATGCCCTTTTAGGCCACTTGGTGTTACAATGAATCACTTGATTCTTGGCCTCTATGGTGTCATAATATTTCCATGTCTTTATTGGGCCCCATGCTTTCACAATTCATCCCTGGCCCTTTTACAACCCCTGGTGCCACAAGGGATCATTAGATTGTTAGCCTGCATTGGGTCACAATAGTGCCTTGTTTCTCTTAACCCCGGTGGTGTCACAATGCATCCCATGCCCTTTTTGGCCACTTCATGTCGCAATGAATCATTTGATGGTTGGCCTCCATGGTGGCATAATAGATCCTTGCTTCTATTGGTCCCCGTGCCACAACAATCCATCCCTGGCCCTTTTTATACCCCCTGGTGCCACCAGGGTTCAGTAGATTGATAGCCTCCATTGGGTCACAATGGTTCCTTGCTTCTCTTAACCCCTGTGGTGTCACAATGCATCCCATGCTCTTTTTGGCCACTTCATGTTACAATGAATCATTTGATTCTTGGCCTCCATGGTGGCATAATAGATCCTTGCTTCTATTGGTCCCCGTGCTGTAACAATCCATCACTGGCCCTTTTTATACCCCCTGGTGCCACAAGGGATCATTAGATTGTTAGCCTGCATTGGGTCACAATGGTTCCTTGTTTCTCTTAACCCCTGTGGTGTCACAATGCATCTCATGCCCTTTTAGGCCACTTGATGTCACAATGAATCATTTGATTCTTGGCCTCCATGGTGGCATAATAGATCCTTGCTTCTATTGGTCCCCGTGCTGTAACATTCCATCACTGGGCCTTTTACAAACCCTGGTGTCACAAGGGATCATTAGATTGTTAGCCTGCATTGGGTCACAATGGTGCCTTGCTTCTCTTAACCTCTGTGGTGTCACAATCCATCCCATGCCCCTTTAGGCCACTTGATGTTACAATGAAGCATTTGATTCTTGGCCTCCATGGTGGCATAATAGATCCTTGCTTCTATTGGTCCCCGTGCTGTAACAATCCATCACTGGCCCTTTTTATACCCCCTGGTGCCACAAGGGATCATTAGATTGTTAGCCTGCATTGGGTCTCAATAGTTCCTTGCTTCTCTTAACCCCTGTGGTGTCACAATGCATCCCATGCCCTTTTAGGCCACTTGGTGTTACAATGAATCATTTGATTCTTGGCCTCTATGGTGTCATAATGTTTCCATGTCTTTATTGGGCCCCATGCTTTCACAATTCATCCCTGGCCCTTTTACAACCCCTGGTGCCACAAGGGATCATTAGATTGTTAGCCTGCATTGGGTCACAATAGTGCCTTGTTTCTCTTAACCCCTGTGGTGTCACAATGCATCCCATGCCCTTTTAGGCCACTTGATGCCACAATGAATCATTTGATGGTTGGCCTCCATGGTGGCATAATAGATCCTTGCTTCTATTGGTCCCCGTGCTACAACAATCCATCAATGGCCCTTTTTATACCCCCTGGTGCCACAAGGGGTCATTAGATTGATAGCCTCCAATGGGTCACAATGGTTCCTTGCTTCTCTTAACCCCTGTGGTGTCACAATGCATCCCATGAACTTTTTGGCCACTTCATGTTACAATGAATCATTTGATTCTTGGCCTCCATGGTGGCATAATCGTTCCTTGATTCTATTGGTCCCCGTGCTGTAACAATCCATCACTGGCCCTTTTTATACCCCCTGGTGCCACAAGGGATCATTAGATTGTTAGCCTCCCTTGGGTCACAATGGTTCCTTGCTTCTCTTAACCCCTGTGGTGTCACAATGCATCCCATGCCCTTTTAGGCCACTTGATGTCGCAATGAATCATTTGATTCTTGGCCTCCATGGTGGCATAATAGATCCTTGCTTCTATTGGTCCCCGTGCTGTAACATTCCATCACTGGGCCTTTTACAAACGCTGGTGTCACAAGGGATCATTAGATTATTAGCCTGCATTGGGTCACAATGGTTCCTTGCTTCTCTTAACCTCTGTGGTGTCACAATGCATCCCATGCCCTTTTAGGCCACTTGATGTCACAATGAACCATTTGATTCTTGGCCTCTATGGTGTCATAATATTTCCATGTCTTTATTGGGCCCCATGCTTTCACAATTCATCCCTGGCCCTTTTACAACCCCTGGTGCCACAAGGGATCATTAGATTTTTAGCCTCCCTTGGGTCACAATAGTGCCTTGTTACTCTTAACCCCTGTGGTGTCACAATGCATCCCATGCCCTTTTAGGCCACTTGATGTCACAATGAATCATTTGATGGTTGGCCTCCATGGTGGCATAATAGATCCTTGCTTCTATTGATCCCCGTGCTACAACAATCCATCCCTGGCCCTTTTACAACCCCTGGTGTCAAAAGGGACCATTAGATTGTTAGCCTCCCTTGGGTCACAATGGTTCCTTGCTTCTCTTAACCCCGGTGGTGTCACAATGCATCCCATGCCCTTTTAGGCCACTTGATGTCACAATGAATCATTTGATTCTTGGCCTCCATGGTGGCATAATAGATCCTTGCTTCTATTGGTCCCCGTGCTGTAACAATCCATCACTGGCCCTTTTTATACACCCTGGTGCCACAAGGGATCATTAGATTGTTAGCCTCCCTTGGGTCTCAATGGTTCCTTGCTTCTCTTAACCCCTGTGGTGTCACAATCCATCCCTTGCCCTTTTAGGGCACTTGATGTCGCAATGAATCATTTGATTCTTGGCCTCCATGGTGGCATAATAGATCCTTGCTTCTATTGGTCCCCGTGCTCTAACAATCCATCACTGGCCCTTTTTATACCCCCTGGTGCCACAAGGGATCATTAGATTGTTAGCCTCCCTTGGGTCACAATGGTTCCTTGCTTCTCTTAACCTCTATGGTGTCCCAATGCATCCCATGCCCTTTTAGGCCACTTGGTGTTACAATGAATCACTTGATTCTTGGCCTCTATGGTGTCATAATATTTCCATGTCTTTATTGGGCCCCATGCTTTCACAATTCATCCCTGGCCCTTTTACAACCCCTGGTGCCACAAGGGATCATTAGATTGTTAGCCTGCATTGGGTCACAATAGTGCCTTGTTTCTCTTAACCCCTGTGGTGTCACAATGCATCCCATGCCCTTTTTGGCCACTTGATGTCGCAATGAATCATTTGATGGTTGGCCTCCATGGTGGCATAATAGATCCTTGCTTCTATTGGTCCCCGTGCCACAACAATCCATCCCTGGCCCTTTTTATACCCCCTGGTGCCACCAGGGTTCAGTAGATTGATAGCCTCCATTGGGTCACAATGGTTCCTTGCTTCTCTTAACCCCTGTGGTGTCACAATGCATCCCATGCTCTTTTTGGCCACTTCATGTTACAATGAATCATTTGATTCTTGGCCTCCATGGTGGCATAATAGATCCTTGCTTCTATTGGTCCCCGTGCTGTAACAATCCATCACTGGCCCTTTTTATACCCCCTGGTGCCACAAGGGATCATTAGATTGTTAGCCTCCCTTGGGTCACAATGGTTCCTTGTTTCTCTTAACCCCTGTGGTGTCACAATGCATCTCATGCCCTTTTAGGCCACTTGATGTCACAATGAATCATTTGATTCTTGGCCTCCATGGTGGCATAATAGATCCTTGCTTCTATTGGTCCCCGTGCTGTAACATTCCATCACTGGGCCTTTTACAAACCCTGGTGTCACAAGGGATCATTAGATTGTTAGCCTGCATTGGGTCACAATGGTTCCTTGCTTCTCTTAACCTCTGTGGTGTCACAATCCATCCCATGCCCCTTTAGGCCACTTGATGTCGCAATGAATCATTTGATTCTTGGCCTCCATGGTGGCATAATAGATCCTTGCTTCTATTGGTCCCCGTGCTGTAACAATCCATCACTGGCCCTTTTTATACCCCCTGGTGCCACAAGGGATCATTAGATTGTTAGCCTGCATTGGGTCTCAATAGTTCCTTGCTTCTCTTAACCCCTGTGGTGTCACAATGCATCCCATGCCCTTTTAGGCCACTTGGTGTTACAATGAATCACTTGATTCTTGGCCTCTATGGTGTCATAATATTTCCATGTCTTTATTGGGCCCCATGCTTTCACAATTCATCCCTGGCCCTTTTACAACCCCTGGTGCCACAAGGGATCATTAGATTGTTAGCCTGCATTGGGTCACAATAGTGCCTTGTTTCTCTTAACCCCTGTGGTGTCACAATGCATCCCATGCCCTTTTTGGCCACTTGATGCCACAATGAATCATTTGATGGTTGGCCTCCATGGTGGCATAATAGATCCTTGCTTCTATTGGTCCCCGTGCTACAACAATCCATCAATGGCCCTTTTTATACCCCCTGGTGCCACAAGGGGTCAGTAGATTGATAGCCTCCAATGGGTCACAATGGTTCCTTGCTTCTCTTAACCCCTGTGGTGTCACAATGCATCCCATGAACTTTTTGGCCACTTCATGTTACAATGAATCATTTGATTCTTGGCCTCCATGGTGGCATAATCGTTCCTTGATTCTATTGGTCCCCGTGCTGTAACAATCCATCCCTGACCCTTTTTATACCCCCTGGTGCCACAAGGGATCATTAGATTGTTAGCCTCCCTTGGGTCACAATGGTTCCTTGCTTCTCTTAACCCCTGTGGAGTCACAATGCATCCCATGCCCTTTTAGGCCACTTGATGTCACAATGAATCATTTGATTCTTGGCCTCCATGGTGGCATAATAGATCCTTGCTTCTATTGGTCCCCGTGCTGTAACATTCCATCACTGGGCCTTTTACAAACCCTGGTGTCACAAGGGATCATTAGATTATTAGCCTGCATTGGGTCACAATGGTTCCTTGCTTCTCTTAACCTCTGTGGTGTCACAATGCATCCCATGCCCTTTTAGGCCACTTGATGTCACAATGAATCATTTGAGGGTTGGCCTCCATTGTGGCATAATAGATCCTTGCTTCTATTGATCCCTGTGCTACAACAATCCATCCCTGACACTTTTTATACCCCCTGGTGCCACAAGGGATCATTAGATTGTTAGCCTCCCTTGGGTCAATGGTTCCTTGCTTCTCTTAATCCCTGTGGTGTCAAAATGCATCCCATGCCCTTTTAGGCCACTTGATGTCGCAATGAATCATTTGATTCTTGGCCTCCATGGTGGCATAATAGATCCTTGCTTCTATTGGTCCCCGTGCTGTAACAATCCATCACTGGCCCTTTTTATACCCCCTGGTGCCACAAGGGATCATTAGATTGGTAACCTGCATTGGGTCACAATGGTTCCTTGCTTCTCTTAACCTCAGTGGTGTCACAATGCATCCCATGCCCTTTTAGGCCACTTGGTGTTACAATGAACCATTTGATTCTTGGCCTCTATGGTGTCATAATATTTCCATGTCTTTATTGGGCCCCATGCTTTCACAATTCATCCCTGGCCCTTTTACAACCCCTGGTGCCACAAGGGATCATTAGATTGTTAGCCTCCCTTGGGTCACAATAGTGCCTTGTTACTCTTAACCCCTGTGGTGTCACAATGCATCCCATGCCCTTTTAGGCCACTTGATGTCACAATGAATCATTTGATGGTTGGCCTCCATGGTGGCATAATAGATCCTTGCTTCTATTGATCCCCGTGCTACAACAATCCATCCCTGTCCACTTTTATACCCCCTGGTGCAACAAGGGATCATTAGATTGTTAGCCTCCCTTGGGTCACAATGGTTCCTTGCTTCTCTTAACCCCTGTGGTGTCAAAATGCATCCCATGCCCTTTTAGGCCACTTGATGTCACAATGAATCATTTGATTCTTGGCCTCCATGGTGGCATAATAGATCCTTGCTTCTATTGGTCCCCGTGCTGTAACAATCCATCCCTGGCCCTTTTACAACCCCTGCTGTCAAAAGGGACCATTAGATTGTTAGCCTCTCTTGGGTCACAATGGTTCCTTGCTTCTCTTAACCCCTGTGGTGTCACAATGCATCCCATGCCCTTTTAGGCCACTTGATGTCACAATGAATCATTTGATTCTTGGCCTCCATGGTGGCATAATAGATCCTTGCTTCTATTGGTCCCCGTGCTGTAACAATCCATCACTGGCCCTTTTTATACCCCCTGGTGCCACAAGGGATCATTAGATTGTTAACCTGCATTGGGTCACAATGGTTCCTTGCTTCTCTTAACCTCAGTGGTGTCACAATGCATCCCATGCCCTTTTAGGCCACTTGGTGTTACAATGAATCATTTGATTCTTGGCCTCTATGGTGTCATAATATTTCCATGTCTTTATTGGGCCCCATGCTTTCACAATTCATCCCTGGCCCTTTTACAACCCCTGGTGCCACAAGGGATCATTAGATTGTTAGCCTCCCTTGGGTCACAATAGTGCCTTGTTACTCTTAACCCCTGTGGTGTCACAATGCATCCCATGCCCTTTTAGGCCACTTGATGTCACAATGAATCATTTGATGGTTGGCCTCCATGGTGGCATAATAGATCCTTGCTTCTATTGATCCCCGTGCTACAACAATCCATCCCTGACCACTTTTATACCCCCTGGTGCAACAAGGGATCATTAGATTGTTAGCCTCCCTTGGGTCACAATGGTTCCTTGCTTCTCTTAACCCCTGTGGTGTCAAAATGCATCCCATGCCCTTTTAGGCCACTTGATGTCACAATGAATCATTTGATTCTTGGCCTCCATGGTGGCATAATAGATCCTTGCTTCTATTGGTCCCCGTGCTGTAACAATCCATCCCTGGCCCTTTTACAACCCCTGGTGTCAAAAGGGAACATTAGATTGTTAGCCTCTCTTGGGTCACAATGGTTTCTTGCTTCTCTTAACCCCTGTGGTGTCACAATGCATCCCATGCCCTTTTAGGCCACTTGATGTCACAATGAATCATTTGATTCTTGGCCTCCATGGTGGCATAATAGATCCTTGCTTCTATTGGTCCCCGTGCTGTAACAATCCATCACTGGCCCTTTTTATACACCCTGGTGCCACAAGGGACCATTAGATTGTTAGCCTCCCTTGGGTCTCAATGGTTCCTTGCTTCTCTTAACCCCTGTGGTGTCACAATCCATCCCATGCCCTTTTAGGCCACTTGATGTCGCAATGAATCATTTGATTCTTGGCCTCCATGGTGGCATAATAGATCCTTGCTTCTATTGGTCCCCGTGCTGTAACAATCCATCACTGGCCCTTTTTATACCCCCTGGTGCCACAAGGGATCATATAGATTGTTAGCCTGCATTGGGTCTCAATGGTTCCTTGCTTCTCTTAACCTCTATGGTGTCCCAATGCATCCCATGCCCTTTTAGGCCACTTGGTGTTACAATGAATCACTTGATTCTTGGCCTCTATGGTGTCATAATATTTCCATGTCTTTATTGGGCCCCATGCTTTCACAATTCATCCCTGGCCCTTTTACAACCCCTGGTGCCACAAGGGATCATTAGATTGTTAGCCTGCATTGGGTCACAATAGTGCCTTGTTTCTCTTAACCCCTGTGGTGTCACAATGCATCCCATGCCCTTTTAGGCCACTTGATGTCACAAGGAATCATTTGATGGTTGGCCTCCATGGTGGCATAACAGATCCTTTCTTCTATTGGTCCCCGTGCTACAGCAATCCACACCTGGTCCATTTTATACCCCTTGTGCCACAAGGGGTCATTAGATTGATAGCCTCCAATGGGTCACAATGGTGCCTTGCTTCTCTTAACCCCTGTGGTGTCACAATGCATCCCATGCACTTTTTGGCCACTTCATGTTACAATGAATCATTTGATTCTTGGCCTCCCTGGTGGCATAATCGTTCCTTGATTCTCTTGGTCCCCGTGCTGTAACAATCCATCCCTGACCCTTTTTATACCCCCTGGTGCCACAAGGGATCATTAGATTGTTAGCCTCCCTTGGGTCACAATGGTTCCTTGCTTCTCTTAACCCCTGTGGTGTCACAATGCATCCCATGCCCTTTTAGGCCACTTGATGTCGCAATGAATCATTTGATTCTTGGCCTCCATGGTGGCATAATAGATCCTTGCTTCTATTGGTCCCCGTGCTGTAACATTCCATCACTGGGCCTTTTACAAACGCTGGTGTCACAAGGGATCATTAGATTATTAGCCTGCATTGGGTCACAATGGTTCCTTGCTTCTCTTAACCTCTGTGGTGTCACAATGCATCCCATGCCCTTTTAGGCCACTTGATGTCACAATGAACCATTTGATTCTTGGCCTCTATGGTGTCATAATATTTCCATGTCTTTATTGGGCCCCATGCTTTCACAATTCATCCCTGGCCCTTTTACAACCCCTGGTGCCACAAGGGATCATTAGATTTTTAGCCTCCCTTGGGTCACAATAGTGCCTTGTTACTCTTAACCCCTGTGGTGTCACAATGCATCCCATGCCCTTTTAGGCCACTTGATGTCACAATGAATCATTTGATGGTTGGCCTCCATGGTGGCATAATAGATCCTTGCTTCTATTGATCCCCGTGCTACAACAATCCCTCCCTGGCCCTTTTACAACCCCTGGTGTCAAAAGGGACCATTAGATTGTTAGCCTCCCTTGGGTCACAATGGTTCCTTGCTTCTCTTAACCCCGGTGGTGTCACAATGCATCCCATGCCCTTTTAGGCCACTTGATGTCACAATGAATCATTTGATTCTTGGCCTCCATGGTGGCATAATAGATCCTTGCTTCTATTGGTCCCCGTGCTGTAACAATCCATCACTGGCCCTTTTTATACACCCTGGTGCCACAAGGGATCATTAGATTGTTAGCCTCCCTTGGGTCTCAATGGTTCCTTGCTTCTCTTAACCCCTGTGGTGTCACAATCCATCCCTTGCCCTTTTAGGGCACTTGATGTCGCAATGAATCATTTGATTCTTGGCCTCCATGGTGGCATAATAGATCCTTGCTTCTATTGGTCCCCGTGCTCTAACAATCCATCACTGGCCCTTTTTATACCCCCTGGTGCCACAAGGGATCATTAGATTGTTAGCCTCCCTTGGGTCACAATGGTTCCTTGCTTCTCTTAACCTCTATGGTGTCCCAATGCATCCCATGCCCTTTTAGGCCACTTGGTGTTACAATGAATCACTTGATTCTTGGCCTCTATGGTGTCATAATATTTCCATGTCTTTATTGGGCCCCATGCTTTCACAATTCATCCCTGGCCCTTTTACAACCCCTGGTGCCACAAGGGATCATTAGATTGTTAGCCTGCATTGGGTCACAATAGTGCCTTGTTTCTCTTAACCCCTGTGGTGTCACAATGCATCCCATGCCCTTTTTGGCCACTTGATGTCGCAATGAATCATTTGATGGTTGGCCTCCATGGTGGCATAATAGATCCTTGCTTCTATTGGTCCCCGTGCCACAACAATCCATCCCTGGCCCTTTTTATACCCCCTGGTGCCACCAGGGTTCAGTAGATTGATAGCCTCCATTGGGTCACAATGGTTCCTTGCTTCTCTTAACCCCTGTGGTGTCACAATGCATCCCATGCTCTTTTTGGCCACTTCATGTTACAATGAATCATTTGATTCTTGGCCTCCATGGTGGCATAATAGATCCTTGCTTCTATTGGTCCCCGTGCTGTAACAATCCATCACTGGCCCTTTTTATACCCCCTGGTGCCACAAGGGATCATTAGATTGTTAGCCTCCCTTGGGTCACAATGGTTCCTTGTTTCTCTTAACCCCTGTGGTGTCACAATGCATCTCATGCCCTTTTAGGCCACTTGATGTCACAATGAATCATTTGATTCTTGGCCTCCATGGTGGCATAATAGATCCTTGCTTCTATTGGTCCCCGTGCTGTAACATTCCATCACTGGGCCTTTTACAAACCCTGGTGTCACAAGGGATCATTAGATTGTTAGCCTGCATTGGGTCACAATGGTTCCTTGCTTCTCTTAACCTCTGTGGTGTCACAATCCATCCCATGCCCCTTTAGGCCACTTGATGTCGCAATGAATCATTTGATTCTTGGCCTCCATGGTGGCATAATAGATCCTTGCTTCTATTGGTCCCCGTGCTGTAACAATCCATCACTGGCCCTTTTTATACCCCCTGGTGCCACAAGGGATCATTAGATTGTTAGCCTGCATTGGGTCTCAATAGTTCCTTGCTTCTCTTAACCCCTGTGGTGTCACAATGCATCCCATGCCCTTTTAGGCCACTTGGTGTTACAATGAATCACTTGATTCTTGGCCTCTATGGTGTCATAATATTTCCATGTCTTTATTGGGCCCCATGCTTTCACAATTCATCCCTGGCCCTTTTACAACCCCTGGTGCCACAAGGGATCATTAGATTGTTAGCCTGCATTGGGTCACAATAGTGCCTTGTTTCTCTTAACCCCTGTGGTGTCACAATGCATCCCATGCCCTTTTAGGCCACTTGATGCCACAATGAATCATTTGATGGTTGGCCTCCATGGTGGCATAATAGATCCTTGCTTCTATTGGTCCCCGTGCTACAACAATCCATCAATGGCCCTTTTTATACCCCCTGGTGCCACAAGGGGTCAGTAGATTGATAGCCTCCAATGGGTCACAATGGTTCCTTGCTTCTCTTAACCCCTGTGGTGTCACAATGCATCCCATGAACTTTTTGGCCACTTCATGTTACAATGAATCATTTGATTCTTGGCCTCCATGGTGGCATAATCGTTCCTTGATTCTATTGGTCCCCGTGCTGTAACAATCCATCCCTGACCCTTTTTATACCCCCTGGTGCCACAAGGGATCATTAGATTGTTAGCCTCCCTTGGGTCACAATGGTTCCTTGCTTCTCTTAACCCCTGTGGAGTCACAATGCATCCCATGCCCTTTTAGGCCACTTGATGTCACAATGAATCATTTGATTCTTGGCCTCCATGGTGGCATAATAGATCCTTGCTTCTATTGGTCCCCGTGCTGTAACATTCCATCACTGGGCCTTTTACAAACCCTGGTGTCACAAGGGATCATTAGATTATTAGCCTGCATTGGGTCACAATGGTTCCTTGCTTCTCTTAACCTCTGTGGTGTCACAATGCATCCCATGCCCTTTTAGGCCACTTGATGTCACAATGAATCATTTGAGGGTTGGCCTCCATTGTGGCATAATAGATCCTTGCTTCTATTGATCCCTGTGCTACAACAATCCATCCCTGACACTTTTTATACCCCCTGGTGCCACAAGGGATCATTAGATTGTTAGCCTCCCTTGGGTCAATGGTTCCTTGCTTCTCTTAATCCCTGTGGTGTCAAAATGCATCCCATGCCCTTTTAGGCCACTTGATGTCGCAATGAATCATTTGATTCTTGGCCTCCATGGTGGCATAATAGATCCTTGCTTCTATTGGTCCCCGTGCTGTAACAATCCATCACTGGCCCTTTTTATACCCCCTGGTGCCACAAGGGATCATTAGATTGGTAACCTGCATTGGGTCACAATGGTTCCTTGCTTCTCTTAACCTCAGTGGTGTCACAATGCATCCCATGCCCTTTTAGGCCACTTGGTGTTACAATGAACCATTTGATTCTTGGCCTCTATGGTGTCATAATATTTCCATGTCTTTATTGGGCCCCATGCTTTCACAATTCATCCCTGGCCCTTTTACAACCCCTGGTGCCACAAGGGATCATTAGATTGTTAGCCTCCCTTGGGTCACAATAGTGCCTTGTTACTCTTAACCCCTGTGGTGTCACAATGCATCCCATGCCCTTTTAGGCCACTTGATGTCACAATGAATCATTTGATGGTTGGCCTCCATGGTGGCATAATAGATCCTTGCTTCTATTGATCCCCGTGCTACAACAATCCATCCCTGTCCACTTTTATACCCCCTGGTGCAACAAGGGATCATTAGATTGTTAGCCTCCCTTGGGTCACAATGGTTCCTTGCTTCTCTTAACCCCTGTGGTGTCAAAATGCATCCCATGCCCTTTTAGGCCACTTGATGTCACAATGAATCATTTGATTCTTGGCCTCCATGGTGGCATAATAGATCCTTGCTTCTATTGGTCCCCGTGCTGTAACAATCCATCCCTGGCCCTTTTACAACCCCTGCTGTCAAAAGGGACCATTAGATTGTTAGCCTCTCTTGGGTCACAATGGTTCCTTGCTTCTCTTAACCCCTGTGGTGTCACAATGCATCCCATGCCCTTTTAGGCCACTTGATGTCACAATGAATCATTTGATTCTTGGCCTCCATGGTGGCATAATAGATCCTTGCTTCTATTGGTCCCCGTGCTGTAACAATCCATCACTGGCCCTTTTTATACCCCCTGGTGCCACAAGGGATCATTAGATTGTTAACCTGCATTGGGTCACAATGGTTCCTTGCTTCTCTTAACCTCAGTGGTGTCACAATGCATCCCATGCCCTTTTAGGCCACTTGGTGTTACAATGAATCATTTGATTCTTGGCCTCTATGGTGTCATAATATTTCCATGTCTTTATTGGGCCCCATGCTTTCACAATTCATCCCTGGCCCTTTTACAACCCCTGGTGCCACAAGGGATCATTAGATTGTTAGCCTCCCTTGGGTCACAATAGTGCCTTGTTACTCTTAACCCCTGTGGTGTCACAATGCATCCCATGCCCTTTTAGGCCACTTGATGTCACAATGAATCATTTGATGGTTGGCCTCCATGGTGGCATAATAGATCCTTGCTTCTATTGATCCCCGTGCTACAACAATCCATCCCTGACCACTTTTATACCCCCTGGTGCAACAAGGGATCATTAGATTGTTAGCCTCCCTTGGGTCACAATGGTTCCTTGCTTCTCTTAACCCCTGTGGTGTCAAAATGCATCCCATGCCCTTTTAGGCCACTTGATGTCACAATGAATCATTTGATTCTTGGCCTCCATGGTGGCATAATAGATCCTTGCTTCTATTGGTCCCCGTGCTGTAACAATCCATCCCTGGCCCTTTTACAACCCCTGGTGTCAAAAGGGAACATTAGATTGTTAGCCTCTCTTGGGTCACAATGGTTTCTTGCTTCTCTTAACCCCTGTGGTGTCACAATGCATCCCATGCCCTTTTAGGCCACTTGATGTCACAATGAATCATTTGATTCTTGGCCTCCATGGTGGCATAATAGATCCTTGCTTCTATTGGTCCCCGTGCTGTAACAATCCATCACTGGCCCTTTTTATACACCCTGGTGCCACAAGGGACCATTAGATTGTTAGCCTCCCTTGGGTCTCAATGGTTCCTTGCTTCTCTTAACCCCTGTGGTGTCACAATCCATCCCATGCCCTTTTAGGCCACTTGATGTCGCAATGAATCATTTGATTCTTGGCCTCCATGGTGGCATAATAGATCCTTGCTTCTATTGGTCCCCGTGCTGTAACAATCCATCACTGGCCCTTTTTATACCCCCTGGTGCCACAAGGGATCATATAGATTGTTAGCCTGCATTGGGTCTCAATGGTTCCTTGCTTCTCTTAACCTCTATGGTGTCCCAATGCATCCCATGCCCTTTTAGGCCACTTGGTGTTACAATGAATCACTTGATTCTTGGCCTCTATGGTGTCATAATATTTCCATGTCTTTAT
Organism: Cinclus cinclus; assembly: GCF_963662255.1. Lineage (NCBI taxonomy): Eukaryota > Metazoa > Chordata > Aves > Passeriformes > Cinclidae > Cinclus > Cinclus cinclus. The sequence goes on from NC_085077.1 coordinate 3,145,764, forward strand.
TGGGCCCCATGCTTTCACAATTCATCCCTGGCCCTTTTACAACCCCTGGTGCCACAAGGGATCATTAGATTGTTAGCCTGCATTGGGTCACAATAGTGCCTTGTTTCTCTTAACCCCTGTGGTGTCACAATGCATCCCATGCCCTTTTAGGCCACTTGATGTCACAAGGAATCATTTGATGGTTGGCCTCCATGGTGGCATAACAGATCCTTTCTTCTATTGGTCCCCGTGCTACAGCAATCCACACCTGGTCCATTTTATACCCCTTGTGCCACAAGGGGTCATTAGATTGATAGCCTCCAATGGGTCACAATGGTGCCTTGCTTCTCTTAACCCCTGTGGTGTCACAATGCATCCCATGCACTTTTTGGCCACTTCATGTTACAATGAATCATTTGATTCTTGGCCTCCCTGGTGGCATAATCGTTCCTTGATTCTCTTGGTCCCCGTGCTGTAACAATCCATCCCTGACCCTTTTTATACCCCCTGGTGCCACAAGGGATCATTAGATTGTTAGCCTCCCTTGGGTCACAATGGTTCCTTGCTTCTCTTAACCCCTGTGGTGTCACAATGCATCCCATGCCCTTTTAGGCCACTTGATGTCACAATGAATCATTTGATTCTTGGCCTCCATGGTGGCATAATAGATCCTTGCTTCTATTGGTCCCCGTGCTGTAACAATCCATCACTGGCCCTTTTTATACCCCCTGGTGCCACAAGGGATCATTAGATTGTTAGCCTGCATTGGGTCTCAATACTTCCTTGCTTCTCTTAACCTCTATGGTGTCACAATGCATCTCATGCACTTTTAGGCCACTTGGTGTTACAATGAAACACTTGATTTTTGGCCTCTATGGTGACATAATATTTCCATGTCTTTATTGGGCCCCATGCTTTCACAATTCATCCCTGGCCCTTTTACAACCCCTGGTGCCACAAGGGATCATTAGATTGTTAGCCTGCATTGGGTCACAATAGTGCCTTGTTTCTCTTAACCCCTGTGGTGTCACAATGCATCCCATGCCCTTTTAGGCCACTTGATGTCACAATGAATCATTTGATTCTTGGCCTCCATGGTGGCATAATAGATCCTTGCTTCTATTGGTCCCCCTGCAACAACAATCCATCCCTGACCCTTTTTATACCCCCTGGTGCCACAAGGGATCATTAGATTGTTAGCCTCCCTTGGGTCACAATGGTTCCTTGCTTCTCTTAACCCCTGTGGTGTCAAAATGCATCCCATGCCCTTTTAGGCCACTTGATGTCGCAATGAATCATTTGATTCTTGGCCTCCATGGTGGCATAATAGATCCTTGCTTGTATTGGTTCCCGTGCTGTAACAATCCATCACTGGCCCTTTTTATACCCCCTGGTGCCACAAGGGATCATTAGATTGTTAGCCTCCCTTGGGTCTCAATGGTTCCTTGCTTCTCTTAACCCCTGTGGTGTCACAATCCATCCCTTGCCCTTTTAGGGCACTTGATGTCTCAATGAATCATTTGATTCTTGGCCTCCATGGTGGCATAATAGATCCTTGCTTCTATTGGTCCCCGTGCTCTAACAATCCATCACTGGCCCTTTTTATACCCCCTGGTGCCACAAGGGATCATTAGATTGTTAGCCTCCCTTGGGTCACAATGGTTCCTTGCTTCTCTTAACCTCTGTGGTGTCACAATCCATCCCATGCCCTTTTAGGCCACTTGGTGTTACAATGAATCACTTGATTCTTGGCCTCTATGGTGTCATAATATTTCCATGTCTTTATTGGGCCCCATGCTTTCACAATTCATCCCTGGCCCTTTTACAACCCCTGGTGCCACAAGGGATCATTAGATTGTTAGCCTGCATTGGGTCACAATAGTGCCTTGTTTCTCTTAACCCCTGTGGTGTCACAATGCATCCCATGCCCTTTTAGGCCACTTGATGTCACAATGAATCATTTGATGGTTGGCCTCCATGGTGGCATAATCGATCCTTGCTTCTATTGATCCCCGTGCTACAACAATCCATCCCTGGCACTTTTTATACCCCCTGGTGCCACCAGGGGTCAGTAGATTGATAGCCTCCATTGGGTCACAATGGTTCCTTGCTTCTCTTAACCCCTGTGGTGTCAAAATGCATCCCATGCCCTTTTAGGCCACTTGATGTCACAATGAATCATTTGATTCTTGGCCTCCATGGTGGCATAATAAATCCTTGCTTCTATTGGTCCCCGTGCTGTAACATTCCACTACTGGGCCTTTTACAAACCCTGGTGTCACAAGGGATCATTAGATTGTTAGCCTGCATTGGGTCACAAGGGTGCCTTGCTTCTCTTAACCTCTGTGGTGTCACAATGCATCCCATGCACTTTTAGGCCACTTGATGTCACAATGAATCATTTGATTCTTGGCCTCCATGGTGGCATAATAGATCCTTGCTTCTATTGGTCCCCGTGCTGTAACAATCCATCACTGGCCCTTTTTATACCCCCTGGTGCCACAAGGGATCATCAGATTGTTAGCCTCCCTGGGGTCTCAATGGTTCCTTGCTTCTCTTAACCTCAGTGGTGTCAAAATGCATCCCATGCCCTTTTAGGCCACTTGATGTCACAATGAATCATTTGATTCTTGGCCTCCATGGTGGCATAATGGTTCCTTGTTTCTCTTGGGCCTGATGCTCTCACAATTCATCCCTGGCCCTTTTACGCCCCCTGGTGTCAAAAGGCATCCTGGGATTATTACCCTCCATTGGGTCACAATGGATCCTTGCTTCTCTTAACCTCAGTGGTGTCACAATGCATCCCATGCCCTTTTAGGCCACTTGATGTCACAATGAATCATTTGATTCTTGGCCTCCATTGCGGCATAATAGATCCTTGATTCTATTGGGCCCCATGCTTTCACAATTCATCCCTGGCCCTTTTACAACACCTTGTGTGACAAGGGATCATTAGATTCTTAGCCTCCATTGGGTCACAGTAGTTCCTTGCTTCTCTTAACCTCTGTGTTGTCAAAATGCATCCCATGCCCTTTTAGGCCACTTGATGTCGCAATGAATCATTTGATTCTTGGCCTCCATGGTGGCATAATAGATCCTTGCTTCTATTGGTCCCCGTGCTGTAACAATCCATCACTGGCCCTTTTTATACCCCCTGGTGCCACAAGGGATCATTAGATTGTTAACCTGCATTGGGTCACAATGGTTCCTTGCTTCTCTTAACCTCAGTGGTGTCACAATGCATCCCATGCCCTTTTAGGCCACTTGGTGTTACAATGAACCATTTGATTCCTGGCCTCTATGGTGTCATAATATTTCCATGTCTTTATTGGGCCCCATGCTTTCACAATTAATCCCTGGCCCTTTTACAAACCCTGGTCTCACAAGGGACCATTAGATTGTTAGCCTCCCTTGGGTCACAATGGTTCCTTGCTTCTCTTAACCCCTGTGGTGTCACAATGCATCCCATGCCCTTTTAGGCCACTTGATGTCACAATGAATCATTTGATTCTTGGCCTCCAAGGTGGCATAATAGATCCTTGCTTCTATTGGTCCCCCTGCTGTAACATTCCATCACTGGGCCTTTTACAAACCCTGGTGTCACAAGGGATCATTAGATTGTTAGCCTCCCTTGGGTCACAAGGGTGCCTTGCTTCTCTTAACCTCTGTGGTGTCACAATGCATCCCATGCCCTTTTAGGCCACTTGATGTCACAATGAATCATTTGATTCTTGGCCTCCATGGTGGCATAATAGATCCTTGCTTCTATTGATCCCCCTGCTACAACAATCCATCCCTGACAATTTTTATACCCCCTGGTGCCACAAGGGATCATTAGATTGTTAGCCTCCCTTGGGTCACAATGGTTCCTTGCTTCTCTTAACCCCTGTGGTGTCAAAATGCATCCCATGCCCTTTTAGGCCACTTGATGTCGCAATGAATCATTTGATTCTTGGCCTCCATGGTGGCATAATAGATCCTTGCTTCTATTGGTCCCCGTGCTGTAACAATCCATCACTGGCCCTTTTTATACCCCCTGGTGCCACAAGGGATCATTAGATTGTTAGCCTGCATTGGGTCACAATAGTGCCTTGGTTCTCTTAACCCCTGTGGTGTCACAATGCATCCCATGCCCTTTTAGGCCACTTGGTGTTACAATGAACCATTTGATTCTTGGCCTCCATGGTGTCATAATATTTCCATGTCTTTATTGGGCCCCACGCTTTCACTATTCATCCCTGGCCCTTTTACAACCCCTGGTGCCACAAGGGATCATTAGATTGTTAGCCTCCCTTGGGTCACAATAGTGCCTTGTTTCTCTTAACCCCTGTGGTGTCACAATGCATCCCATGCCCTTTTAGGCCACTTGATGTCACAATGAATCATTTGATTCTTGGCCTCCATGGTGGCATAATAGATCCTTGCTTCTATTGCTCCCCGTGCTACAACAATCCATCCCAGACAATTTTTATACCCCCTGGTGCCAAAAGGGATCATTAGATTGTTAGCCTCCCTTGGGTCACAAGGGTGCCTTGCTTCTCTTAACCCCTGTGGTGTCAAAATGCATCCCATGCCCTTTTAGGCCACTTGATGTCGCAATGAATCATTTGATTCTTGGCCTCCATGGTGGCATAATAGATCCTTGCTTCTATTGGTCCCCGTGCTGTAACAATCCATCACTGGCCCTTTTTATACCCCCTGGTGCCACAAGGGATCATTAGATTGTTATCCTGCATTGGGCCTCAATGGTTCCTTGCTTCTCTTAACCTCTGTGGTGTCAGAATCCATCCCATGCCCATTTAGGCCACTTGGTGTTACAATGAATCACTTGATTCTTGGCCTCTATGGTGTCATAATATTTCCATGTCTTTATTGGGCCCCATGCTTTCACAATTCATCCCTGGCCCTTTTGCAAATCCTGGTGTCACAGGGGACCATTAGATTGTTAGCCTCCCTTGGGTCACAATGGTTCCTTGCTTCTCTTAACCCCTGTGGTGTCACAATGCATCCCATGCACTTTTAGGCCACTTGATGTCACAATGAATCATTTGATTCTTGGCCTCCATGGTGGCATAATCGATCCTTGCTTCTATTGGTCCCCGTGCTGTAACAATCCATCACTGGCCCTTTTTATACCCCCTGGTGCCACAAGGGATCATTAGATTGTTAGCCTGCATTGGGTCTCAATGGTTCCTTGCTTCTCTTAACCTCAGTGGTGTCACTATGCATCCCATGCCCTTTTAGGCCACTTGGTGTTACAATGAATCACTTGATTCTTGGCCTCTATGGTGTCATAATATTTCCATGTCTTTATTGGGCCCCATGCTTTCGCAATTCATCCCTGGCCCTTTTACCACCCCTGGTGCCACAAGGGATCATTAGATTGTTAGCCTCCCTTGGGTCACAATAGTGCCTTGTTTCTCTTAACCCCTGTGGTGTCACAATGCATCCCATGCACTTTTAGGCCACTTGATGTCGCAATGAATCATTTGATTCTTGGCCTCCATGGTGGCATAATAGATCCTTGCTTCTATTGGTCCCCGTGCTACAACAATCCATCCCTGACCACTTTTTATACCCCCTGGTGCCACAAGGGATCATTAGATTGTTAGCCTCCCTTGGGTCACAATGGTTCCTTGCTTCTCTTAACCCCTGTGGTGTCAAAATACATCCCATGCCCTTTTAGGCCACTTGATGTCGCAATGAATCATTTGATTCTTGGCCTCCATGGTGGCATAATAGATCCTTGCTTCTATTGGTCCCCGTGCTGTAACAATCCATCACTGGCCCTTTTTATACCCCCTGGTGCCACAAGGGATCATTAGATTGTTAGCCTGCAGTGGGTCACAATAGTGCCTTGTTTCTCTTAACCCCTGTGGTGTCACAATGCATCCCATGCCCTTTTAGGCCACTTGATGTCACAATGAATCATTTGATTCTTGGCCTCCATGGTGGCATAATAGATCCTTGCTTCTATTGGTCCCCGTGCTACAACAATCCTTACCTGGCCCTTTTTATACCCCCTGGTGCCACAAGGGGTCATTAGTTTGATAGCCTCCAATGGTTCACAATGGTTCCTTGCTTCTTTTAACCCCTTTGGTGTCACAATGCATCCCATGCCCTTTTAGGCCACTTGATGTCACAATGAATCATTTGATTCTTGGCCTCCATGGTGGCATAATCGTTCCTTGCTTCTATTGGTCCCCGTGCTGTAACATTCCATCACTGGGCCTTTTACAAACCCTGGTGTCACAAGGGATCATTAGATTGTTAGCCTGCATTGGGTCACAATGGTTCCTTGCTTCTCTTAACCTCTATGGTGTCACAATGCATCCCATGCCCTTTTAGGCCACTTGGTGTTACAATGAACCATTTGATTGTTGGCCTCTATGGTGTCATAATATTTCCATGACTTTATTGGGCCCCATGCTTTCACAATTCATCCCTGGCACTTTTACAACCCCTGGTGCCACAAGGGATCATAAGATTGTTAGCCTCCCTTGGGTCACAATAGTGCCTTGTTTCTCTTAACCCCTGTGGTGTCACAATGCATCCCATGCCCTTTTAGGCCACTTGATGTCACAATGAATCATTTGATTCTTGGCCTCCATGGTGGCATAATCGATCCTTGCTTCTATTGGTCCCCGTGCTGTAACAATCCATCCCTGGCCCTTTTACAACCCCTGGTGTCACAAGGGATCATTAGATTGTTAGCCTCCCTTGGGTCACAATGGTTCCTTGCTTCTCTTAACCACTGTGGTGTCACAATGCATCCCATGCACTTTTAGGCCACTTGATGTCACAATGAATCATTTGATTCTTGGCCTCCATGGTGGCATAATAGATCCTTGCTTCTATTGGTCCCCGTGCTGTAACAATCCATCACTGGCCCTTTTTATACCCCCTGGTGCCACAAGGGATCATTAGATTGTTAGCCTGCATTGGGTCACAATAGTGCCTTGGTTCTCTTAACCCCTGTGGTGTCACAATGCATCCCATGCCCTTTTAGGCCACTTGGTGTTACAATGAACCATATGATTCTTGGCCTCTATGGTGTCATAATATTTCCATGTCTTTATTGGGCCCCATGCTTTCGCAATTCATCCCTGGCCCATTTACCACCCCTGGTGCCACAGGGGATCATTAGATTGTTAGCCTGCATTGGGTCACAATAGTGCCTTGATTCTCTTAACCCCTGTGGTGTCACAATGCATCCCATGCCCTTTTAGGCCACTTGATGTCGCAATGAATCATTTGATGGTTGGCCTCCATGGTGGCATAATAGATCCTTTCTTCTATTGGTCCCCGTGCTACAACAATCCATCCCTGACCCTTTTTATACCCCCTGGTGCCACAAGGGATCATTAGATTGTTAGCCGCCCTTGGGTTACAATGTTTCCTTGCTTCTCTTAACCTCAGTGGTGTCACAATGCATCCCATGCCCTTTTAGGCCACTTGGTGTTACAATGAATCACTTGATTCTTGGCCTCTATGGTGTCATAATATTTCCATGTCTTTATAGGGCCCCATGCTTTCGCAATTCATCCCTGGCCCTTTTACCACCCCTGGTGCCACAAGGGATCATTAGATTGTTAGCCTGCATTGGGTCACAATAGTGCCTTGTTTCTCTTAACCCCTGTGGTGACACAATGCATCCCATGCCCTTTTAGGCCACTTGATGTCACAATGAATCATTTGATGGTTGGCCTCCATGGTGGCATAATAGATCCTTGCTTCTATTGGTCCCCGTGCTACAACAATCCTTCCCTGACCCTTTTTATACCCCCTGGTGCCACAAGGGATAATTAGATTGTTAGCCTCCCTTGGGTCGCAATGGTTCCTTGCTTCTCTTAACCCCTGTGGTGTCACAATGCATCCCATGCCCTTTTAGGCCACTTGATGTCGCAATGAATCATTTGATTCTTGGCCTCTATGGTGTCATAATATTTCCATGACTTTATTGGGCCCCATGCTTTCACAATTCATCCCTGGCCCTTTTACAACCCCTGGTGCCACAAGGGATCATTAGATTGTTAGCCTCCCTTGGGTCACAATAGTGCCTTGTTTCTCTTAACCCCTGTGGTGTCACAATGCATCCCATGCCCTTTTAGGCCACTTGATGTCACAATGAATCATTTGATGGTTGGCCTCCATGGTGGCATAATAGATCCTTGCTTCTATTGGTCCCCGTGCTATAACAATCCATCCCTGGACCTTTTACAACCCCTGGTGTCACAAGGGACCATTAGATTGTTAGCCTCCCTTGGGTCACAATGGTTCCTTGCTTCTCTTAACCCCTGTGGTGTCACAATGCATCCCATGCACTTTTAGGCCACTTGATGTCACAATGAATCATTTGATTCTTGGCCTCCATGGTGGCATAATAGATGCTTGCTTCTATTGGTCCCCGTGCTGTAACAATCCATCACTGGCCCTTTTTATACCCCCTGGTGCCACAAGGGATCATTAGATTGTTAGCCTGCATTGGGTCACAATAGTGCCTTGGTTCTCTTAACCCCTGTGGTGTCACAATGCATCCCATGCCCTTTTAGGCCACTTGGTGTTACAATGAACCATATGATTCTTGGCCTCTATGGTGTCATAATATTTCCATGTCTTTATTGGGCCCCATGCTTTCACAATTCATCCCTGGCCCTTTTACCACCCCTGGTGCCACAAGGGATCATTAGATTGTTAGCCTGCATTGGGTCACAATAGTCCCTTGTTTCTCTTAACCCCTGTGGTGTCACAATGCATCCCATGCCCTTTTAGACCACTTGATGTCACAATGAATCATTTGATGGTTGGCCTCCATGGTGGCATAATAGATCCTTGCTTCTATTGGTCCCCGTGCTACAACAATCCATCCCTGACCCTTTTTATACCCCCTGGTGCCACAAGGGATCATTAGATTGTTAGCCTCCCTTGGGTCACAATGGTTCCTTGATTCTCTTAACCCCTGTGGTGTCAAAATGCATCCCATGCCCTTTTAGGCCACTTGATGTCGCAATGAATCATTTGATTCTTGGCCTCCATGGTGGCATAATAGATCCTTGCTTCTATTGGTCCCCGTGCTGTAACAATCCATCACTGGCCCTTTTTATACCCCCTGGTGCCACAAGGGATCATTAGATTGTTAGCCTCCCTTGGGTTACAATGGTTCCTTGCTTCTCTTAACCTCTGTGGTGTCACAATGCATCCCATGCCCTTTTAGGCCACTTGATGTCACAATGAATCATTTGATTCTTGGCCTCCATGGTGGCATAATAGATCCTTGCTTCTATTGGTCCCCGTGCTGTTACAATCCATCACTGGCCCTTTTTATACCCCCTGGTGCCACAAGGGATCATTAGATTGTTAGCCTGCATTGGGTCTCAATGGTTCCTTGCTTCTCTTAACCTCTATGGTGTCACAATGCATCCCATGCCCTTTTAGGCCACTTGGTGTTACAGTGAATCACTTGATTCTTGGCCTCTATGGTGTCATAATATTTCCATGTCTTTATTGGGCCCTATGCTTTCACAATTCATCCCTGGCCCTTTTACCACCCCTGGTGCCACAAGGGATCATTAGATTGTTAGCCTGCATTGGGTCACAATAGTGCCTTGTTTCTCTTAACCCCTGTGGTGTCACAATGCATCCCATGCCCTTTTAGGCCACTTGATGTCACAATGAATCATTTGATGGTTGGCCTCCATGGTGGCATAATAGATCCTTGCTTCTATTGGTCCCCGTGCTACAACAATCCATCACTGGCCCTTATTATACCCCCTGGTGCCACAAGGGGTCATTAGATTGATAGCCTCCAATGGTTCACAATGGTTCCTTGCTTCTCTTAACCCCTTTGGTGTCACAATGCATCCCATGCACTTTTAGGCCACTTCATGTTACAATGAATCATTTGATTCTTGGCCTCCATGGTGGCATAATCGTTCCTTGCTTCTATTGGTCCCCGTGCTGTAACATTCCAACACTGGGCCTTTTACAAACCCTGGTGTCACAAGGGATCATTAGATTGTTAGCCTGCATTGGGTCACAATGGTTCCTTGCTTCTCTTAACCTCTGTGGTGTCACAATGCATCCCATGCCCTTTTAGGCCACTTGGTGTTACAATGAATCACTTGATTCTTGGCCTCTATGGTGTCATAATATTTCCATGTCTTTATTGGGCCCCATGCTTTCGCAATTCATCCCTGGCCCTGTTACCACCCCTGGTGCCACAAGGGATCATTAGATTGTTAGCCTGCATTGGGTCACAATTGTGCCTTCTTTCTCTTAACCCCTGTGGTGTCACAATGCATCCCATGCCCTTTTAGGCCACTTGATGTCGCAATGAATCATTTGATGGTTGGCCTCCATGGTGGCATAATAGATCCTTGCTTCTATTGGTCCCCGTGCTACAACAATCCATCCCTGAACCTTTTTATACCCCCTGGTGCCACAAGGGATCATTAGATTGTTAGCCTCCCTTGGGTCACAATGGTTCCTTGCTTCTCTTAACCCCTGTGGTGTCAAAATGCATCCCATGCCCTTTTAGGCCACTTGATGTCACAATGAATCATTTGATTCTTGGCCTCCATGGTGGCATAATAAATCCTTGCTTCTATTGGTCCCCGTGCTGTAACATTCCACTACTGGGCCTTTTACAAACCCTGGTGTCACAAGGGATCATTAGATTGTTAGCCTGCATTGGGTCACAATGGTGCCTTGCTTCTCTTAACCTCTGTGGTGTCACAATGCATCCCATGCCCTTTTAGGCCACTTGATGTCACAATGAATCATTTGATGGTTGGCCTCCATGGTGGCATAATAGATCCTTGCTTCTATTGGTCCCCGTGCTGTAACAATCCATCCCTGGCCCTTTTTATACCCCCTGGTGCCACCAGGGTTCAGTAGATTGTTAGCCTCCATTGGGTCACAATGGTTCCTTGCTTCTCTTAACCCCTGTGGTGTCACAATGCATCCCATGCACTTTTTGGCCACTTCATGTTACAATGAATCATTTGATTCTTGGCCTCCATGGTGGCATAATCGTTCCTTGATTCTAGTGGTCCCCGTGCTGTAACAATCCATCCCTGACCCTTTTTATACGCCCTGGTGCCACAAGGGATCATTAGATTGTTAGCCTGCATTGGGTCACAATGGATCCTTGCTTCTCTTAACCTCAGTGGTGTCACAATGCATCCCATGCCCTTTTAGGCCACTTGATGTCACAATGAATCATTTGAATCTTGGCCTCCATGGTGGCATAATAGATCCTTGCTTCTATTGGGCCCCATGCTTTCACAATTCATCCCTGGCCCTTTTACAACACCTTGTGTGACAGGGGATCATTAGATTCTTAGCCTGCATTGGGTCACAATGGTTCCTTGCTTCTCTTAACCTCTGTGGTGTCACAATCCATCCCATGCCCTTTTAGGCCACTTGATGTCGCAATGAATCATTTGATTCTTGGCCTCCATGGTGGCATAATAGATCCTTGCTTCTATTGGTCCCCGTGCTGTAACAATCCATCACTGGCCCTTTTTATATCCCCTGGTGCCACAAGGGATCATTAGATTGTTAACCTGCATTGGGTCACAATGTTTCCTTGCTTCTCTTAACCTCAGTGGTGTCACAATGCATCCCATGCCCTTTTAGGCCACTTGGTGTTACAATGAATCACTTGATTCTTGGCCTCTATGGTGTCATAATATTTCCATGTCTTTATTGGGCCCCATGCTTTCACAATTCATCCCTGGCCCTTTTGCAAATCCTGGTGTCACAGGGGACCATTAGATTGTTAGCCTCCCTTGGGTCACAATGGTTCCTTGCTTCTCTTAACCCCTGTGGTGTCACAATGCATCCCATGCACTTTTAGGCCACTTGATGTCACAATGAATCATTTGATTCTTGGCCTCCATGGTGGCATAATCGATCCTTGATTCTATTGGTCCCCGTGCTGTAACAATCCATCACTGGCCCTTTGTATACCCCCTGGTGCCACAAGGGATCATTAGATTGTTAGCCTGCATTGGGTCTCAATGGTTCCTTGCTTCTCTTAACCTCAGTGGTGTCACTATGCATCCCATGCCCTTTTAGGCCACTTGGTGTTACAATGAATCACTTGATTCTTGGCCTCTATGGTGTCATAATATTTCCATGTCTTTATTGGGCCCCATGCTTTCGCAATTCATCCCTGGCCCTTTTACCACCCCTGGTGCCACAAGGGATCATTAGATTGTTAGCCTGCATTGGGTCACAATAGTGCCTTGTTTCTCTTAACCCCTGTGGTGTCACAATGCATCCCATGCACTTTTAGGCCACTTGATGTCGCAATGAATCATTTGATGGTTGGCCTCCATGGTGGCATAATAGATCCTTGCTTCTATTGGTCCCCGTGCTACAACAATCCATCCCTGACCCTTTTTATACCCCCTGGTGCCACAAGGGATCATTAGATTGTTAGCCTCCCTTGGGTCACAATGGTTCCTTGATTCTCTTAACCCCTGTGGTGTCAAAATGCATCCCATGCCCTTTTAGGCCACTTGATGTCGCAATGAATCATTTGATTCTTGGCCTCCATGGTGGCATAATAGATCCTTGCTTCTATTGGTCCCCGTGCTGTAACAATCCATCACTGGCCCTTTTTATACCCCCTGGTGCCACAAGGGATCATTAGATTGTTAGACTGCAGTGGGTCACAATAGTGCCTTGTTTCTCTTAACCCCTGTGGTGTCACAATGCATCCCATGCCCTTTTAGGCCACTTGATGTCACAATGAATCATTTGATTCTTGGCCTCCATGGTGGCATAATAGATCCTTGCTTCTATTGGTCCCCGTGCTACAACAATCCTTCCCTGGCTCTTTTTATACCCCCTGGTGCCACAAGGGGTCATTAGTTTGATAGCCTCCAATGGTTCACAATGGTTCCTTGCTTCTTTTAACCCCTTTGGTGTCACAATGCATCCCATGCCCTTTTAGGCCACTTGATGTCACAATGAATCATTTGATTCTTGGCCTCCATGGTGGCATAATCGTTCCTTGATTCTATTGGTCCCCGTGCTGTAACATTCCATCACTGGGCCTTTTACAAACCCTGGTGTCACAAGGGATCATTAGATTGTTAGCCTGCATTGGGTCACAATGGTTCCTTGCTTCTCTTAACCTCTATGCTGTCACAATGCATCCCATGCCCTTTTAGGCCACTTGGTGTTACAATGAACCATTTGATTCTTGGCCTCTATGGTGTCATAATATTTCCATGACTTTATTGGGCCCCATGCTTTCACAATTCATCCCTGGCACTTTTACAACCCCTGGTGACACAAGGGATCATAAGATTGTTAGCCTGCATTGGGTCACAATAGTGCCTTGTTTCTCTTAACCCCTGTGGTGTCACAATGCATCCCATGCCCTTTTAGACCACTTGATGTCACAATGAATCATTTGATGGTTGGCCTCCATGGTGGCATAATAGATCCTTGCTTCTATTGGTCCCCGTGCTGTAACAATCCATCCCTGGCCCTTTTACAACCCCTGGTGTCACAAGGGATCATTAGATTGTTAGCCTCCCTTGGGTCACAATGTTTCCTTGCTTCTCTTAACCACTGTGGTGTCACAATGCATCCCATGCACTTTTAGGCCACTTGATGTCACAATGAATCATTTGATTCTTGGCCTCCATGGTGGCATAATAGATCCTTGCTTCTATTGGTCCCCGTGCTGTAACAATCCATCACTGGCCCTTTTTATACCCCCTGGTGCCACAAGGGATCATTAGATTGTTAGCCTGCATTGGGTCACAATAGTGCCTTGGTTCTCTTAACCCCTGTGGTGTCACAATGCATCCCATGCCCTTTTAGGCCACTTGGTGTTACAATGAACCATATGATTCTTGGCCTCTATGGTGTCATAATATTTCCATGTCTTTATTGGGCCCCATGCTTTCGCAATTCATCCCTGGCCCATTTACCACCCCTGGTGCCACAGGGGATCATTAGATTGTTAGCCTGCATTGGGTCACAATAGTGCCTTGATTCTCTTAACCCCTGTGGTGTCACAATGCATCCCATGCCCTTTTAGGCCACTTGATGTCGCAATGAAACATTTGATGGTTGGCCTCCATGGTGGCATAATAGATCCTTTCTTCTATTGGTCCCCGTGCTACAACAATCCATCCCTGACCCTTTTAATACCCCCTGGTGCCACAAGGGATCATTAGATTGTTAGCCGCCCTTGGGTTACAATGGTTCCTTGCTTCTCTTAACCTCAGTGGTGTCACAATGCATCCCATGCCCTTTTAGGCCACTTGGTGTTACAATGAATCACTTGATTCTTGGCCTCTATGGTGTCATAATATTTCCATGTCTTTATAGGGCCCCATGCTTTCGCAATTCATCCCTGGCCCTTTTACCACCCCTGGTGCCACAAGGGATCATTAGATTGTTAGCCTGCATTGGGTCACAATAGTGCCTTGTTTCTCTTAACCCCTGTGGTGACACAATGCATCCCATGCCCTTTTAGGCCACTTGATGTCACAATGAATCATTTGATGGTTGGCCTCCATGGTGGCATAATAGATCCTTGCTTCTATTGGTCCCCGTGCTACAACAATCCTTCCCTGACCCTTTTTATACCCCCTGGTGCCACAAGGGATCATTAGATTGTTAGCCTCCCTTGGGTCGCAATGGTTCCTTGCTTCTCTTAACCCCTGTGGTGTCACAATGCATCCCATGCCCTTTTAGGCCACTTGATGTCGCAATGAATCATTTGATTCTTGGCCTCTATGGTGTCATAATATTTCCATGACTTTATTGGGCCCCATGCTTTCACAATTCATCCCTGGCCCTTTTACAACCCCTGGTGCCACAAGGGATCATTAGATTGTTAGCCTCCCTTGGGTCACAATAGTGCCTTGTTTCTCTTAACCCCTGTGGTGTCACAATGCATCCCATGCCCTTTTAGGCCACTTGATGTCACAATGAATCATTTGATGGTTGGCCTCCATGGTGGCATAATAGATCCTTGCTTCTATTGGTCCCCGTGCTGTAACAATCCATCCCTGGACCTTTTACAACCCCTGGTGTCACAAGGGACCATTAGATTGTTAGCCTCCCTTGGGTCACAATGGTTCCTTGCTTCTCTTAACCCCTGTGGTGTCACAATGCATCCCATGCACTTTTAGGCCACTTGATGTCACAATGAATCATTTGATTCTTGGCCTCCATGGTGGCATAATAGATGCTTGCTTCTATTGGTCCCCGTGCTGTAACAATCCATCACTGGCCCTTTTTATACCCCCTGGTGCCACAAGGGATCATTAGATTGTTAGCCTGCATTGGGTCACAATAGTGCCTTGGTTCTCTTAACCCCTGTGGTGTCACAATGCATCCCATGCCCTTTTAGGCCACTTGGTGTTACAATGAACCATATGATTCTTGGCCTCTATGGTGTCATAATATTTCCATGTCTTTATTGGGCCCCATGCTTTCACAATTCATCCCTGGCCCTTTTACCACCCCTGGTGCCACAAGGGATCATTAGATTGTTAGACTGCAGTGGGTCACAATAGTCCCTTGTTTCTCTTAACCCCTGTGGTGTCACAATGCATCCCATGCCCTTTTAGGCCACTTGATGTCGCAATGAATCATTTGATGGTTGGCCTCCATGGTGGCATAATAGATCCTTTCTTCTATTGGTCCCCGTGCTACAACAATCCATCCCTGACCCTTTTAATACCCCCTGGTGCCACAAGGGATCATTAGATTGTTAGCCGCCCTTGGGTTACAATGGTTCCTTGCTTCTCTTAACCTCAGTGGTGTCACAATGCATCCCATGCCCTTTTAGGCCACTTGGTGTTACAATGAATCACTTGATTCTTGGCCTCTATGGTGTCATAATATTTCCATGTCTTTATAGGGCCCCATGCTTTCGCAATTCATCCCTGGCCCTTTTACAACCCCTGGTGCCACAAGGGATCATTAGATTGTTAGCCTGCATTGGGTCACAATAGTGCCTTGTTTCTCTTAACCCCTGTGGTGTCACAATGCATCCCATGCCCTTTTAGGCCACTTGATGTCACAATGAATCATTTGATGGTTGGCCTCCATGGTGGCATAATAGATCCTTGCTTCTATTGGTCCCCGTGCTGTAAGAATCCATCCCTGGACCTTTTACAACCCCTGGTGTCACAAGGGACCATTAGATTGTTAGCCTCCCTTGGGTCACAATGGTTCCTTGCTTCTCTTAACCCCTGTGGTGTCACAATGCATCCCATGCACTTTTAGGCCACTTGATGTCACAATGAATCATTTGATTCTTGGACTCCATGGTGGCATAATAGATGCTTGCTTCTATTGGTCCCCGTGCTGTAACAATCCATCACTGGCCCTTTTTATACCCCCTGGTGCCACAAGGGATCATTAGATTGTTAGCCTGCATTGGGTCACAATAGTGCCTTGGTTCTCTTAACCCCTGTGGTGTCACAATGCATCCCATGCCCTTTTAGGCCACTTGGTGTTACAATGAACCATATGATTCTTGGCCTCTATGGTGTCATAATATTTCCATGTCTTTATTGGGCCCCATGCTTTCACAATTCATCCCTGGCCCTTTTACCACCCCTGGTGCCACAAGGGATCATTAGATTGTTAGCCTGCATTGGGTCACAATAATCCCTTGTTTCTCTTAACCCCTGTGGTGTCACAATGCATCCCATGCCCTTTTAGACCACTTGATGTCACAATGAATCATTTGATGGTTGGCCTCCATGGTGGCATAATAGATCCTTGCTTCTATTGGTCCCCGTGCTACAACAATCCATCCCTGACCCTTTTTATACCCCCTGGTGCCACAAGGGATCATTAGATTGTTAGCCTCCCTTGGGTCACAATGGTTCCTTGATTCTCTTAACCCCTGTGGTGTCAAAATGCATCCCATGCCCTTTTAGGCCACTTGATGTCGCAATGAATCATTTGATTCTTGGCCTCCATGGTGGCATAATAGATCCTTGCTTCTATTGGTCCCCGTGCTGTAACAATCCATCACTGGCCCTTTTTATACCCCCTGGTGCCACAAGGGATCATTAGATTGTTAGCCGCCCTTGGGTTACAATGGTTCCTTGCTTCTCTTAACCTCTGTGGTGTCACAATGCATCCCATGCCCTTTTAGGCCACTTGATGTCACAATGAATCATTTGATTCTTGGCCTCCATGGTGGCATAATAGATCCTTGCTTCTATTGGTCCCCGTGCTGTAACAATCCATCACTGGCCCTTTTTATACCCCCTGGTGCCGCAAGGGATCATTAGATTGTTAGCCTGCATTGGGTCTCAATGGTTCCTTGCTTCTCTTAACCTCTATGGTGTCACAATGCATCCCATGCCCTTTTAGGCCACTTGGTGTTACAATGAATCACTTGATTCTTGGCCTCTATGGTGTCTTAATATTTCCATGTCTTTATTGGGCCCTATGCTTTCACAATTCATCCCTGGCCCTTTTACCACCCCTGGTGCCACAAGGGATCATTAGATTGTTAGCCTGCATTGGGTCACAATAGTGCCTTGTTTCTCTTAACCCCTGTGGTGTCACAATGCATCCCATGCCCTTTTAGGCCACTTGATGTCACAATGAATCATTTGATGGTTGGCCTCCATGGTGGCATAATAGATCCTTGCTTCTATTGGTCCCCGTGCTACAACAATCCATCACTGGCCCTTATTATACCCCCTGGTGCCACAAGGGGTCATTAGATTGATAGCCTCCAATGGTTCACAATGGTTCCTTGCTTCTCTTAACCCCTTTGGTGTCACAATGCATCCCATGCACTTTTTGGCCACTTCATGTTACAATGAATCATTTGATTCTTGGCCTCCATGGTGGCATAATCGTTCCTTGCTTCTATTGGTCCCCGTGCTGTAACATTCCAACACTGGGCCTTTTACAAACCCTGGTGTCACAAGGGATCATTAGATTGTTAGCCTGCATTGGGTCACAATGGTTCCTTGCTTCTCTTAACCTCTGTGGTGTCACAATGCATCCCATGCCCTTTTAGGCCACTTGGTGTTACAATGAATCACTTGATTCTTGGCCTCTATGGTGTCATAATATTTCCATGTCTTTATTGGGCCCCATGCTTTCACAATTCATCCCTGGCCCTTTTACCACCCCTGGTGCCACAAGGGATCATTAGATTGTTAGCCTGCATTGGGTCACAATTGTGCCTTCTTTCTCTTAACCCCTGTGGTGTCACAATGCATCCCATGCCCTTTTAGGCCACTTGATGTCGCAATGAATCATTTGATGGTTGGCCTCCATGGTGGCATAATAGATCCTTGCTTCTATTGGTCCCCGTGCTACAACAATCCATCCCTGAACCTTTTTATAACCCCTGGTGCCACAAGGGATCATTAGATTGTTAGCCGCCCTTGGGTTACAATGGTTCCTTGCTTCTCTTAACCTCAGTGGTGTCACAATGCATCCCATGCCCTTTTAGGCCACTTGGTGTTACAATGAATCACTTGATTCTTGGCCTCTATGGTGTCATAATATTTCCATGTCTTTATAGGGCCCCATGCTTTCGCAATTCATCCCTGGCCCTTTTACCACCCCTGGTGCCACAAGGGATCATTAGATTGTTAGCCTGCATTGGGTCACAATAGTGTCTTGTTTCTCTTAACCCCTGTGGTGACACAATGCATCCCATGCCCTTTTAGGCCACTTGATGTCACAATGAATCATTTGATGGTTGGCCTCCATGGTGGCATAATAGATCCTTGCTTCTATTGGTCCCCGGGCTACAACAATCCTTCCCTGACCCTTTTTATACCCCCTGGTGCCACAAGGGATCATTAGATTGTTAGCCTCCCTTGGGTCGCAATGGTTCCTTGCTTCTCTTAACCCCTGTGGTGTCACAATGCATCCCATGCCCTTTTAGGCCACTTGATGTCACAATGAATCATTTGATTCTTGGCCTCTATGGTGTCATAATATTTCCATGACTTTATTGGGCCCCATGCTTTCACAATTCATCCCTGGCCCTTTTACAACCCCTGGTGCCACAAGGGATCATTAGATTGTTAGCCTCCCTTGGGTCACAATAGTGCCTTGTTTCTCTTAACCCCTGTGGTGTCACAATGCATCCCATGCCCTTTTAGGCCACTTGATGTCACAATGAATCATTTGATGGTTGGCCTCCATGGTGGCATAATAGATCCTTGCTTCTATTGGTCCCCGTGCTGTAACAATCCATCCCTGGACCTTTTACAACCCCTGGTGTCACAAGGGACCATTAGATTGTTAGCCTCCCTTGGGTCACAATGGTTCCTTGCTTCTCTTAACCCCTGTGGTGTCACAATGCATCCCATGCACTTTTAGGCCACTTGATGTCACAATGAATCATTTGATTCTTGGCCTCCATGGTGGCATAATAGATGCTTGCTTCTATTGGTCCCCGTGCTGTAACAATCCATCACTGGCCCTTTTTATACCCCCTGGTGCCACAAGGGATCATTAGATTGTTAGCCTGCATTGGGTCACAATAGTGCCTTGGTTCTCTCTAACCCCTGTGGTGTCACAATGCATCCCATGCCCTTTTAGGCCACTTGGTGTTACAATGAACCATATGATTCTTGGCCTCTATGGTGTCATAATATTTCCATGTCTTTATTGGGCCCCATGCTTTCACAATTCATCCCTGGCCCTTTTACCACCCCTGGTGCCACAAGGGATCATTAGATTGTTAGCCTGCATTGGGTCACAATAATCCCTTGTTTCTCTTAACCCCTGTGGTGTCACAATGCATCCCATGCCCTTTTAGACCACTTGATGTCACAATGAATCATTTGATGGTTGGCCTCCATGGTGGCATAATAGATCCTTGCTTCTATAGATCCCCGTGCTACAACAATCCATCCCTGACCCTTTTTATACCCCCTGGTGCCACAAGGGATCATTAGATTGTTAGCCTCCCTTGGGTCACAATGGTTCCTTGATTCTCTTAACCCCTGTGGTGTCAAAATGCATCCCATGCCCTTTTAGGCCACTTGATGTCGCAATGAATCATTTGATTCTTGGCCTCCATGGTGGCATAATAGATCCTTGCTTCTATTGGTCCCCGTGCTGTAACAATCCATCACTGGCCCTTTTTATACCCCCTGGTGCCACAAGGGATCATTAGATTGTTAGCCGCCCTTGGGTTACAATGGTTCCTTGCTTCTCTTAACCTCTGTGGTGTCACAATGCATCCCATGCCCTTTTAGGCCACTTGATGTCACAATGAATCATTTGATTCTTGGCCTCCATGGTGGCATAATAGATCCTTGCTTCTATTGGTCCCCGTGCTGTAACAATCCATCACTGGCCCTTTTTATAACCCCTGGTGCCGCAAGGGATCATTAGATTGTTAGCCTGCATTGGGTCTCAATGGTTCCTTGCTTCTCTTAACCTCTATGGTGTCACAATGCATCCCATGCCCTTTTAGGCCACTTGGTGTTACAATGAATCACTTGATTCTTGGCCTCTATGGTGTCATAATATTTCCATGTCTTTATTGGGCCCTATGCTTTCACAATTCATCCCTGGCCCTTTTACCACCCCTGGTGCCACAAGGGATCATTAGATTGTTAGCCTGCATTGGGTCACAATAGTGCCTTGTTTCTCTTAACCCCTGTGGTGTCACAATGCATCCCATGCCCTTTTAGGCCACTTGATGTCACAATGAATCATTTGATGGTTGGCCTCCATGGTGGCATAATAGATCCTTGCTTCTATTGGTCCCCGTGCTACAACAATCCATCACTGGCCCTTATTATACCCCCTGGTGCCACAAGGGGTCATTAGATTGATAGCCTCCAATGGTTCACAATGGTTCCTTGCTTCTCTTAACCCCTTTGGTGTCACAATGCATCCCATGCACTTTTTGGCCACTTCATGTTACAATGAATCATTTGATTCTTGGCCTCCATGGTGGCATAATCGTTCCTTGCTTCTATTGGTCCCCGTGCTGTAACATTCCAACACTGGGCCTTTTACAAACCCTGGTGTCACAAGGGATCATTAGATTGTTAGCCTGCATTGGGTCACAATGGTTCCTTGCTTCTCTTAACCTCTGTGGTGTCACAATGCATCCCATGCCCTTTTAGGCCACTTGGTGTTACAATGAATCACTTGATTCTTGGCCTCTATGGTGTCATAATATTTCCATGTCTTTATTGGGCCCCATGCTTTCGCAATTCATCCCTGGCCCTTTTACCACCCCTGGTGCCACAAGGGATCATTAGATTGTTAGCCTGCATTGGGTCACAATTGTGCCTTCTTTCTCTTAACCCCTGTGGTGTCACAATGCATCCCATGCCCTTTTAGGCCACTTGGTGTTACAATGAATCACTTGATTCTTGGCCTCTATGGTGTCATAATATTTCCATGTCTTTATAGGGCCCCATGCTTTCGCAATTCATCCCTGGTCCTTTTACAACCCCTGGTGCCACAAGGGATCATTAGATTGTTAGCCTCCCTTGGGTCACAATAGTGCCTTGTTTCTCTTAACCCCTGTGGTGTCACAATGCATCCCATGCCCTTTTAGGCCACTTGATGTCACAATGAATCATTTGATGGTTGGCCTCCATGGTGGCATAATAGATCCTTGCTTCTATTGGTCCCCGTGCTGTAACAATCCATCCCTGGACCTTTTACAACCCCTGGTGTCACAAGGGACCATTAGATTGTTAGCCTCCCTTGGGTCACAATGGTTCCTTGCTTCTCTTAACCCCTGTGGTGTCACAATGCATCCCATGCACTTTTAGGCCACTTGATGTCACAATGAATCATTTGATTCTTGGCCTCCATGGTGGCATAATAGATGCTTGCTTCTATTGGTCCCCGTGCTGTAACAATCCATCACTGGCCCTTTTTATACCCCCTGGTGCCACAAGGGATCATTAGATTGTTAGCCTGCATTGGGTCACAATAGTGCCTTGGTTCTCTTAACCCCTGTGGTGTCACAATGCATCCCATGCCCTTTTAGGCCACTTGGTGTTACAATGAACCATATGATTCTTGGCCTCTATGGTGTCATAATATTTCCATGTCTTTATTGGGCCCCATGCTTTCACAATTCATCCCTGGCCCTTTTACCACCCCTGGTGCCACAAGGGATCATTAGATTGTTAGCCTGCATTGGGTCACAATAATCCCTTGTTTCTCTTAACCCCTGTGGTGTCACAATGCATCCCATGCCCTTTTAGACCACTTGATGTCACAATGAATCATTTGATGGTTGGCCTCCATGGTGGCATAATAGATCCTTGCTTCTATTGGTCCCCGTGCTACAACAATCCATCCCTGACCCTTTTTATACCCCCTGGTGCCACAAGGGATCATTAGATTGTTAGCCTCCCTTGGGTCACAATGGTTCCTTGATTCTCTTAACCCCTGTGGTGTCAAAATGCATCCCATGCCCTTTTAGGCCACTTGATGTCGCAATGAATCATTTGATTCTTGGCCTCCATGGTGGCATAATAGATCCTTGCTTCTATTGGTCCCCGTGCTGTAACAATCCATCACTGGCCCTTTTTATACCCCCTGGTGCCACAAGGGATCATTAGATTGTTAGCCGCCCTTGGGTTACAATGGTTCCTTGCTTCTCTTAACCTCTGTGGTGTCACAATGCATCCCATGCCCTTTTAGGCCACTTGATGTCACAATGAATCATTTGATTCTTGGCCTCCATGGTGGCATAATAGATCCTTGCTTCTATTGGTCCCCGTGCTGTAACAATCCATCACTGGCCCTTTTTATACCCCCTGGTGCCGCAAGGGATCATTAGATTGTTAGCCTGCATTGGGTCTCAATGGTTCCTTGCTTCTCTTAACCTCTATGGTGTCACAATGCATCCCATGCCCTTTTAGGCCACTTGGTGTTACAATGAATCACTTGATTCTTGGCCTCTATGGTGTCTTAATATTTCCATGTCTTTATTGGGCCCTATGCTTTCACAATTCATCCCTGGCCCTTTTACCACCCCTGGTGCCACAAGGGATCAATAGATTGTTAGCCTGCATTGGGTCACAATAGTGCCTTGTTTCTCTTAACCCCTGTGGTGTCACAATGCATCCCATGCCCTTTTAGGCCACTTGATGTCACAATGAATCATTTGATGGTTGGCCTCCATGGTGGCATAATAGATCCTTGCTTCTATTGGTCCCCGTGCTACAACAATCCATCACTGGCCCTTATTATACCCCCTGGTGCCACAAGGGGTCATTAGATTGATAGCCTCCAATGGTTCACAATGGTTCCTTGCTTCTCTTAACCCCTTTGGTGTCACAATGCATCCCATGCACTTTTTGGCCACTTCATGTTACAATGAATCATTTGATTCTTGGCCTCCATGGTGGCATAATCGTTCCTTGCTTCTATTGGTCCCCGTGCTGTAACATTCCAACACTGGGCCTTTTACAAACCCTGGTGTCACAAGGGATCATTAGATTGTTAGCCTGCATTGGGTCACAATGGTTCCTTGCTTCTCTTAACCTCTGTGGTGTCACAATGCATCCCATGCCCTTTTAGGCCACTTGGTGTTACAATGAATCACTTGATTCTTGGCCTCTATGGTGTCATAATATTTCCATGTCTTTATTGGGCCCCATGCTTTCGCAATTCATCCCTGGCCCTTTTACCACCCCTGGTGCCACAAGGGATCATTAGATTGTTAGCCTGCATTGGGTCACAATTGTGCCTTCTTTCTCTTAACCCCTGTGGTGTCACAATGCATCCCATGCCCTTTTAGGCCACTTGATGTCGCAATGAATCATTTGATGGTTGGCCTCCATGGTGGCATAATAGATCCTTGCTTCTATTGGTCCCCGTACTACAACAATCCATCCCTGAACCTTTTTATAACCCCTGGTGCCACAAGGGATCATTAGATTGTTAGCCGCCCTTGGGTTACAATGGTTCCTTGCTTCTCTTAACCTCAGTGGTGTCACAATGCATCCCATGCCCTTTTAGGCCACTTGGTGTTACAATGAATCACTTGATTCTTGGCCTCTATGGTGTCATAATATTTCCATGTCTTTATAGGGCCCCATGCTTTCGCAATTCATCCCTGGCCCTTTTACCACCCCTGGTGCCACAAGGGATCATTAGATTGTTAGCCTGCATTGGGTCACAATAGTGTCTTGTTTCTCTTAACCCCTGTGGTGACACAATGCATCCCATGCCCTTTTAGGCCACTTGATGTCACAATGAATCATTTGATGGTTGGCCTCCATGGTGGCATAATAGATCCTTGCTTCTATTGGTCCCCGGGCTACAACAATCCTTCCCTGACCCTTTTTATACCCCCTGGTGCCACAAGGGATCATTAGATTGTTAGCCTCCCTTGGGTCGCAATGGTTCCTTGCTTCTCTTAACCCCTGTGGTGTCACAATGCATCCCATGCCCTTTTAGGCCACTTGATGTCGCAATGAATCATTTGATTCTTGGCCTCTATGGTGTCATAATATTTCCATGACTTTATTGGGCCCCATGCTTTCACAATTCATCCCTGGCCCTTTTACAACCCCTGGTGCCACAAGGGATCATTAGATTGTTAGCCTCCCTTGGGTCACAATAGTGCCTTGTTTCTCTTAACCCCTGTGGTGTCACAATGCATCCCATGCCCTTTTAGGCCACTTGATGTCACAATGAATCATTTGATGGTTGGCCTCCATGGTGGCATAATAGATCCTTGCTTCTATTGGTCCCCGTGCTGTAACAATCCATCCCTGGACCTTTTACAACCCCTGGTGTCACAAGGGACCATTAGATTGTTAGCCTCCCTTGGGTCACAATGGTTCCTTGCTTCTCTTAACCCCTGTGGTGTCACAATGCATCCCATGCACTTTTAGGCCACTTGATGTCACAATGAATCATTTGATTCTTGGCCTCCATGGTGGCATAATAGATGCTTGCTTCTATTGGTCCCCGTGCTGTAACAATCCATCACTGGCCCTTTTTATACCCCCTGGTGCCACAAGGGATCATTAGATTGTTAGCCTGCATTGGGTCACAATAGTGCCTTGGTTCTCTTAACCCCTGTGGTGTCACAATGCATCCCATGCCCTTTTAGGCCACTTGGTGTTACAATGAACCATATGATTCTTGGCCTCTATGGTGTCATAATATTTCCATGTCTTTATTGGGCCCCATGCTTTCACAATTCATCCCTGGCCCTTTTACCACCCCTGGTGCCACAAGGGATCATTAGATTGTTAGCCTGCATTGGGTCACAATAATCCCTTGTTTCTCTTAACCCCTGTGGTGTCACAATGCATCCCATGCCGTTTTAGACCACTTGATGTCACAATGAATCATTTGATGGTTGGCCTCCATGGTGGCATAATAGATCCTTGCTTCTATAGATCCCCGTGCTACAACAATCCATCCCTGACCCTTTTTATACCCCCTGGTGCCACAAGGGATCATTAGATTGTTAGCCTCCCTTGGGTCACAATGGTTCCTTGATTCTCTTAACCCCTGTGGTGTCAAAATGCATCCCATGCCCTTTTAGGCCACTTGATGTCGCAATGAATCATTTGATGGTTGGCCTCCATGGTGGCATAATAGATCCTTGCTTCTATTGGTCCCCGTGCTGTAACAATCCATCACTGGCCCTTTTTATACCCCCTGGTGCCACAAGGGATCATTAGATTGTTAGCCGCCCTTGGGTTACAATGGTTCCTTGCTTCTCTTAACCTCTGTGGTGTCACAATGCATCCCATGCCCTTTTAGGCCACTTGATGTCACAATGAATCATTTGATTCTTGGCCTCCATGGTGGCATAATAGATCCTTGCTTCTATTGGTCCCCGTGCTGTAACAATCCATCACTGGCCCTTTTTATACCCCCTGGTGCCGCAAGGGATCATTAGATTGTTAGCCTGCATTGGGTCTCAATGGTTCCTTGCTTCTCTTAACCTCTATGGTGTCACAATGCATCCCATGCCCTTTTAGGCCACTTGGTGTTACAATGAATCACTTGATTCTTGGCCTCTATGGTGTCATAATATTTCCATGTCTTTATTGGGCCCTATGCTTTCACAATTCATCCCTGGCCCTTTTACCACCCCTGGTGCCACAAGGGATCATTAGATTGTTAGCCTGCATTGGGTCACAATAGTGCCTTGTTTCTCTTAACCCCTGTGGTGTCACAATGCATCCCATGCCCTTTTAGGCCACTTGATGTCACAATGAATCATTTGATGGTTGGCCTCCATGGTGGCATAATAGATCCTTGCTTCTATTGGTCCCCGTGCTACAACAATCCATCACTGGCCCTTATTATACCCCCTGGTGCCACAAGGGGTCATTAGATTGATAGCCTCCAATGGTTCACAATGGTTCCTTGCTTCTCTTAACCCCTTTGGTGTCACAATGCATCCCATGCACTTTTTGGCCACTTCATGTTACAATGAATCATTTGATTCTTGGCCTCCATGGTGGCATAATCGTTCCTTGCTTCTATTGGTCCCCGTGCTGTAACATTCCAACACTGGGCCTTTTACAAACCCTGGTGTCACAAGGGATCATTAGATTGTTAGCCTGCATTGGGTCACAATGGTTCCTTGCTTCTCTTAACCTCTGTGGTGTCACAATGCATCCCATGCCCTTTTAGGCCACTTGGTGTTACAATGAATCACTTGATTCTTGGCCTCTATGGTGTCATAATATTTCCATGTCTTTATTGGGCCCCATGCTTTCGCAATTCATCCCTGGCCCTTTTACCACCCCTGGTGCCACAAGGGATCATTAGATTGTTAGCCTGCATTGGGTCACAATTGTGCCTTCTTTCTCTTAACCCCTGTGGTGTCACAATGCATCCCATGCCCTTTTAGGCCACTTGATGTCGCAATGAATCATTTGATGGTTGGCCTCCATGGTGGCATAATAGATCCTTGCTTCTATTGGTCCCCGTGCTACAACAATCCATCCCTGAACCTTTTTATAACCCCTGGTGCCACAAGGGATCATTAGATTGTTAGCCTCCCTTGGGTCACAATGGTTCCTTGCTTCTCTTAACCCCTGTGGTGTCAAAATGCATCCCATGCCCTTTTAGGCCACTTGATGTCGCAATGAATCATTTGATTCTTGGCCTCCATGGTGGCATAATAGATCCTTGCTTCTATTGGTCCCCGTGCTGTAACAATCCATCACTGGCCCTTTTTATACACCCTGGTGCCACAAGGGATCATTAGATTGTTAGCCTCCCTTGGGTTACAATGGTTCCTTGCTTCTCTTAACCCCTGTGGTGTCACAATGCATCCCATGCCCTTTTAGGCCACTTGATGTCACAATGAATCATTTGATTCTTGGCCTCCATGGTGGCATAATAGATCCTTGCTTCTATTGGTCCCCGTGCTGTAACAATCCATCACTGGCCCTTTTTATACCCCCTGGTGCCGCAAGGGATCATTAGATTGTTAGCCTCCCTTGGGTCACAATGGTTCCTTGCTTCTCTTAACCCCTGTGGTGTCAAAATGCATCCCATGCCCTTTTAGGCCATTGATGTCACAATGAATCACTTGATTCTTGGCCTCTATGGTGTCATAATATTTCCATGTCTTTATTGAGCCCCATGCTTTCACAATTCATCCCTGGCCCTTTTACAACCCCTGGTGCCACAAGGGATCATTAGATTGTTAGCCTGCATTGGGTCACAATAGTGCCTTGTTTCTCTTAACCTCTATGGTGTCACAATGCATCCCATGCCCTTTTAGGCCACTTGATGTCACAATGAATCATTTGATGGTTGGCCTCCATGGTGGCATAATAGATCCTTGCTTCTATTGGTCCCCGTGCTACAACAATCCATCACTGGCCCTTTTTATACCCCCTGGTGCCACAAGGGGTCATTAGATTGATAGCCTCCAATGGTTCACAATGGTTCCTTGCTTCTCTTAACCCCTTTGGTGTCACAATGCATCCCATGCACTTTTTGGCCACTTCATGTTACAATGAATCATTTGATTCTTGGCCTCCATGGTGGCATAATCGTTCATTGCTTCTATTGGTCCCCGTGCTGTAACATTCCAACACTGGGCCTTTTAAATCCCTGGTGTCACAAGGGATCATTAGATTGTTAGCCTGCATTGGGTCACAATAGTGCCTTGCTTCTCTTAACCTCTGTGGTGTCACAATGCATCCCATGCCCTTTTAGGCCACTTGATGTCACAATGAATCATTTGATTCTTGGCCTCCATGGTGGCATAATAGATCCTTGCTTCTATTGGTCCCCGTGCTGTAACAATCCATCCCTGGCCCTTTTTATATCCCCTGGTGCCACAAGGGATCATTAGATTGTTAGCCTGCATTGGGTCACAATGGTTCCTTGCTTCTCTTAACCTCAGTGGTGTCACAATGCATCCCATGCCCTTTTAGGCCACTTGGTGTTACAATGAACCATTTGATTCTTGGCCTCTATGGTGGCATAATATTTCCATGACTTTATTGGGCCCCATGCTTTCACAATTCATCCCTGGCCCTTTTACAACCTCTGGTGCCACAAGGGACCATTAGATTGTTAGTCTCCCTTGGGTCACAATGGTTCCTTGCTTCTCTTAACCCCTGTGGTGTCACAATGCATCCCATGCACTTTTAGGCCACTTGATGTCGCAATGAATCATTTGATGGTTGGCCTCCATGGTGGCATAATAGATCCTTGCTTCTATTGGTCCCCGTGCTGTAACATTCCAACACTGGGCCTTTTACAAACCCTGGTGTCACAAGGGATCATTAGATTGTTAGCCTGCATTGGGTCACAATGGTTCCTTGCTTCTCTTAACCTCTGTGGTGTCACAATGCATCCCATGCCCTTTTAGGCCACTTGGTGTTACAATGAACCATATGATTCTTGGCCTCTATGGTGTCATAATATTTCCATGTCTTTATTGGGCCCCATGCTTTCACAATTCATCCCTGGCCCTTTTACCACCCCTGGTGCCACAAGGGATCATTAGATTGTTAGCCTGCATTGGGTCACAATAGTGCCTTGTTTCTCTTAACCCCTGTGGTGTCACAATGCATCCCATGCCCTTTTAGGCCACTTGATGTCACAATGAATCATTTGATGGTTGGCCTCCATGGTGGCATAATAGATCCTTGCTTCTATTGGTCCCCGTGCTACAACAATCCATCACTGGCCCTTATTATACCCCCTGGTGCCACAAGGGGTCATTAGATTGATAGCCTCCAATGGTTCACAATGGTTCCTTGCTTCTCTTAACCCCTTTGGTGTCACAATGCATCCCATGCACTTTTTGGCCACTTCATGTTACAATGAATCATTTGATTCTTGGCCTCCATGGTGGCATAATCGTTCCTTGCTTCTATTGGTCCCC
This sequence comes from Cinclus cinclus, assembly GCF_963662255.1. Taxonomy (NCBI): domain Eukaryota; kingdom Metazoa; phylum Chordata; class Aves; order Passeriformes; family Cinclidae; genus Cinclus; species Cinclus cinclus. The sequence goes on from NC_085077.1 coordinate 3,175,099, forward strand.
GTGCTGTAACATTCCAACACTGGGCCTTTTACAAACCCTGGTGTCACAAGGGATCATTAGATTGTTAGCCTGCATTGGGTCACAATGGTTCCTTGCTTCTCTTAACCTCTGTGGTGTCACAATGCATCCCATGCCCTTTTAGGCCACTTGGTGTTACAATGAATCACTTGATTCTTGGCCTCTATGGTGTCATAATATTTCCATGTCTTTATTGGGCCCCATGCTTTCGCAATTCATCCCTGGCCCTTTTACCACCCCTGGTGCCACAAGGGATCATTAGATTGTTAGCCTGCATTGGGTCACAATTGTGCCTTGTTTCTCTTAACCCCTGTGGTGTCACAATGCATCCCATGCCCTTTTAGGCCACTTGATGTCACAATGAATCATTTGATGGTTGGCCTCCATGGTGGCATAATAGATCCTTGCTTCTATTGGTCCCCGTGCTACAACAATCCATCCCTGAACCTTTTTATAACCCCTGGTGCCACAAGGGATCATTAGATTGTTAGCCGCCCTTGGGTTACAATGGTTCCTTGCTTCTCTTAACCTCAGTGGTGTCACAATGCATCCCATGCCCTTTTAGGCCACTTGGTGTTACAATGAATCACTTGATTCTTGGCCTCTATGGTGTCATAATATTTCCATGTCTTTATAGGGCCCCATGCTTTCGCAATTCATCCCTGGCCCTTTTACCACCCCTGGTGCCACAAGGGATCATTAGATTGTTAGCCTGCATTGGGTCACAATAGTGTCTTGTTTCTCTTAACCCCTGTGGTGACACAATGCATCCCATGCCCTTTTAGGCCACTTGATGTCACAATGAATCATTTGATGGTTGGCCTCCATGGTGGCATAATAGATCCTTGCTTCTATTGGTCCCCGTGCTGTAACAATCCATCCCTGGACCTTTTACAACCCCTGGTGTCACAAGGGACCATTAGATTGTTAGCCTCCCTTGGGTCACAATGGTTCCTTGCTTCTCTTAACCCCTGTGGTGTCACAATGCATCCCATGCACTTTTAGGCCACTTGATGTCACAATGAATCATTTGATTCTTGGCCTCCATGGTGGCATAATAGATGCTTGCTTCTATTGGTCCCCGTGCTGTAACAATCCATCACTGGCCCTTTTTATACCCCCTGGTGCCACAAGGGATCATTAGATTGTTAGCCTGCATTGGGTCACAATAGTGCCTTGGTTCTCTTAACCCCTGTGGTGTCACAATGCATCCCATGCCCTTTTAGGCCACTTGGTGTTACAATGAACCATATGATTCTTGGCCTCTATGGTGTCATAATATTTCCATGTCTTTATTGGGCCCCATGCTTTCACAATTCATCCCTGGCCCTTTTACCACCCCTGGTGCCACAAGGGATCATTAGATTGTTAGCCTGCATTGGGTCACAATAATCCCTTGTTTCTCTTAACCCCTGTGGTGTCACAATGCATCCCATGCCCTTTTAGACCACTTGATGTCACAATGAATCATTTGATGGTTGGCCTCCATGGTGGCATAATAGATCCTTGCTTCTATAGATCCCCGTGCTACAACAATCCATCCCTGACCCTTTTTATACCCCCTGGTGCCACAAGGGATCATTAGATTGTTAGCCTCCCTTGGGTCACAATGGTTCCTTGATTCTCTTAACCCCTGTGGTGTCAAAATGCATCCCATGCCCTTTTAGGCCACTTGATGTCGCAATGAATCATTTGATGGTTGGCCTCCATGGTGGCATAATAGATCCTTGCTTCTATTGGTCCCCGTGCTGTAACAATCCATCACTGGCCCTTTTTATACCCCCTGGTGCCACAAGGGATCATTAGATTGTTAGCCGCCCTTGGGTTACAATGGTTCCTTGCTTCTCTTAACCTCTGTGGTGTCACAATGCATCCCATGCCCTTTTAGGCCACTTGATGTCACAATGAATCATTTGATTCTTGGCCTCCATGGTGGCATAATAGATCCTTGCTTCTATTGGTCCCCGTGCTGTAACAATCCATCACTGGCCCTTTTTATACCCCCTGGTGCCGCAAGGGATCATTAGATTGTTAGCCTGCATTGGGTCTCAATGGTTCCTTGCTTCTCTTAACCTCTATGGTGTCACAATGCATCCCATGCCCTTTTAGGCCACTTGGTGTTACAATGAATCACTTGATTCTTGGCCTCTATGGTGTCATAATATTTCCATGTCTTTATTGGGCCCTATGCTTTCACAATTCATCCCTGGCCCTTTTACCACCCCTGGTGCCACAAGGGATCATTAGATTGTTAGCCTGCATTGGGTCACAATAGTGCCTTGTTTCTCTTAACCCCTGTGGTGTCACAATGCATCCCATGCCCTTTTAGGCCACTTGATGTCACAATGAATCATTTGATGGTTGGCCTCCATGGTGGCATAATAGATCCTTGCTTCTATTGGTCCCCGTGCTACAACAATCCATCACTGGCCCTTATTATACCCCCTGGTGCCACAAGGGGTCATTAGATTGATAGCCTCCAATGGTTCACAATGGTTCCTTGCTTCTCTTAACCCCTTTGGTGTCACAATGCATCCCATGCACTTTTTGGCCACTTCATGTTACAATGAATCATTTGATTCTTGGCCTCCATGGTGGCATAATCGTTCCTTGCTTCTATTGGTCCCCGTGCTGTAACATTCCAACACTGGGCCTTTTACAAACCCTGGTGTCACAAGGGATCATTAGATTGTTAGCCTGCATTGGGTCACAATGGTTCCTTGCTTCTCTTAACCTCTGTGGTGTCACAATGCATCCCATGCCCTTTTAGGCCACTTGGTGTTACAATGAATCACTTGATTCTTGGCCTCTATGGTGTCATAATATTTCCATGTCTTTATTGGGCCCCATGCTTTCGCAATTCATCCCTGGCCCTTTTACCACCCCTGGTGCCACAAGGGATCATTAGATTGTTAGCCTGCATTGGGTCACAATTGTGCCTTCTTTCTCTTAACCCCTGTGGTGTCACAATGCATCCCATGCCCTTTTAGGCCACTTGATGTCGCAATGAATCATTTGATGGTTGGCCTCCATGGTGGCATAATAGATCCTTGCTTCTATTGGTCCCCGTGCTACAACAATCCATCCCTGAACCTTTTTATAACCCCTGGTGCCACAAGGGATCATTAGATTGTTAGCCTCCCTTGGGTCACAATGGTTCCTTGCTTCTCTTAACCCCTGTGGTGTCAAAATGCATCCCATGCCCTTTTAGGCCACTTGATGTCGCAATGAATCATTTGATTCTTGGCCTCCATGGTGGCATAATAGATCCTTGCTTCTATTGGTCCCCGTGCTGTAACAATCCATCACTGGCCCTTTTTATACACCCTGGTGCCACAAGGGATCATTAGATTGTTAGCCTCCCTTGGGTTACAATGGTTCCTTGCTTCTCTTAACCCCTGTGGTGTCACAATGCATCCCATGCCCTTTTAGGCCACTTGATGTCACAATGAATCATTTGATTCTTGGCCTCCATGGTGGCATAATAGATCCTTGCTTCTATTGGTCCCCGTGCTGTAACAATCCATCACTGGCCCTTTTTATACCCCCTGGTGCCGCAAGGGATCATTAGATTGTTAGCCTCCCTTGGGTCACAATGGTTCCTTGCTTCTCTTAACCCCTGTGGTGTCAAAATGCATCCCATGCCCTTTTAGGCCACTTGATGTCACAATGAATCACTTGATTCTTGGCCTCTATGGTGTCATAATATTTCCATGTCTTTATTGAGCCCCATGCTTTCACAATTCATCCCTGGCCCTTTTACAACCCCTGGTGCCACAAGGGATCATTAGATTGTTAGCCTGCATTGGGTCACAATAGTGCCTTGTTTCTCTTAACCTCTATGGTGTCACAATGCATCCCATGCCCTTTTAGGCCACTTGATGTCACAATGAATCATTTGATGGTTGGCCTCCATGGTGGCATAATAGATCCTTGCTTCTATTGGTCCCCGTGCTACAACAATCCATCACTGGCCCTTTTTATACCCCCTGGTGCCACAAGGGGTCATTAGATTGATAGCCTCCAATGGTTCACAATGGTTCCTTGCTTCTCTTAACCCCTTTGGTGTCACAATGCATCCCATGCACTTTTTGGCCACTTCATGTTACAATGAATCATTTGATTCTTGGCCTCCATGGTGGCATAATCGTTCATTGCTTCTATTGGTCCCCGTGCTGTAACATTCCAACACTGGGCCTTTTAAATCCCTGGTGTCACAAGGGATCATTAGATTGTTAGCCTGCATTGGGTCACAATAGTGCCTTGCTTCTCTTAACCTCTGTGGTGTCACAATGCATCCCATGCCCTTTTAGGCCACTTGATGTCACAATGAATCATTTGATTCTTGGCCTCCATGGTGGCATAATAGATCCTTGCTTCTATTGGTCCCCGTGCTGTAACAATCCATCCCTGGCCCTTTTTATATCCCCTGGTGCCACAAGGGATCATTAGATTGTTAGCCTGCATTGGGTCACAATGGTTCCTTGCTTCTCTTAACCTCAGTGGTGTCACAATGCATCCCATGCCCTTTTAGGCCACTTGGTGTTACAATGAACCATTTGATTCTTGGCCTCTATGGTGGCATAATATTTCCATGACTTTATTGGGCCCCATGCTTTCACAATTCATCCCTGGCCCTTTTACAACCTCTGGTGCCACAAGGGACCATTAGATTGTTAGTCTCCCTTGGGTCACAATGGTTCCTTGCTTCTCTTAACCCCTGTGGTGTCACAATGCATCCCATGCACTTTTAGGCCACTTGATGTCGCAATGAATCATTTGATGGTTGGCCTCCATGGTGGCATAATAGATCCTTGCTTCTATTGGTCCCCGTGCTGTAACAATCCATCACTGGCCCTTTTTATACCCCCTGGTGCCACAAGGGATCATTAGATTGTTAGCCTCCCGTGGGTCTCAATGGTTCCTTGCTTCTCTTAACCCCTGTGGTGTCACAATCCATCCCATGCCCTTTTAGGCCACTTGATGTCACAATGAATCATTTGATTCTTGGCCTCCATGGTGGCATAATAGATCCTTGCTTCTATTGGCCCCCGTGCTGTAACAATCCATCACTGGCCCTTTTTATACCCCCTGGTGCCACAAGGGATCATTAGATTGTTAGCCTGCATTGGGTCTCAATGGTTCCTTGCTTCTCTTAACCTCTATGGTGTCACAATGCATCCCATGCCCTTTTAGGCCACTTGGTGTTACAATGAATCACTTGATTCTTGGCCTCTATGGTGTCATAATATTTCCATGTCTTTATTGGGCCCCATGCTTTCACAATTCATCCCTGGCCCTTTTACAACCCCTGGTGCCACAAGGGATCATTAGATTGTTAGCCTGCATTGGGTCACAATAGTGCCTTGTTTCTCTTAACCCCTGTGGTGTCACAATGCATCCCATGCCCTTTTAGGCCACTTGATGTCACAATGAATCATTTGATGGTTGGCCTCCATGGTGGCATAATAGATCCTTGCTTCTATTGGTCCCCGTGCTACAACAATCCATCACTGGCCCTTTTTATACCCCCTGGTGCCACAAGGGGTCATTAGATTGATAGCCTCCAATGGTTCACAATTGTTCCTTGCTTCTCTTAACCCCTTTGGTGTCACAATGCATCCCATGCACTTTTTGGCCACTTCATGTTACAATGAATCATTTGATTCTTGGCCTCCATGGTGGCATAATCGTTCCTTGCTTCTATTGGTCCCCGTGCAGTAACATTCCCACACTGGGCCTTTTACAAACCCTGGTGCCACAAGGGATCATTAGATTGTTAGCCTGCATTGGGTCACAATGGTTCCTTGCTTCTCTTAACCTCTGTGGTGTCACAATGCATCCCATGCCCTTTTAGGCCACTTGATGTCACAATGAATCATTTGATTCTTGGCCTCCATGGTGGCATAATAGATCCTTGCTTCTATTGGTCCCCGTGCTGTAACAATCCATCCCTGGCCCTTTTTATGCCCCCTGGTGCCGCAAGGGATCATTAGATTGTTAGCCTGCATTGGGTCACAATGGTTCCTTGCTTCTCTTAACCTCAGTGGTGTCACAATGCATCCCATGCCCTTTTAGGCCACTTGGTGTTACAATGAACCATTTGATTCTTGGCCTCTATGGTGTCATAATATTTCCATGACTTTATTGGGCCCCATGCTTTCACAATTCATCCCTGGCCCTTTTACAACCCCTGGTGCCACAAGGGATCATTAGATTGTTAGCCTCCCTTGGGTCACAATAGTGCCTTGTTTCTCTTAACCCCTGTGGTGTCACAATGCATCCCATGCCCTTTTAGGCAACTTGATGTCGCAATGAATCATTTGATGGTTGGCCTCCATGGTGGCATAATAGATCCTTGCTTCTATTGGTCCCCGTGCTGTCACAATGCATCCCTGGGCCTTTTAAAACCCCTGGTGTCACAAGGGACCATTAGATTGTTAGCCTCCCTTGGGTCACAATGGTTCCTTGCTTCTCTTAACCCCTGTGGTGTCACAATGCATCCCATGCACTTTTAGGCCACTTGATGTCACAATGAATCATTTGATTCTTGGCCTCCATGGTGGCATAATAGATGCTTGCTCCTATTGGTCCCCGTGCTGTAACAATCCATCACTGGCCCTTTTTATACCCCCTGGTGCCACAAGGGATCATTAGATTGTTAGCCTGCATTGGGTCTCAATGGTTCCTTGCTTCTCTTAACCTCTATGGTGTCACAATGCATCCCATGCTCTTTTAGGCCACTTGGTGTTACAATGAATCACTTGATTCTTGGCCTCTATGGTGTCATAATATTTCCATGTCTTTATTGGGCCCCATGATTTCACAATTCATCCCTGGCCCTTTTACCACCCCTGGTGCCCCAAGGGATCATTAGATTGTTAGCCTGCATTGGGTCACAATAGCGCCTTGTTTCTCTTAACCCCTGTGGTGTCACAATGCATCCCATGCCCTTTTAGGCCACTTGATGTCGCAATGAATCATTTGATTCTTGGCCTCCATGGTGGCATAATAGATCCTTGCTTCTATTGGTCCCCGTGCTGTAACAATCCATCACTGGCCCTTTTTATACCCCCTGGTGCCACAAGGGATCATTAGATTGTTAGCCGCCCTTGGGTTACAATGGTTCCTTGCTTCTCTTAACCTCTGTGGTGTCACAATGCATCCCATGCCCTTTTAGGCCACTTGATGTCACAATGAATCATTTGATTCTTGGCCTCCATGGTGGCATAATAGATCCTTGCTTCTATTGGTCCCTGTGCTGTAACAATCCATCACTGGCCCTTTTTATACCCCCTGGTGCCGCAAGGGATCATTAGATTGTTAGCCTGCATTGGGTCTCAATGGTTCCTTGCTTCTCTTAACCTCTATGGTGTCACAATGCATCCCATGCCCTTTTAGGCCACTTGGTGTTACAATGAATCACTTGATTCTTGGCCTCTATGGTGTCATAATATTTCCATGTCTTTATTGGGCCCTATGCTTTCACAATTCATCCCTGGCCCTTTTACCACCCCTGGTGCCACAAGGGATCATTAGATTGTTAGCCTGCATTGGGTCACAATAGTGCCTTGTTTCTCTTAACCCCTGTGGTGTCACAATGCATCCCATGCCCTTTTAGGCCACTTGATGTCACAATGAATCATTTGATGGTTGGCCTCCATGGTGGCATAATAGATCCTTGCTTCTATTGGTCCCCGTGCTACAACAATCCATCACTGGCCCTTATTATACCCCCTGGTGCCACAAGGGGTCATTAGATTGATAGCCTCCAATGGTTCACAATGGTTCCTTGCTTCTCTTAACCCCTTTGGTGTCACAATGCATCCCATGCACTTTTTGGCCACTTCATGTTACAATGAATCATTTGATTCTTGGCCTCCATGGTGGCATAATCGTTCCTTGCTTCTATTGGTCCCCGTGCTGTAACATTCCAACACTGGGCCTTTTACAAACCCTGGTGTCACAAGGGATCATTAGATTGTTAGCCTGCATTGGGTCACAATGGTTCCTTGCTTCTCTTAACCTCTGTGGTGTCACAATGCATCCCATGCCCTTTTAGGCCACTTGGTGTTACAATGAATCACTTGATTCTTGGCCTCTATGGTGTCATAATATTTCCATGTCTTTATTGGGCCCCATGCTTTCGCAATTCATCCCTGGCCCTTTTACCACCCCTGGTGCCACAAGGGATCATTAGATTGTTAGCCTGCATTGGGTCACAATTGTGCCTTCTTTCTCTTAACCCCTGTGGTGTCACAATGCATCCCATGCCCTTTTAGGCCACTTGATGTCGCAATGAATCATTTGATGGTTGGCCTCCATGGTGGCATAATAGATCCTTGCTTCTATTGGTCCCCGTGCTACAACAATCCATCCCTGAACCTTTTTATACCCCCTGGTGCCACAAGGGATCATTAGATTGTTAGCCTCCCTTGGGTCACAATGGTTCCTTGCTTCTCTTAACCCCTGTGGTGTCACAATGCATCCCATGCCCTTTTAGGCCACTTGATGTCGCAATGAATCATTTGATTCTTGGCCTCCATGGTGGCATAATAGATCCTTGCTTCTATTGGTCCCCGTGCTGTAACAATCCATCACTGGCCCTTTTTATACACCCTGGTGCCACAAGGGATCATTAGATTGTTAGCCTCCCTTGGGTTACAATGGTTCCTTGCTTCTCTTAACCCCTGTGGTGTCACAATGCATCCCATGCCCTTTTAGGCCACTTGATGTCACAATGAATCATTTGATTCTTGGCCTCCATGGTGGCATAATAGATCCTTGCTTCTATTGGTCCCCGTGCTGTAACAATCCATCACTGGCCCTTTTTATACCCCCTGGTGCCGCAAGGGATCATTAGATTGTTAGCCTCCCTTGGGTCACAATGGTTCCTTGCTTCTCTTAACCCCTGTGGTGTCAAAATGCATCCCATGCCCTTTTAGGCCACTTGGTGTCACAATGAATCACTTGATTCTTGGCCTCTATGGTGTCATAATATTTCCATGTCTTTATTGAGCCCCATGCTTTCACAATTCATCCCTGGCCCTTTTACAACCCCTGGTGCCACAAGGGATCATTAGATTGTTAGCCTGCATTGGGTCACAATAGTGCCTTGTTTCTCTTAACCTCTATGGTGTCACAATGCATCCCATGCCCTTTTAGGCCACTTGATGTCACAATGAATCATTTGATGGTTGGCCTCCATGGTGGCATAATAGATCCTTGCTTCTATTGGTCCCCGTGCTACAACAATCCATCACTGGCCCTTTTTATACCCCCTGGTGCCACAAGGGGTCATTAGATTGATAGCCTCCAATGGTTCACAATGGTTCCTTGCTTCTCTTAACCCCTTTGGTGTCACAATGCATCCCATGCACTTTTTGGCCACTTCATGTTACAATGAATCATTTGATTCTTGGCCTCCATGGTGGCATAATCGTTCATTGCTTCTATTGGTCCCCGTGCTGTAACATTCCAACACTGGGCCTTTTAAATCCCTGGTGTCACAAGGGATCATTAGATTGTTAGCCTGCATTGGGTCACAATAGTGCCTTGCTTCTCTTAACCTCTGTGGTGTCACAATGCATCCCATGCCCTTTTAGGCCACTTGATGTCACAATGAATCATTTGATTCTTGGCCTCCATGGTGGCATAATAGATCCTTGCTTCTATTGGTCCCCGTGCTGTAACAATCCATCCCTGGCCCTTTTTATATCCCCTGGTGCCACAAGGGATCATTAGATTGTTAGCCTGCATTGGGTCACAATGGTTCCTTGCTTCTCTTAACCTCAGTGGTGTCACAATGCATCCCATGCCCTTTTAGGCCACTTGGTGTTACAATGAACCATTTGATTCTTAGCCTCTATGGTGGCATAATATTTCCATGACTTTATTGGGCCCCATGCTTTCACAATTCATCCCTGGCCCTTTTACAACCTCTGGTGCCACAAGGGATCATTAGATTGTTAGCCTCCCTTGGGTCACAATAGTGCCTTGTTTCTCTTAACCCCTGTGGTGTCACAATGCATCCCATGCCCTTTTAGGCCACTTGATGTCGCAATGAATCATTTGATTCTTGGCCTCCATGGTGGCATAATAGATCCTTGCTTCTATTGGTCCCCGTGCTGTAACAATCCATCCCTGGCCCTTTTACAACCCCTGGTGTCACAAGGGACCATTAGATTGTTAGTCTCCCTTGGGTCACAATGGTTCCTTGCTTCTCTTAACCCCTGTGGTGTCACAATGCATCCCATGCACTTTTAGGCCACTTGATGTCGCAATGAATCATTTGATTCTTGGCCTCCATGGTGGCATAATAGATCCTTGCTTCTATTGGTCCCCGTGCTGTAACAATCCATCACTGGCCCTTTTTATACCCCCTGGTGCCACAAGGGATCATTAGATTGTTAGCCTCCCGTGGGTCTCAATGGTTCCTTGCTTCTCTTAACCCCTGTGGTGTCACAATCCATCCCATGCCCTTTTAGGCCACTTGATGTCACAATGAATCATTTGATTCTTGGCCTCCATGGTGGCATAATAGATCCTTGCTTCTATTGGCCCCCGTGCTGTAACAATCCATCACTGGCCCTTTTTATACCCCCTGGTGCCACAAGGGATCATTAGATTGTTAGCCTGCATTGGGTCTCAATGGTTCCTTGCTTCTCTTAACCTCTATGGTGTCACAATGCATCCCATGCCCTTTTAGGCCACTTGGTGTTACAATGAATCACTTGATTCTTGGCCTCTATGGTGTCATAATATTTCCATGTCTTTATTGGGCCCCATGCTTTCACAATTCATCCCTGGCCCTTTTACAACCCCTGGTGCCACAAGGGATCATTAGATTGTTAGCCTGCATTGGGTCACAATAGTGCCTTGTTTCTCTTAACCCCTGTGGTGTCACAATGCATCCCATGCCCTTTTAGGCCACTTGATGTCACAATGAATCATTTGATGGTTGGCCTCCATGGTGGCATAATAGATCCTTGCTTCTATTGGTCCCCGTGCTACAACAATCCATCACTGGCCCTTTTTATACCCCCTGGTGCCACAAGGGGTCATTAGATTGATAGCCTCCAATGGTTCACAATTGTTCCTTGCTTCTCTTAACCCCTTTGGTGTCACAATGCATCCCATGCACTTTTTGGCCACTTCATGTTACAATGAATCATTTGATTCTTGGCCTCCATGGTGGCATAATCGTTCCTTGCTTCTATTGGTCCCCGTGCAGTAACATTCCAACACTGGGCCTTTTACAAACCCTGGTGCCACAAGGGATCATTAGATTGTTAGCCTGCATTGGGTCACAATGGTTCCTTGCTTCTCTTAACCTCTGTGGTGTCACAATGCATCCCATGCCCTTTTAGGCCACTTGATGTCACAATGAATCATTTGATTCTTGGCCTCCATGGTGGCATAATAGATCCTTGCTTCTATTGGTCCCCGTGCTGTAACAATCCATCCCTGGCCCTTTTTATGCCCCCTGGTGCCGCAAGGGATCATTAGATTGTTAGCCTGCATTGGGTCTCAATGGTTCCTTGCTTCTCTTAACCTCAGTGGTGTCACAATGCATCCCATGCCCTTTTAGGCCACTTGGTGTTACAATGAACCATTTGATTCTTGGCCTCTATGGTGTCATAATATTTCCATGACTTTATTGGGCCCCATGCTTTCACAATTCATCCCTGGCCCTTTTACAACCCCTGGTGCCACAAGGGATCATTAGATTGTTAGCCTCCCTTGGGTCACAATAGTGCCTTGTTTCTCTTAACCCCTGTGGTGTCACAATGCATCCCATGCCCTTTTAGGCAACTTGATGTCGCAATGAATCATTTGATGGTTGGCCTCCATGGTGGCATAATAGATCCTTGCTTCTATTGGTCCCCGTGCTGTCACAATGCATCCCTGGCCCTTTTAAAACCCCTGGTGTCACAAGGGACCATTAGATTGTTAGCCTCCCTTGGGTCACAATGGTTCCTTGCTTCTCTTAACCCCTGTGGTGTCACAATGCATCCCATGCACTTTTAGGCCACTTGATGTCACAATGAATCATTTGATTCTTGGCCTCCATGGTGGCATAATAGATGCTTGCTCCTATTGGTCCCCGTGCTGTAACAATCCATCACTGGCCCTTTTTATACCCCCTGGTGCCACAAGGGATCATTAGATTGTTAGCCTGCATTGGGTCTCAATGGTTCCTTGCTTCTCTTAACCTCTATGATGTCACAATGCATCCCATGCTCTTTTAGGCCACTTGGTGTTACAATGAATCACTTGATTCTTGGCCTCTATGGTGTCATAATATTTCCATGTCTTTATTGGGCCCCATGATTTCACAATTCATCCCTGGCCCTTTTACCACCCCTGGTGCCCCAAGGGATCATTAGATTGTTAGCCTGCATTGGGTCACAATAGCGCCTTGTTTCTCTTAACCCCTGTGGTGTCACAATGCATCCCATGCCCTTTTAGGCCACTTGATGTCACAATGAATCATTTGATGGTTGGCCTCCATGGTGGCATAATAGATCCTTGCTTCTATTGGTCCCCCTGCTACAACAATCCATCCCTGAAACTTTTTATACCCCCTGGTGCCACAAGGGATCATTAGATTGTTAGCCTCCCTTGGGTCACAATGGTTCCTTGCTTCTCTTAACCCCTGTGGTGTCAAAATGCATCCCATGCCCTTTTAGGCCACTTGATGTCGCAATGAATCATTTGATTCTTGGCCTCCATGGTGGCATAATAGATCCTTGCTTCTATTGGTCCCCGTGCTGTAACAATCCATCACTGGCCCTTTTTATACCCCCTGGTGCCACAAGGGATCATTAGATTGTTAGCCTCCCGTGGGTCTCAATGTTTCCTTGCTTCTCTTAACCCCTGTGGTGTCACAATGCATCCCATGCCCTTTTAGGCCACTTTATGTCACAATGAATCATTTGATTCTTGGCCTCCATGGTGGCATAATAGATCCTTGCTTCTATTGGTCCCCGTGCTCTAACAATCCATCACTGGCCCTTTTTATACCCCCTGGTGCCACAAGGGATCATTAGATTGTTAGCCTCCCTTGGGTCACAATGGTTCCTTGCTTCTCTTAACCTCTGTGCTGTCACAATGCATCCCATGCCCTTTTAGGCCACTTGGTGTTACAATGAATCACTTGATTCTTGGCCTCTATGGTGTCATAATATTTCCATGACTTTATTGGGCCCCATGCTTTCACAATTCATCCCTGGCCCTTTTACAACCCCTGGTGCCACAAGGGATCATTAGATTGTTAGCCTGCATTGGGTCACAATAGTGCCTTGTTTCTCTTAACCCCTGTGGTGTCACAATGCATCCCATGCCCTTTTAGGCCACTTGATGTCACAATGAATCATTTGATGGTTGGCCTCCATGGTGGCATAATAGATCCTTGCTTCTATTGGTCCCCGTGCTGCAACAATCCTTCCCTGGCCCTTTTTATAACCCCTGGTGCCACAAGGGGTCATTAGATTGATAGCCTCCAAAGGGTCACAATGGTTCCTTGCTTCTCTTAACCCCTGTGGTGTCACAATGCATCCCATGCAATTTTTGGCCATTTCATGTTACAATGAATCATTTGATTCTTGGCCTCCATGGTGGCATAATCGTTCCTTGATTCTATTGGTCCCCGTGCTGTAACAATCCATCACTGGGCCATTTTATACCCCCTGGTGCCACAAGGGATCATTAGATTGTTAGCCTCCCGTGGGTCACAATGGTTCCTTGCTTCTCTTAACCCCTGTGGTGTCACAATGCATCCCATGCCCTTTTAGGCCACTTGATGTCACAATGAATCATTTGATGGTTGGCCTCCATGGTGGCATAACAGATCCTTGCTTCTATTGGTCCCCCTGATACAACAATCCATCCCTGACCCTTTTTATACCCCCCGGTGCCACAAGGGATCATTAGATTGTTAGCCTCCCTTGGGTCTCAATGGTTCCTTGCTTCTCTTAACCCCTGTGGTGTCACAATGCATCCCATGCCCTTTTAGGCCACTTGATGTCGCAATGAATCATTTGATTCTTGGCCTCCATGGTGGCATAATAGATCCTTGCTTCTATTGGTCCCCGTGCTGTAACAATCCATCACTGGCCCTTTTTATACCCCCTGGTGCCACAAGGGATCATTAGATTGTTAGCCTGCATTGGGTCTCAATGGTTCCTTGCTTCTCTTAACCTCTATGGTGTCACAATGCATCCCATGCCCTTTTAGGCCACTTGGTGTTACAATGAATCACTTGATTCTTGGCCTCTATGGTGTCATAATATTTCCATGTCTTTAGGTGCCACAAGGGATCATTAGATTTTTAGCCTGCATTGGGTCTCAATAGTTCCTTGCTTCTCTTAATCTCTATGGTGTCACAATGCATCCCATGCCCTTTTAGGCCACTTGGTGTTACAATGAATCACTTGATTCTTGGCCTCTATGGTGTCATAATATTTCCATGTCTTTATTGGGCCCCATGCTTTCACAATTCATCCCTGGCCCTTTTACAACCCCTGGTGCCACAAGGGATCATTAGATTGTTAGCCTGCATTGGGTCACAATAGTGCCTTGTTTCTCTTAACCCCTGTGGTGTCACAGTGCATCCCATGCCCTTTTAGGCCACTTGATGTCACAATGAATCATTTGATGGTTGGCCTCCATGGTGGCATAATAGATCCTTGCTTCTATTGGTCCCCGTGCTGTAACAATCCATCACTGGCCCTTTTTATACCCCCTGGTGCCACAAGGGGTCATTAGATTGATAGCCTCCAATGGGTCACAATGGTTCCTTGCTTCTCTTAACCCCTGTGGTGTCACAATGCATCCCATGCACTTTTTGGCCTCTTCCTGTTACAATGAATCATTTGATTCTTGGCCTCCATGGTGGCATAATCGTTCCTTGATTCTATTGGTCCCCGTACTGTAACAATCCATCACTGACCCATTTTATACCCCCTGGTGCCACAAGGGATCATTAGATTGTTAGCCTCCCTTGGGTCACAATGGTTCCTTGCTTCTCTTAACCCCTGTGGTGTCACAATGCATCCCATGCCCTTTTAGGCCACTTGATGTCACAATGAATCATTTGATGGTTGGCCTCCATGGTGGCATAATAGATCCTTGCTTCTATTGGTCCCCGTGCTGTAACAATCCATCACTGGCCCTTTTTATACCCCCTGGTGCCACAAGGGATCATTAGATTGTTAGCCTGCATTGGGTCACAATGTTTCCTTGCTTCTCTTAACCTCAGTGGTGTCACAATGCATCCCATGCCCTTTTAGGCCACTTGGTGTTGCAATGAACCATTTGATTCTTGGCCTCTATGTTGTCATAATATTTCCATGTCTTTATTGGGCCCCATGCTTTCACAATTCATCCCTGGCCCTTTTTCAAACCCTGGTGTCACAAGGGACCATAAGATTGTTAGCCTCCCTTGGGTCACAATGGTTCCTTGTTTCTCTTAACCTCTGTGGTGTCACAATCCATCCCATGCCCTTTTAGGCCACTTGATGTCACAATGAATCATTTGATGGTTGGCCTCCATGGTGGCATAATAGATCCTTGCTTCTATTGATCCCCGTGCTACAACAATCCATCCCTGACCCTTTTTATACCCCCTGGTGCCACAAGGGATCATTAGATTGTTAGCCTCCCTTGGGTCACAATGGTTCCTTGCTTCTCTTAACCCCTGTGGTGTCAAAATGCATCCCATGCCCTTTTAGGCCACTTGATGTCGCAATGAAACATTTGATTCTTGGCCTCCATGGTGGCATAATAGATCCTTGCTTCTATTGGTCCCCGTGCTGTAACAATCCATCCCTGGCCCTTTTTATACCCCCTGGTGCCACAAGGGATCATTAGATTGTTAGCCTGCATTGGGTCACAATGGTTCCTTGCTTCTCTTAACCTCAGTGGTGTCACAATGCATCCCATGCCCTTTTAGGCCACTTCATGTTACAATCAACCATTTGATTCTTGGCCTCTATGGTGTCATAATATTTCCATGTCTTTAGGTGCCACAAGGGATCATTGGATTTTTAGCCTGCATTGGGTCTCAATGGTTCCTTGCTTCTCTTAACCTCTATGCTGTCACAATGCATCCCATGCCCTTTTAGGCCACTTGGTGTTACAATGAATCACTTGATTCTTGGCCTCTATGGTGTCATAATATTTCCATGTCTTTATTGGGCCCCATGCTTTCACAATTCATCCCTGGCCCTTTTACAACCCCTGGTGCCACAAGGGATCATTAGATTGTTAGCCTCCCTTGGGTCACAATGGTTCCTTGCTTCTCTTAACCCCTGTGGTGTCACAATGCATCCCATGCCCTTTTAGGCAACTTGATGTCACAATGAATCATTTGATGGTTGGCCTCCATGGTGGCATAATAGATCCTTGCTTCTATTGGTCCCCGTGCTGTAACAATCCATCACTGGCCCTTTTTATACCCCCTGGTGCCACAAGGGATCATTAGATTGTTAGCCTGCATTGGGTCTCAATGGTTCCTTGCTTCTCTTAACCTCTATGGTGTCACAATGCATCCCATGCCCTTTTAGGCCACTTGGTGTTACAATGAATCACTTGATTCTTGGCCTCTATGGTGTCATAATATTTCCATGTCTTTATTGGGCCCCATGCTTTCACAATTCATCCCTGGCCCTTTTACAACCCCTGGTGCCACAAGGGATCATTAGATTGTTAGCCTGCATTGGGTCACAATAGTGCCTTGTTTCTCTTAACCCCTGTGGTGTCACAATGCATCCCATGCCCTTTTAGGCCACTTGATGTCACAATGAATCATTTGATGGTTGGCCTCCATGGTGGCATAATAGATCCTTGCTTCTATTGATCCCCATGCTACAACAATCCATCCCTGACACTTTTTATACCCCCTGGTGCCACAAGGGATCATTAGATTGTTAGCCTCCCTTGGGTCACAATGGTTCCTTGCTTCTCTTAACCCCTGTGGTGTCACAATGCATCCCATGCCCTTTTAGGCCACTTGATGTCGCAATGAATCATTTGATTCTTGGCCTCCATGGTGGCACAATAGATCCTTGCTTCTATTGGTCCCCGTGCTGTAACAATCCATCACTGGCCCTTTTTATACCCCCTGGTGCCACAAGGGATCATTAGATTGTTAGCCTTCATTGGGTCTCAATGGTTCCTTGCTTCTCTTAACCTCAGTGGTGTCACAATGCATCCCATGCCCTTTTAGGTCACTTGGTGTTACAATGAACCATTTGATTCTTGGCCTCTATGGTGTCATAATATTTCCATGTCTTTATTGGGCCCCATGCTTTCACAATTCATCCCTGGCCCTTTTACAACCCCTGGTGCCACAAGGGATCATTAGATTGTTAGCCTCCCTTGGGTCACAATAGTGCCTTGTTTCTCTTAACCCCTGTGGTGTCACAATGCATCCCATGCCCTTTTAGGCCACTTGATGTCACAATGAATCATTTGATGGTTGGCCTCCATGGTGGCATAATAGATCCTTGCTTCTATTGCTCCCCGTGCTACAACAATCCATCCCTGGCCCTTTTTATACACCCTGGTGCCACAAGGGGTCATTAGATTGATAGCCTCCAATGGGTCACAATGGTTCCTTGCTTCTCTTAACCCCTGTGGTGTCACAATGCATCCCATGCACTTTTTGGCCACTTCATGTTACAATGAATCATTTGATTCTTGGCCTCCATGGTGGCATAATCGTTCCTGGCTTCTATTGGTCCCCGTGCTGTAACATTCCATCACTGGGCCTTTTACAAACCCTGGTGTCACAAGGGATCATTAGATTGTTAGCCTGCATTGGGTCACAATGGTTCCTTGTTTCTCTTAACCTCTGTGGTGTCACAATCCATCCCATGCCCTTTTAGGCCACTTGATGTCACAATGAATCATTTGATGGTTGGCCTCCATGGTGGCATAATAGATCCTTGCTTCTATTGATCCCCGTGCTACAACAATCCATCCCTGACCCTTTTTATACCCCCTGGTGCCACAAGGGATCATTAGATTGTTAGCCTCCCTTGGGTCACAATGGTTCCTTGCTTCTCTTAACCCCTGTGGTGTCAAAATGCATCCCATGCCCTTTTAGGCCACTTGATGTCGCAATGAAACATTTGATTCTTGGCCTCCATGGTGGCATAATAGATCCTTGCTTCTATTGGTCCCCGTGCTGTAACAATCCATCCCTGACCCTTTTTATACCCCCTGGTGCCACAAGGGATCATTAGATTGTTAGCCTGCATTGGGTCACAATGGTTCCTTGCTTCTCTTAACCTCAGTGGTGTCACAATGCATCCCATGCCCTTTTAGGCCACTTGATGTTACAATGAACCATTTGATTCTTGGCCTCTATGGTGTCATAATATTTCCATGCCTTTATTGGTCCCCATTCTTTCACAATTCATCCCTGCCCCTTTTACAACCCCTGGTGCCACAAGGGATCATTAGATTGTTAGCCTCCCTTGGGTCACAATAGTGCCTTGTTTCTCTTAACCCCTGTGGTGTCCCAATGCATCCCATGCACTTTTAGGCCACTTGATGTCACAATGAATCATTTGATGGTTGGCCTCCATGGTGGCATAATAGATCCTTGCATCTATTGATCCCCGTGCTACAACAATCCATCCCTGGCCCTTTTTATACCCCCTGGTGCCACAAGGGATCATGAGATTGTTAGCCTCCCTTGGGTCACAATGGTTCCTTGCTTCTCTTAACCCCTGTGGTGTCAAAATGCATCCCATGCCCTTTTAGGCCACTTGATGTCGCAATGAATCATTTGATTCTTGGCCTCCATGGTGGCATAATGGTTCCTTGCTTCTATTGGTCCCCGTGCTGTAACAATCCATCCCTGGCCCTTTTACAACCCCTGGTGTCACAAGGGACCATTAGATTGTTAGCCTCCCTTGGGTCACAATGGTTCCTTGCTTCTCTTAACCCCTGTGGTGTCACAGTGCATCCCATGCACTTTGAGGCCACTTGATGTCGCAATGAATCATTTGATGGTTGGCCTCCATGGTGGCATAATAGATCCTTGCTTCTATTGGTCCCCGTGCTGTAACAATCCATCCCTGGCCCTTTTTATACCCCCTGGTGCCACAAGGGATCATTAGATTGTTAGCCTGCATTGGGTCTCAATGGTTCCTTGCTTCTCTTAACCTCTATGGTGTCACAATGCATCCCATGCCCTTTTAGGCCACTTGGTGTTACAATGAATCACTTGATTCTTGGCCTCTATGGTGTCATAATATTTCCATGTCTTTATTGAGCCCCATGCTTTCACAATTCATCCCTGGACCTTTTACAACCCCTGGTGCCACAAGGGATCATTAGATTGTTAGCCTGCATTGGGTCACAATAGTGCCTTGTTTCTCTTAACCCCTGTGGTGTCACAATGCATCCCATGCCCTTTTAGGCCACTTGATGTCACAATGAATCATTTGATGGTTGGCCTCCATGGTGGCATAATAGATCCTTGCTTCTATTGGTCCCCGTGCTGTAACAATCCCTCCCTGACCCTTTTTATACCCCCTGGTGCCACAAGGGGTCATTAGATTGATAGCCTCCCATGGGTCACAATGGTTCCTTGCTTCTCTTAACCCCTGTGGTGTCACAATGCATCCCATGCCCTTTTAGGCCACTTGATGTCGCAATGAATCATTTGATTCTTGGCCTCCATGGTGGCATAATAGATCCTTGCTTCTATTGGTCCCCGTGCTGTAACAATCCATCACTGGCCCTTTTTATACCCCCTGGTGCCACAAGGGATCATTAGATTGTTAGCCTCCCGTGGGTCTCAATGGTTCCTTGCTTCTCTTAACCCCTGTGGTGTCACAATCCATCCCATGCCCTTTTAGGCCACTTGATGTCACAATGAATCATTTGATGGTTGGCCTCCATGGTGGCATAATAGATCCTTGCTTCTATTGGTCCCCGTGCTGTAACAATCCATCACTGGCCCTTTTTATACCCCCTGGTGCCACAAGGGATCATTAGATTGTTAGCCTGCATTGGGTCTCAATGGTTCCTTGCTTCTCTTAACCTCTATGGTGTCAAAATGCATCCCATGCCCTTTTAGGCCACTTGGTGTTACAATGAATCACTTGATTCTTGGCCTCTATGGTGTCATAATATTTCCATGTCTTTAGGTGCCACAAGGGATCATTAGATTTTTAGCCTGCATTGGGTCTCAATTGTTCCTTGCTTCTCTTAATCTCTATGGTGTCACAATGCATCCCATGCCCTTTTAGGCCACTTGGTGTTACAATGAATCACTTGATTCTTGGCCTCTATGGTGTCATAATATTTCCATGTCTTTATTGGGCCCCATGCTTTCACAATTCATCCCTGGCCCTTTTACAACCCCTGGTGCCACAAGGGATCATTAGATTGTTAGCCTGCATTGGGTCACAATAGTGCCTTGTTTCTCTTAACCCCTGTGGTGTCACAGTGCATCCCATGCCCTTTTAGGCCACTTGATGTCACAATGAATCATTTGATGGTTGGCCTCCATGGTGGCATAATAGATCCTTGCTTCTATTGGTCCCCGTGCTGTAACAATCCATCACTGGCCCTTTTTATACCCCCTGGTGCCACAAGGGGTCATTAGATTGATAGCCTCCAATGGGTCACAATGGTTCCTTGCTTCTCTTAACCCCTGTGGTGTCACAATGCATCCCATGCACTTTTGGCCTCTTCATGTTACAATGAATCATTTGATTCTTGGCCTCCATGGTGGCATAATCGTTCCTTGATTCTATTGGTCCCCGTACTGTAACAATCCATCACTGGGCCATTTTATACCCCCTGGTGCCACAAGGGATCATTAGATTGTTAGCCTCCCTTGGGTCACAATGGTTCCTTGCTTCTCTTAACCCCTGTGGTGTCACAATGCATCCCATGCCCTTTTAGGCCACTTGATGTCACAATGAATCATTTGATGGTTGGCCTCCATGGTGGCATAATAGATCCTTGCTTCTATTGGTCCCCGTGCTGTAACAATCCATCCCTGGCCCTTTTTATACCCCCTGGTGCCACAAGGGATCATTAGATTGTTAGCCTGCATTGGGTCACAATGTTTCCTTGCTTCTCTTAACCTCAGTGGTGTCACAATGCATCCCATGCCCTTTTAGGCCACTTGGTGTTGCAATGAACCATTTGATTCTTGGCCTCTATGTTGTCATAATATTTCCATGTCTTTATTGGGCCCCATGCTTTCACAATTCATCCCTGGCCCTTTTTCAAACCCTGGTGTCACAAGGGACCATATGATTGTTAGCCTCCCTTGGGTCACAATGGTTCCTTGCTTCTCTTAACCCCTGTGGTGTCACAATGCATCCCATGCCCTTTTAGGCAACTTGATGTCACAATGAATCATTTGATGGTTGGCCTCCATGGTGGCATAATAGATCCTTGCTTCTATTGGTCCCCGTGCTGTAACAATCCATCACTGGCCCTTTTTATACCCCCTGGTGCCACAAGGGATCATTAGATTGTTAGCCTGCATTGGGTCTCAATGGTTCCTTGCTTCTCTTAACCTCTATGGTGTCACAATGCATCCCATGCCCTTTTAGGCCACTTGGTGTTACAATGAATCACTTGATTCTTGGCCTCCATGGTGGCATAATGGTTCCTTGCTTCTATTGGTCCCCGTGCTGTAACAATCCATCCCTGGCCCTTTTACAACCCCTGGTGTCACAAGGGACCATTAGATTGTTAGCCTCCCTTGGGTCACAATGGTTCCTTGCTTCTCTTAACCCCTGTGGCGTCACAGTGCATCCCATGCCCTTTTAGGCCACTTGATGTCGCAATGAATCATTTGATTCTTGGCCTCCATGGTGGCATAATAGATCCTTGCTTCTATTGGTCCCCGTGCTGTAACAATCCATCACTGGCCCTTTTTATACCCCCTGGTGCCACAAGGGATCATTAGATTGTTAGCCTGCATTTGGTCTCAATAGTTCCTTGCTTCTCTTAACCTCTATGGTGTCACAATGCATCCCATGCCCTTTTAGGCCACTTGGTGTTACAATGAATCACTTGATTCTTGGCCTCTATGGTGTCATAATATTTCCATGTCTTTATTGGGCCCCATGCTTTCACAATTCATCCCTGGCCCTTTTACCACCCCTGGTGCCACAAGGGATCATTAGATTGTTAGCCTGCATTGGGTCACAATAGTGCCTTGTTTCTCTTAACCCCTGTGGTGTCACAATGCATCCCATGCCCTTTTAGGCCACTTGATGTCACAATGAATCATTTGATGGTTGGCCTCCATGGTGGCATAATAGATCCTTGCTTCTATTGGTCCCCCTGCTACAACAATCCATCCCTGACCCTTTTTATACCCCCTGGTGCCACAAGGGATCATTAGATTGTTAGCCTCCCTTGGGTCACAATGGTTCCTTGCTTCTCTTAACCCCTGTGGTGTCAAAATGCATCCCATGCCCTTTTAGGCCACTTGATGTCGCAATGAATCATTTGATTCTTGGCCTCCATGGTGGCATAATGGTTCCTTGCTTCTATTGGTCCCCGTGCTGTAACAATCCATCACTGGCCCTTTTTATACCCCCTGGTGCCACAAGGGATCATTAGATTGTTAGCCTCCCTTGGGTCTCAATGGTTCCTTGCCTCTCTTAACCCCTGTGGTGTCACAATCCATCCCATGCCCTTTTAGGCCACTTGATGTCACAATGAATCATTTGATTCTTGGCCTCCATGGTGGCATAATAGATCCTTGCTTCTATTGGTCCCCGTGCTGTTACAATCCATCACTGGCCCTTTTTATACCCCGTGGTTCCACAAGGGATCATTAGATTGTTAGCCTGCATTGGGTCTCAATGTTTCCTTGCTTCTCTTAACCTCTATGGTGTCACAATGCATCCCATGCCCTTTTAGGCCACTTGGTGTTACAATGAATCACATGATTCTTGGCCTCTATGGTGTCATAATATTTCCATGTCTTTATTGGGCCCCATGCTTTCACAATTCATCCCTGGCCCTTTTACAACCCCTGGTGCCACAAGGGATCATTAGATTGTTAGCCTGCATTGGGTCACAATAGTGCCTTGTTTCTCTTAACCCTGTGGTGTCACAATGCATCCCATGCCCTTTTTGGCCACTTCATGTTACAATGAATCATTGGATTCTTGGCCTCCATGGTGGCATAATCGTTCCTTGATTCTATTGGTCCCCGTGCTGTAACAATCCATCACTGGCCCTTTTTATACCCCCTGGTGCCACAAGGGATCATTAGATTGTTAGCCTCCCTTGGGTCACAATGGTTCCTTGCTTCTCTTAACCTCTGTGGTGTCACAATGCATCCCATGCCCTTTTAGGCCACTTGATGTCACAATGAATCATTTGATTCTTGGCCTCCATGGTGGCATAATAGATCCTTGCTTCTATTGGTCCCCGTGCTGTAACAATCCATCACTGGCCCTTTTTATACCCCCTGGTGTCACAAGGGATCATTAGATTGTTAGCCTCCCTTGGGTCACAATGTTTCCTTGCTTCTCTTAACCTCTATGATGTCACAATGCATCCCATGCCCTTTTAGGCCACTTGGTGTTACAATGAATCACTTGATTCTTGGCCTCTATGGTGTCATAATATTTCCATGTCTTTATTGGGCCCCATGCTTTCACAATTCATCCCTGCCCCTTTTACAAACCCTGGTGTCACAAGGGACCATTAGATTGTTAGCCTCCCTTGGGTCACAATGGTTCCTTGCTTCTCTTAACCCCTGTGGTGTCACAATGCATCCCATGCCCTTTTAGGCCACTTTATGTCACAATGAATCATTTGATTCTTGGCCTCCATGGTGGCATAATAGATCCTTGCTGCTATTGGTCCCCGTGCTGTAACAATCCATCACTGGCCCTTTTTATACCCCCTGGTGCCACAAGGGATCATTAGATTGTTAGCCTGCATTGGGTCACAATGGTTCCTTGCTTCTCTTAACCTCTATGATGTCACAATGCATCCCATGCCCTTTTAGGCCACTTGGTGTTACAATGAATCACTTGATTCTTGGCCTCTATGGTGTCATAATATTTCCATGTCTTTATTGGGCCCCATGCTTTCAGAATTTATCCCTGGCCCTTTTACCACCCCTGGTGCCACAAGGGATCATTAGATTGTTAGCCTGCATTGGGTCACAATAGTGCCTTGTTTCTCTTAACCCCTGTGGTGTCACAATGCATCCCATGCCCTTTTAGACCACTTGATGTCACAATGAATCATTTGATGGTTGGCCTCCATGGTGGCATAATAGATCCTTGCTTCTATTGTTCCCCGTGCTACAACAATCCATCCCTGACCCTTTTTATACCCCCTGGTGCCACAAGGGATCATTAGATTGTTAGCCTGCATTGGGTCACAATGGTTCCTTGCTTCTCTTAACCTCTATGCTGTCACAATGCATCCCATGCCCTTTTAGGCCACTTGGTGTTACAATGAATCACTTGATTCTTGGCCTCTATGGTGTCATAATATTTCCATGTCTTTATTGTGCCCCATGCTTTCACAATTCATCCCTGGCCCTTTTACCACCCCTGGTGCCACAAGGGATCATTAGATTGTTAGCCTCCCTTGGGTCACAATGGTTCCTTGCTTCTCTTAACCCCTGAGGTGTCAAAATGCATCCCATGCCCTTTTAGGCCACCTGATGTCGCAATGAATCATTTGATTCTTGGCCTCCATGGTGGCATAATAGATCCTTGCTTCTATTGGTCCCCGTGCTGTAACAATCCATCCCTGGCCCTTTTTATACACCCTGGTGCCACAAGGGATCATTAGATTGTTAGCCTCCTTTGGGTCACAATGGTTCCTTGCTTCTCTTAACCTCTGTGCTGTCACAATGCATCCCATGCCCTTTTAGGCCACTTGGTGTTACAATGCACCACTTGATTCTTGTCCTCTATGGTGTCATAATATTTCCATGACTTTATTGGGCCCCATGCTTTCAAAATTCATCCCTGGCCCTTTTACCACCCCTGGTGCCACAAGGGATCATTAGATTGTTAGCCTCCCTTGGGTCACAATAGTGCCTTGTTTCTCTTAACCCCTGTGGTGTCACAATGCATCCCATGCCCTTTTAGGCCACTTGATGTCACAATGAATCATTTGATTCTTGGCCTCCATGGTGGCATAATAGATCCTTGCTTCTATTGGTCCCCGTGCTACAACAATCCATCCCTGAACCTTTTTATACCCCCTGGTGTCACAAGGGATCATTAGATTGTTAGCCTGCATTGGGTCACAATGGTTCCTTGCTTCTCTTAACCCCTGTGGTGTCAAAATGCATCCCATGCCCTTTTAGGCCACTTGATGTCGCAATGAATCATTTGATGGTTGGCCTCCATGGTGGCATAATGGTTCCTTGCTTCTATTGGTCCCCGTGCTGTAACAATCCATCACTGGCCTTTTTATACCCCCTGGTGACGCAGGGGATCATTAGATGGTTAGCCTGCATTGGGTCTCAATGGTTCCTTGCTTCTCTTAACCCCTGTGGTGTCACAATGCATCCCATGCCCTTTTAGGCCACTTGATGTCACAATGAATCATTTGATGGTTGGCCTCCATGGTGGCATAATAGATCCTTGCTTCTATTGGTCCCCGTGCTGTA
Organism: Cinclus cinclus; assembly: GCF_963662255.1. Lineage (NCBI taxonomy): Eukaryota > Metazoa > Chordata > Aves > Passeriformes > Cinclidae > Cinclus > Cinclus cinclus. The sequence continues at coordinate 3,200,765 of NC_085077.1, forward strand.
ACAATCCATCGCTGGCCCTTTTTATACCCCCTGGTGCCACAAGGGATCATTAGATTGTTAGCCTGCATTGGGTCTCAATGGTTCCTTGCTTCTCTTAACCTCTATGGTGTCACAATGCATCCCATGCCATTTTGGGCCACTTGGTGTTACAATGAATCACTTGATTCTTGGCCTCTATGGTGTCATAATATTTCCATGTCTTTATTGGGCCCCATGCTTTCACAATTCATCCCTGGCCCTTTTACAACCCCTGGTGCCACAAGGGATCATTAGATTGTTAGCCTCCATTGGGTCACAATAGTGCCTTGTTTCTCTTAACCCCTGTGGTGTCACAATGCATCCCATGCCCTTTTAGGCCACTTGATGTCGCAATGAATCATTTGATGGTTGGCCTCCATGGTGGCATAATAGATCCTTGCTTCTATTGATCCCCGTGCTACAACAATCCTTCCCTGGCCCTTTTTATACCCCCTGGTGCCACAAGGGATCATTAGATTGATAGCCTCCAATGGGTCACAATGGTTCCTTGCTTCTCTTAACCCCTGTGGTGTCACAATGCATCCCATGCACTTTTTGGCCACTTCATGTTACAATGAATCATTTGATTCTTGGCCTCCATGGTGGCATAATCGTTCCTTGATTCTATTGGTCCCCGTGCTGTAACAATCCATCACTGGGCCTTTTTATACCCCCTGGTGCCACAAGGGATCATTAGATTGTTAGCCTGCATTGGTTCACAATGGTTCCTTGCTTCTCTTAACCTCTGTGGTGTCACAATGCATCCCATGCCCTTTTAGGCCACTTGATGTCACAATGAATCATTTGATGGTTGGCCTCCATGGTGGCATAATAGATCCTTGCTTCTATTGATCCCCGTGCTACAACAATCCATCCCTGACCCTTTTTATACCCCCTGGTGCCACAAGGGATCATTAGATTGTTAGCCTCCCTTGGGTCACAATGGTTCCTTGCTTCTCTTAACCCCTGTGGTGTCAAAATGCATCCCATGCCCTTTTAGGCCACTTGATGTCGCAATGAATCATTTGATGGTTGGCCTCCATGGTGGCATAATAGATCCTTGCTTCTATTGGTCCCCGTGCTGTAACAATCCATCCCTGGCCCTTTTTATACCCCCTGGTGCCACAAGGGATCATTAGATTGTTAGCCTGCATTGGGTCACAATGGTTCCTTGCTTCTCTTAACCTCTATTCTGTCACAATGCATCCCATGCCCTTTTAGGCTACTTGATGTCACAATGAATCATTTGATTCTTGGCCTCCATGGTGGCATAATAGATCCTTGCTTCTATTGGTCCCCGTGCTGTAACAATCCATCCCTGGCCCTTTTTATACCCCCTGGTGCCACAAGGGATCATTAGATTGTTAGCCTGCATTGGGTCACAATGGTTCCTTGCTTCTCTTAACCTCTATGCTGTCACAATGCATCCCATGCACTTTTTGGCCACTTCATGTTACAATGAATCATTTGATTCTTGGCCTCCATGGTGGCATAATCGTTCCTTGCTTCTATTGGTCCCCGTGCTGTAACAATCCATCACTGGGACTTTTACAAACCCTGGTGTCACAAGGGATCATTAGATTGTTAGCCTCCCTTGGGTAACACTGGTGACTTGCTTCTCTTAACCTCTGTGGTGTCACAATGCATCCCATGCCCTTTTAGGCCACTTGGTGTTACAATGAATCATTTGATTGTTGGCCTCTATGGTGTCATAATATTTCCATGTATTTATTGGGCCCCATGCTTTCACAATTCATCCCTGGCCCTTTTACAAACCCTGGTGTCACAAGGGACCATTAGATTGTTAGCCTCCCTTGGGTCACAATTGCTCCTTGCTTCTCTTAACCCCTGTGGTGTCACAATGCATCCCATGCCCTTTTAGGCAACTTGATGTCACAATGAATCATTTGATTCTTGGCCTCCATGGTGGCATAATAGATCCTTGCTTCTATTGGTCCCCGTGCTGTAACAATCCATCCCTGTCCCTTTTTATAATCCCCGGTGCCACAAGGGATCATTAGATTGTTAGCCTGCATTGGGTCACAATGGTTCCTTGCTTCTCTTAACCTCTGTGCTGTCACAATGCATCCCATGCCCTTTTAGGCCACTTGGTGTTACAATGAATCATATGATTCTTGGCCTCTATGGTGTCATAATATTTCCATGACTTTATTGGGCCCCATGCTTTCAAAATTCATCCCTGGCCCTTTTACCACCCCTGGTGCCACAAGGGATCATTAGATTGTTAGCCTGCATTGGGTCACAATAGTGCCTTGTTTCTCTTAACCCCTGTGGTGTCACAATGCATCCCATGCCCTTTTAGGCCACTTGATGTCACAATGAATCATTTGATGGTTGGCCTCCATGGTGGCATAATAGATCCTTGCTTCTATTGGTCCCCGTGCTACAACAATCCATCCCTGGCCCTTTTTATACCCCCTGGTGCCACAAGGGATCATTAGATTGTTAGCCTGCATTGGGTCACAATGGTTCCTTGCTTCTCTTAACCCCTGTGGTGTCAAAATGCATCCCATGCCCTTTTAGGCCACTTGATGTCGCAATGAATCATTTGATGGTTGGCCTCCATGGTGGCATAATAGATCCTTGCTTCTATTGGTCCCCGTGCTGTAACAATCCATCCCTGGCCTTTTTATACCCCCTGGTGCCACAAGGGATCATTAGATGGTTAGCCTCCCTTGGGTCTCAATGGTTCCTTGCTTCTCTTAACCCCTGTGGTGTCACAATGCATCCCATGCCCTTTTAGGCCACTTGATGTCACAATGAATCATTTGATACTTGGCCTCCATGGTGGCATAATAGATCCTTGCTTCTATTGGTCCCCGTGCTGTAACAATCCATCACTGGCCCTTTTTATACCCCCTGGTGCCACAAGGGATCATTAGATTGTTAGCCTGCATTGGGTCTCAATGGATCCTTGCTTCTCTTAACCTCTATGGTGTCACAATGCATCCCATGCCATTTTGGGCCACTTGGTGGTACAATGAATCACTTGATTCTTGGCCTCTATGGTGTCATAATATTTCCATGTCTTTATTGGGCCCCATGCTTTCACAATTCATCCCTGGCCCTTTTACAACCCCTGGTGCCACAAGGGATCATTAGATTGTTAGCCTGCATTGGGTCACAATAGTGCCTTGCTTCTCTTAACCTCTATTCTGTCACAATGCATCCCATGCCCTTTTAGGCTACTTGATGTCACAATGAATCATTTGATTCTTGGCCTCCATGGTGGCATAATAGATCCTTGCTTCTATTGGTCCCCGTGCTGTAACAATCCATCCCTGGCCCTTTTTATACCCCCTGGTGCCACAAGGGATCATTAGATTGTTAGCCTGCATTGGGTCACAATGGTTCCTTGCTTCTCTTAACCTCTATGCTGTCACAATGCATCCCATGCCCTTTTAGGCCACTTGGTGTTACAATGAATCACTTGATTCTTGGCCTCTATGGTGTCATAATATTTCCATGTCTTTATTGTGCCCCATGCTTTCACAATTCATCCCTGGCCCTTTTAGCACCCCTGGTGCCACAAGGGATCATTAGATTGTTAGCCTGCATTGGGTCACAATGGTTCCTTGCTTCTCTTAACCTCAGTGGTGTCACAATGCATCCCATGCACTTTTTGGCCACTTCATGTTACAATGAATCATTTGATTCTTGGCCTCCATGGTGGCATAATCGTTCCTTGCTTCTATTGGTCCCCGTGCTGTAACAATCCATCACTGGGACTTTTACAAACCCTGGTGTCACAAGGGATCATTAGATTGTTAGCCTCCCTTGGGTAACACTGGTGACTTGCTTCTCTTAACCTCTGTGGTGTCACAATGCATCCCATGCCCTTTTAGGCCACTTGGTGTTACAATGAATCATTTGATTGTAGGCCTCTATGGTGTCATAATATTTCCATGTATTTATTGGGCCCCATGCTTTCACAATTCATCCCTGGCCCTTTTACAAACCCTGGTGTCACAAGGGACCATTAGATTGTTAGCCTCCCTTGGGTCACAATTGCTCCTTGCTTCTCTTAACCCCTGTGGTGTCACAATGCATCCCATGCCCTTTTAGGCAACTTGATGTCACAATGAATCATTTGATTCTTGGCCTCCATGGTGGCATAATAGATCCTTGCTTCTATTGGTCCCCGTGCTGTAACAATCCATCCCTGTCCCTTTTTATAACCCCTGGTGCCACAAGGGATCATTAGATTGTTAGCCTGCATTGGGTCACAATGGTTCCTTGCTTCTCTTAACCTCTGTGCTGTCACAATGCATCCCATGCCCTTTTAGGCCACTTGGTGTTACAATGAATCATATGATTCTTGGCCTCTATGGTGTCATAATATTTCCATGACTTTATTGGGCCCCATGCTTTCAAAATTCATCCCTGGCCCTTTTACCACCCCTGGTGCCACAAGGGATCATTAGATTGTTAGCCTGCATTGGGTCACAATAGTGCCTTGTTTCTCTTAACCCCTGTGGTGTCACAATGCATCCCATGCCCTTTTAGGCCACTTGATGTCACAATGAATCATTTGATGGTTGGCCTCCATGGTGGCATAATAGATCCTTGCTTCTATTGGTCCCCGTGCTACAACAATCCATCCCTGGCCCTTTTTATACCCCCTGGTGCCACAAGGGATCATTAGATTGTTAGCCTGCATTGGGTCACAATGGTTCCTTGCTTCTCTTAACCCCTGTGGTGTCAAAATGCATCCCATGCCCTTTTAGGCCACTTGATGTCGCAATGAATCATTTGATGGTTGGCCTCCATGGTGGCATAATAGATCCTTGCTTCTATTGGTCCCCGTGCTGTAACAATCCATCCCTGGCCTTTTTATACCCCCTGGTGCCACAAGGGATCATTAGATGGTTAGCCTCCCTTGGGTCTCAATGGTTCCTTGCTTCTCTTAACCCCTGTGGTGTCACAATGCATCCCATGCCCTTTTAGGCCACTTGATGTCACAATGAATCATTTGATACTTGGCCTCCATGGTGGCATAATAGATCCTTGCTTCTATTGGTCCCCGTGCTGTAACAATCCATCACTGGCCCTTTTTATACCCCCTGGTGCCACAAGGGATCATTAGATTGTTAGCCTGCATTGGGTCTCAATGGATCCTTGCTTCTCTTAACCTCTATGGTGTCACAATGCATCCCATGCCATTTTGGGCCACTTGGTGGTACAATGAATCACTTGATTCTTGGCCTCTATGGTGTCATAATATTTCCATGTCTTTATTGGGCCCCATGCTTTCACAATTCATCCCTGGCCCTTTTACAACCCCTGGTGCCACAAGGGATCATTAGATTGTTAGCCTGCATTGGGTCACAATAGTGCCTTGTTTCTCTTAACCCCTGTGGTGTCACAATGCATCCCATGCCCTTTTAGGCCACTTGATGTCGCAATGAATCATTTGATGGTTGGCCTCCATGGTGGCATAATAGATCCTTGCTTCTATTGATCCCCGTGCTACAACAATCCTTCCCTGGCCCTTTTTATACCCCCTGGTGCCACAAGGGATCATTAGACTGATATCCTCCAATGGGTCACAATGGTTCCTTGCTTCTCTTAACCCCTGTGGTGTCACAATGCATCCCATGCACTTTTTGGCCACTTCATGTTACAATGAATCATTTGATTCTTGGCCTACATGGTGGCATAATCGTTCCTTGATTCTATTGTTCCCCGTGCTGTAACAATCCATCACTGGGCCTTTTTATACCCCCTGGTGCCACAAGGGATCATTAGATTGTTAGCCTCCCTTGGGTCACAATGGTTCCTTGATTCTCTTAACCCCTGTGGTGTCACAATGCATCCCATGCCCTTTTAGGCCACTTGATGTCACAATGAATCATTTGATTCTTGGCCTCCATGGTGGCATAATAGATCCTTGCTTCTATTGGTCGCCGTGCTGTAACATTCCATCACTGGGCCTTTTACAAACCCTGGTGTCACAAGGGATCATTAGATTGTTAGCCTGCATTGGGTCACAATGGTTCCTTGCTTCTCTTAACCTCAGTGGTGTCACAATGCATCCCATGCCCTTTTAGGCCACTTGATGTCACAATGAATCATTTGATTCTTGGCCTCCATGGTGGCATAATAGATCCTTGCTTCTATTGATCCCCGTGCTACAACAATCCATCCCTGACCCTTTTTATACCCCCTGGTGCCACAAGGGATCATTAGATTGTTAGCCTCCCTTGGGTCACAATGGTTCCTTGCTTCTCTTAACCCCTGTGGTGTCAAAATGCATCCCATGCCCTTTTAGGCCACTTGATGTCGCAATGAATCATTTGATGGTTGGCCTCCATGGTGGCATAATCGATCCTTGCTTCTATTGGTCCCCGTGCTGTAAAAATCCATCCCTGGCCCTTTTTATACCCCCTGGTGCCACAAGGGATCATTAGATTTTTAGCCCGCATTGGGTCACAATGATTCCTTGCTTCTCTTACCCTCTATGGTGTCACAATGCATCCCATGCCCTTTTAGGCCACTTGGTGTTACAATGAATCACTTGATTCTTGGCCTCTATGGTGTCATAATATTTCCATGTCTTTATTGGGCCCCATGCTTTCACAATTCATCCCTGGCCCTTTTACAACCCCTGGTGCCACAAGGGATCATTAGATTGTTAGCCTGCATTGGGTCACAATAGTGCCTTGTTTCTCTTAACCCCTGTGGTGTCACAATCCATCCCATGCCCTTTTAGGCCACTTGATGTCACAATGAATCATTTGATTCTTGGCCTCCATGGTGGCATAATAGATCCTTGCTTCTATTGGTCCCCGTGCTACAACAATCCATCCCTGAAACTTTTTATACCCCCTGGTGCCACAAGGGGTCATTAGATTGATAGCCTCCAATGGGTCACAATGGTTCCTTGCTTCTCTTAACCCCTGTGGTGTCACAATGCATCCCATGCCCTTTTAGGCCACTTGATGTCACAATGAATCATTTGATTCTTGGCCTCCATGGTGGCATAATAGATCCTTGCTTCTATTGGTCCCCGTGCTGTAACATTCCATCACTGGGCCTTTTACAAACCCTGGTGTCACAAGGGATCATTAGATTGTTAGCCTCCCTTGGGTCACAATGGTTCCTTGCTTCTCTTAACCCCTGTGGTGTTACAATGCATCCCATGCCCTTTTAGGCCACTTGATGTCACAATGAATCATTTGATTCTTGGCCTCCATGGTGGCATAATAGATCCTTGCTTCTATTGATCCCCGTGCTACAACAATCCATCCCTGACCCTTTTTATACACCCTGGTGCCACAAGGGATCATTAGATTGTTAGCCTCCCTTGGGTCACAATGGTTCCTTGCTTCTCTTAACCCCTGTGGTGTCAAAATGCATCCCATGCCCTTTTAGGCCACTTGATGTCGCAATGAATCATTTGATGGTTGGCCTCCATGGTGGCATAATAGATCCTTGCTTCTATTGGTCCCCGTGCTGTAACAATCCATCCCTGGCCCTTTTTATACCCCCTGGTGCCACAAGGGATCATTAGATTGTTAGCCTCCCTTGGGTCACAATGGTTCCTTGCTTCTCTTCACCCCTGTGGTGTCACAATGCATCCCATGCCCTTTTAGGCCACTTGATGTCACAATGAATCATTTGATTCTTGGCCTCCATGGTGGCATAATAGATCCTTGCTTCTATTGGTCCCCGCGCTGAAACATTCCATCACTGGGCCTTTTACAAACCCTGGTGTCACAAGGGATCATTAGATTGTTAGCCTCCCTTGGGTCACAATGGTGCCTTGCTTCTCTTAACCTCTGTGGTGTCACAATGCATCCCATGCCCTTTCAGGCCACTTGATGTCACAATGAATCATTTGATGGTAGGCCTCCATGGTGGCATAATAGATCCTTGCTTCTATTGATCCCCGTGCTACAACAATCCATCCCTGACCCTTCTTATACCCCCTGGTGCCACAAGGGATCATTAGATTGTTAGCCTCCCTTGGGTCACAATGGTTCCTTGCTTCTCTTAACCCCTGTGGTGTCACAATGCATCCCATGCCCTTTTAGGCCACTTGATGTCACAATGAATCATTTGATTCTTGGCCTCCATGGTGGCATAATAGATCCTTGCTTCTATTGGTCCCCGTGCTACAACAATCCATCCCTGAAACTTTTTATACCCCCTGGTCCCACAAGGGATCATTAGATTGTTAGCCTCCTTTGGGTCTCAATGGTTCCTTGCTTCTCTTAACCCCTGTGGTGTCACAATGCATCCCATGCCCTTTTAGGCCACTTGATGTCACAATGAATCATTTGATTCTTGGCCTCCATGGTGGCATAATCGATCCTTGCTTCTATTGGTCCCCGTGCTGTAACAATCCATCACTGGCCCTTTTTATACCCCCTGGTGCCACAAGGGATCATTAGATTGTTAGCCTCCCTTGGGTCACAATGGTTCCTTGCTTCTCTTAACCCCTGTGGTGTCACAATGCATCCCATGCTCTTTTAGGCCACTTGATGTCACAATGAATCATTTGATTCTTGGCCTCCATGGTGGCATAATAGATCCTTGCTTCTATTGGTCCCCGTGCTGTAACATTCCATCACTGGGCCTTTTACAAACCCTGGTGTCACAAGGGATCATTAGATTGTTAGCCTGCATTGGGTCACAATGGTTCCTTGCTTCTCTTAACCCCTGTGGTGTCACAATGCATCCCATGCCCTTTTAGGCCACTTGATGTCACAATGAATCATTTGATGGTTGGCCTCCATGGTGGCATAATAGATACTTGCTTCTATTGATCCCCGTGCTACAACAATCCATCCCTGACCCTTTTTATACACCCTGGTGCCACAAGGGATCATTAGATGGTTAGCCTCCCTTGGGTCACAATGGTTCCTTGCTTCTCTTAACCTCTATGCTGTCACAATGCATCCCATGCACTTTTAGGCAACTTGATGTCACAATGAATCATTTGATTCTTGGCCTCCATGGTGGCATAATAGATCCTTGCTTCTATTGGTCCCCGTGCTGTAACAATCCATCACTGGCCCTTTTTATACCCCCTGGTGCCACAAGGGATCATTAGATTGTTAGCCTGCATTGGGTCACAATGGTTCCTTGCTTCTCTTAACCTCTATGCTGTCACAATGCATCCCATGCCCTTTTAGGCCACTTGGTGTTACAATGAATCACTTCATTCTTGGCCTCTATGGTGTCATAATATTTCCATGTCTTTATTGGGCCCCATGCTTTCACAATTCATCCCTGGCCCTTTTACAACCCCTGGTGCCACAAGGGATCATTAGATTGTTAGCCTGCCTTGGGTCACAATGGTTCCTTGCTTCTCTTAACCCCTGTGGTGTCAAAATGCATCCCATGCCCTTTTAGGCCACTTGATGTCGCAATGAATCATTTGATTCTTGGCCTCCATGGTGGCATAATAGATCCTTGCTTCTATTGATCCCCGTGCTACAACAATCCATCCCTGACACTTTTTATACCGACTGGTGCCACAAGGGATCATTAGATTGTTAGCCTCCCTTGGGTCACAATGGTTCCTTGCTTCTCTTAACCCCTGTGGTGTCAAAATGCATCCCATGCCCTTTTAGGCCACTTGATGTCGCAATGAATCATTTGATTCTTGGCCTCCATGGTGGCATAATAGATCCTTGCTTCTATTTGTCCCCGTGCTGTAACAATCCATCCCTGTCCCATTTATACCCTCTGGTGCCACAAGGGATCATTAGATTGTTAGCCTACATTGGGTCACAATGTTTCCTTGCTTCTCTTAACCTCAGTGGTGTCACAATGCATCCCATGCCCTTTTAGGCCACTTGGTGTTACAATGAACCATTTGATTCTTGGCCTCTATGGTGTCATAATATTTCCATGTCTTTATTGGGCCCCATGCTTTCACAATTCATCCCTGGCCCTTTTACAAACCCTGGTGCCACAAGGGATCATTAGATTGTTAGCCTCCCGTGGGTCACAATGGTTCCTTGCTTCTCTTAACCCCTGTGGTGTCACAATCCATCCCATGCCCTTTTAGGCAACTTGATGTCACAATGAATCATTTGATTCTTGGCCTCCATGGTGGCATAATAGATCCTTGCTTCTATTGGTCCCCGTGCTGTAACAATCCATCACTGGCCCTTTTTATACCCCCTGGTGCCACAAGGGATCATTAGATTGTTAGCCTGCATTGGGTCACAATGGTTCCTTGCTTCTCTTAACCTCTGTGCTGCCACAATGCATCCCATGCCCTTTTAGGCCACTTGGTGTTACAATGAACCATTTGATTCTTGGCCTCTATGGTGTCATAATATTTCCATGTCTTTATTGGGCCCCATGCTTTCACAATTCATCCCTGGCACTTTTACCACCCCTGGTGCCACAAGGGATCATTAGATTGTTAGCCTGCATTGGGTCACAATAGTGCCTTGTTTCTCTTAACCCCTGTGGTGTCACAATGCATCCCATGCCCTTTTAGGCCACTTGATGTCACAATGAATCATTTGATTCTTGGCCTCCATGGTGGCATAATAGATCCTTGCTTCTATTGGTCCCCGTGCTACAACAATCCATCCCTGAAACTTTTTATACCCCCTGGTGCCACAAGGGATCATTAGATTGTTAGCCTCCCTTGGGTCACAATGGTTCCTTGCTTCTCTTAACCCCTGTGGTGTCACAATCCATCCCATGCCCTTTTAGGCCACTTGATGTCACAATGAATCATTTGATTCTTGGCCTCCATGGTGGCATAATCGATCCTTGCTTCTATTGGTCCCCGTGCTGTAACAATCCATCCCTGGCCCTTTTTATACCCCCTGGTGCCACAAGGGATCATTAGATTGTTAGCCTCCCTTGGGTCACAATGTTTCCTTGCTTCTCTTAACCTCTATGCTGTCACAATGCATCCCATGCCCTTTTAGGCCACTTGGTGTTACAATGAATCACTTGATTCTTGGCCTCTATGGTGTCATAATATTTCCATGTCTTTATTGGGCCCCATGCTTTCACAATTCATCCCTGGCCCTTTTACAACCCCTGGTGCCACAAGGGATCATTAGATTGTTAGCCTCCCTTGGGTCACAATGGTTCCTTGCTTCTCTTAACCCCTGTGGTGTCAAAATGCATCCCATGCCCTTTTAGGCCACTTGATGTCGCAATGAATCATTTGATTCTTGGCCTCCATGGTGGCATAATAGATCCTTGCTTCTATTGGTCCCCGTGCTGTAACAATCCATCACTGGCCTTTTTATACACCCTGGTGCCACAAGGGATCATTAGATTGTTAGCCTCCCTTGGGTCTCAATCGTTCCTTGCTTCTCTTAACCCCTGTGGTGTCACAATCCATCCCATGCCCTTTTAGGCCACTTGATGTCACAATGAATCATTTGATACTTGGCCTCCATGGTGGCATAATAGATCCTTGCTTCTATTGGTCCCCGTGCTGTAAGAATCCATCACTGGCCCTTTTTATACCCCCTGGTGCCACAAGGGATCATTAGATTGTTAGCCTGCATTGGGTCTCAATGGTTCCTTGCTTCTCTTAACCCCTGTGGTGTCACAATGCATCCCATGCACTTTTTGGCCACTTCATGTTACAATGAATCATTTGATTCTTGGCCTCCATGGTGGCATAATCGTTCCTTGATTCTATTGGTCCCCGTGCTGTAACAATCCATCACTGGACCTTTTTATACCCCCTGGTGCCACAAGGGATCATTAGATGGTTAGCCTCCCTTGGGTCACAATGGTTCCTTGCTTCTCTTAACCCCTGTGGTGTCACAATGCATCCCATGCCCTTTTTGGCCACTTGATGTCACAATGAATCATTTGATGCTTGGCCTCCATGGTGGCATAATAGATCCTTGCTTCTATTGGTCCCCGTGCTGTAACATTCCATCACTGGGCCTTTTACAAACCCTGGTGTCACAAGGGATCATTAGATTGTTAGCCTGCATTGGGTCACAATGGTTCCTTGCTTCTCTTAACCTCTGTGGTGTCACAATGCATCCCATGCCCTTTTAGGCCACTTGATGTCACAATGAATCATTTGATGGTTGGCCTCCATGGTGGCATAATAGATCCTTGCTTCTATTGATCCCCGTGCTACAACAATCCATCCCTGACCCTTTTTATACCCCCTGGTGCCACAAGGGATCATTAGATTGTTAGCCTCCATTGGGTCACAATGGTTCCTTGCTTCTCTTAACCTCTATGGTGTCACAATGCATCCCATGCCCTTTTAGGCCACTTGGTGTTACAATGAATCACTTGATTCTTGGCCTCTATGGTGTCATAATATTTCCATGTCTTTATTGGGCCCCATGCTTTCACAATTCATCCCTGGCCCTTTAGAACCCCTGGTGCCACAAGGGATCATTAGATTCTTAGCCTGCATTGGGTCACAATAGTGCCTTGTTTCTCTTAACCCCTGTGGTGTCACAATGCATCCCATGCCCTTTTAGGCCACTTGATGTCACAATGAATCATTTGATGGTTGGCCTCCATGGTGGCATAATAGATCCTTGCTTCTATTGGTCCCCGTGCTACAACAATCCATCCCTGTCCCTTTTTATACCCCCTGGTGCCACAAGGGGTCATTAGATTGATAGCCTCCAATGGGTCACAATGGTTCCTTGCTTCTCTTAACCCCTGTGGTGTCACAATGCATCCCATGCACTTTTTGGCCACTTCATGTTACAATGAATCATTTGATTCTTGGCCTCCATGGTGGCATAATCGTTCCTTGATTCTATTGGTCCCCGTGCTGTAACAATCCATCACTGGGCCATTTTATACCCCCTGGTGCCACAAGGGATCATTAGATAGTTAGCCTCCCTTGGGTCACAATGGTTCCTTGCTTCTCTTAACCCCTGTGGTGTCACAATGCATCCCATGCCCTTTTAGGCCACTTGATGTCACAATGAATCATTTGATTCTTGGCCTCCATGGTGGCATAATAGATCCTTGCTTCTATTGGTCCCCGTGCTGTAACATTCCATCACTGGGCCTTTTACAAACCCTGGTGTCACAAGGGATCATTAGATTGTTAGCCTCCCTTGGGTCACAATGGTGCCTTGCTTCTCTTAACCTCTGTGGTGTCACAATGCATCCCATGCCCTTTTAGGCCACTTGATGTCACAATGAATCATTTGATGGTTGGCCTCCATGGTGGCATAATAGATCCTTGCTTCTATTGATCCCCGTGCTACAACAATCCATCCCTGACAATTTTTATACCCCCTGGTGCCACAAGGGATTCTTAGATTGTTAGCCTCCCTTGGGTCACAATGGTTCCTTGCTTCTCTTAACCCCTGTGGTGTCAAAATGCATCCCATGCCCTTTTAGGCCACTTGATGTCGCAATGAATCATTTGATGGTTGGCCTCCATGGTGGCATAATAGATCCTTGCTTCTATTGGTCCCCGTGCTGTAACAATCCATCCCTGGCCCTTTTTATACCCCCTGGTGCCACAAGGGATCATTAGATTGTTAGCCTGCATTGGGTCACAATGGTTCCTTGCTTCTCTTAACCTCTATGGTGTCACAATGCATCCCATGCCCTTTTAGGCCACTTGGTGTTACAATGAATCACTTGATTCTTGGCCTCTATGGTGTCATAATATTTCTATGTCTTTATTGGGCCCCATGCTTTCACAATTCATCCCTGGCCCTTTTAAAACCCCTGGTGCCACAAGGGATCATTAGATTGTTAGCCAGCATTGGGTCACAATAGTGACTTGTTTCTCTTAACCCCTGTGGTGTCACAATGCATCCCATGCCCTTTTAGGCCACTTGATGTCACAATGAATCATTTGATGGTTGGCCTCCATGGTGGCATAATAGATCCTTGCTTCTATTGGTCCCCGTGCTACAACAATCCATCCCTGAACATTTTATACTCCCTGGTGCCACAAGGGATCATTAGATTGTTAGCCTCCTTTGGGTCTCAATGGTTCCTTGCTTCTCTTAACCCCTGTGGTGTCACAATCCATCCCATGCCCTTTTAGGCCACTTGATGTCACAATGAATCATTTGATTCTTGGCCTCCATGGTGGCATAATAGATCCTTGCTTCTATTGGTCCCCGTGCTGTAACAATCCATCCCTGGCCCTTTTTATACCCCCTGGTGCCACAAGGGATCATTAGATTGTTAGCCTGCATTGGGTCTCAATGGTTCCTTGCTTCTCTTAACCTCTATGGTGTCACAATGCATCCCATGCCATTTTGGGCCACTTGGTGTTACAATGAATCACTTGATTCTTGGCCTCTATGGTGTCATAATATTTCCATGTCTTTATTGGGCCCCATGCTTTCACAATTCATCCCTGGCCCTTTTACAACCCCTGGTGCCACAAGGGATCATTAGATTGTTAGCCTGCATTGGGTCACAATAGTGCCTTGTTTCTCTTAACCCCTGAGGTGTCACAATGCATCCCATGCCCTTTTAGGCCACTTGATGTCAGAATGAATCATTTGATGGTTGGCCTCCATGGTGGCATAATAGGTCCTTGCTTCTATTGGTCCCCGTGCTGTAACAATCCATCCCTGTCCCTTTTTATACCCCCTGGTGTCACAAGGGGTCATTAGATTGATAGCCTCCAATGGGTCACAATGGTTCCTTGCTTCTCTTAACCCCTGTGGTGTCACAATGCATCCCATGCACTTTTTGGCCACTTCATGTTACAATGAATCATTTGATTCTTGGCCTCCATGGTGGCATAATCGTTCCTTGATTCTATTGGTCCCCGTCCTGTAACAATCCATCCCTGACCCTTTTTATACCCGCTGGTGCCACAAGGGATCATTAGATAGTTAGCCTCCCTTGGGTCACAATGGTTCCTTGCTTCTCTTAACCCCTGTGGTGTCACAATGCATCCCATGCCCTTTTAGGCCACTTGATGTCACAATGAATCATTTGATTCTTGGCCTCCGTGGTGGCATAATAGATCCTTGCTTCTATTGGTCCCCGTGCTGTAACATTCCATCACTGGGCCTTTTACAAACCCTGGTGTCACAAGGGATCATTAGATTGTTAGCCTCCCTTGGGTCACAATGGTGCCTTGCTTCTCTTAACCTCTGTGGTGTCACAATGCATCCCATGCCCTTTTAGGCCACTTGATGTCACAATGAATCATTTGATGGTTGGCTTCCATGGTGGCATAATAGATCCTTGCTTCTATTGATCCCCGTGCTACAACAATCCATCCCTGACAATTTTTATACCCCCTGGTGCCACAAGGGATTCTTAGATTGTTAGCCTCCCTTGGGTCACAATGGTTCCTTGCTTCTCTTAACCCCTGTGGTGTCAAAATGCATCCCATGCCCTTTTAGGCCACTTGATGTCGCAATGAATCATTTGATGGTTGGCCTCCATGGTGGCATAATAGATCCTTGCTTCTATTGGTCCCCGTGCTGTAACAATCCATCCCTGGCCCTTTTTATACCCCCTGGTGCCACAAGGGATCATTAGATTGTTAGCCTGCATTGGGTCACAATGGTTCCTTGCTTCTCTTAACCTCTATGGTGTCACAATGCATCCCATGCCCTTTTAGGCCACTTGGTGTTACAATGAATCACTTGATTCTTGGCCTCTATGGTGTCATAATATTTCTATGTCTTTATTGGGCCCCATGCTTTCACAATTCATCCCTGGCCCTTTTAAAACCCCTGGTGCCACAAGGGATCATTAGATTGTTAGCCAGCATTGGGTCACAATAGTGACTTGTTTCTCTTAACCCCTGTGGTGTCACAATGCATCCCATGCCCTTTTAGGCCACTTGATGTCACAATGAATCATTTGATGGTTGGCCTCCATGGTGGCATAATAGATCCTTGCTTCTATTGGTCCCCGTGCTACAACAATCCATCCCTGAACCTTTTTATACTCCCTGGTCCCACAAGGGATCATTAGATTGTTAGCCTCCTTTGGGTCTCAATGGTTCCTTGCTTCTCTTAACCCCTGTGGTGTCACAATCCATCCCATGCCCTTTTAGGCCACTTGATGTCACAATGAATCATTTGATTCTTGGCCTCCATTGTGGCATAATAGATCCTTGCTTCTATTGGTCCCCGTGCTGTAACAATCCATCCCTGGCCCTTTTTATACCCCCTGGTGCCACAAGGGATCATTAGATTGTTAGCCTGCATTGGGTCTCAATGGTTCCTTGCTTCTCTTAACCTCTATGGTGTCACAATGCATCCCATGCCATTTTGGGCCACTTGGTGTTACAATGAATCACTTGATTCTTGGCCTCTATGGTGTCATAATATTTCCATGTCTTTATTGGGCCCCATGCTTTCACAATTCATCCCTGGCCCTTTTACAACCCCTGGTGCCACAAGGGATCATTAGATTGTTAGCCTGCATTGGGTCACAATGGTGCCTTGTTTCTCTTAACCCCTGAGGTGTCACAATGCATCCCATGCCCTTTTAGGCCACTTGATGTCAGAATGAATCATTTGATGGTTGGCCTCCATGGTGGCATAATAGGTCCTTGCTTCTATTGGTCCCCGTGCTGTAACAATCCATCCCTGGCCCTTTTTATACCCCCTGGTGCCACAAGGGATCATTAGATGGTTAGCCTCCCTTGGGTCACAATGGTTCCTTGCTTCTCTTAACCTCTATGCTGTCACAGTGCATCCCATGCCCTTTTTGGCCACTTCATGTTACAATGAATCATTTGATTCTTGGCCTCCATGGTGGCATAATTGTTCCTTGATTCTATTGGTCCCCGTGCTGTAACAATCCATCCCTGACCCTTTTTATAACCCCTGGTGCCACAAGGGATCATTAGATTGTTAGCCTCCCTTGGGTCACAATGGTTCCTTGCTTCTCTTAACCCCTGTGGTGTCACAATGCATCCCATGCCCTTTTAGGCCACTTGATGTCACAATGAATCATTTGATTCTTGGCCTCCATGGTGGCATAATAGATCCTTGCTTCTATTGGTCCCCGTGCTGTAACATTCCATCACTGGGCCTTTTACAAACCCTGGTGTCACAAGGGATCATTAGATTGTTAGCCTCCCTTGGGTCACAATGGTGCATTGCTTCTCTTAACCCCTGTGGTGTCACAATGCATCCCATGACCTTTTAGGCCACTTGATGTCACAATGAATCATTTGATGGTTGGCCTCCATGGTGGCATAATAGATCCTTGCTTCTATAGATCCCCGTGCTACAACAATCCATCCCTGACACTTTTTATACCCCCTGGTGCCACAAGTGATCATTAGATTGTTAGCCTCCCTTGGGTCACAATGGTTCCTTGCTTCTCTTAACCCCTGTGGTGTCAAAATGCATCCCATGCCCTTTTAGGCCACTTGATGTCGCAATGAATCATTTGATTCTTGGCCTCCATGGTGGCATAATAGATCCTTGCTTCTATTGGTCCCCGTGCTGTAACAATCCATCACTGGCCTTTTTACACCCCCTGGTGCCACAAGGGATCATTAGATGGTTAGCCTCCCTTGGGTCTCAATGGTTCCTTGCTTCTCTTAACCCCTGTGGTGTCACAATCCATCCCATGCCCTTTTAGGCCACTTGATGTCGCAATGAATCATTTGATGGTTGGCCTCCATGGTGGCATAATAGATCCTTGCTTCTATTGGTCCCCGTGCTGTAACAATCCATCACTGGCCCTTTTTATACCCCCTGGTGCCACAAGGGATCATTAGATTGTTAGCCTGCATTGGGTCTCAATGGTTCCTTGCTTCTCTTAACCTCTATGGTGTCACAATGCATCCCATGCCATTTTGGGCCACTTGGTGTTACAATGAATCACTTGATTCTTGGCCTCTATGGTGTCATAATATTTCCATGTCTTTATTGGGCCCCATGCTTTCACAATTCATCCCTGGCCCTTTTACAACCCCTGGTGCCACAAGGGATCATTAGATTTTTAGCCTGCATTGGGTCACAAGGGTGCCTTGCTTCTCTTAACCCCTGTGGTGTCACAATGCATCCCATGCCCTTTTAGGCCACTTGATGTCACAATGAATCATTTGATGGTTGGCCTCCATGGTGGCATAATAGATCCTTGCTTCTATTGGTCCCCGTGCTACAACAATCCATCCCTGGCCCTTTTTTTACCCCCTGGTGCCACAAGGGGTCATTAGATTGATAGCCTCCAATGGGTCACAATGGTTCCTTGCTTCTCTTAACCCCTGTGGTGTCAAAATGCATCCCATGCCCTTTTAGGCCACTTGATGTCGCAATGAATCATTTGATTCTTGGCCTCCATGGTGGCATAATAGATCCTTGCTTCTATTGGTCCCCGTGCTGTAACAATCCATCACTGGCCCTTTTTATACCCCCTGGTGCCACAAGGGATCATTAGATTGTTAGCCTCCCTTGGGTCACAATGGTTCCTTGCTTCTCTTAACCCCTGTGGTGTCACAATGCATCCCATGCCCTTTTAGGCTACTTGATGTCACAATGAATCATTTGATTCTTGGCCTCCATGGTGGCATAATAGATCCTTGCTTCTATTGGTCCCCGTGCTGTAACATTCCATCACTGGGCCTTTTACAAACCCTGGTGTCACAAGGGATCATTAGATTGTTAGCCTCCCTTGGGTCACAATGGTTCCTTGCTTCTCTTAACCTCTGTGGTGTCACAATGCATCCCATGCCCTTTTAGGCCACTTGATGTCACAATGAATCATTTGATGGTTGGCCTCCATGGTGGCATAATAAATCCTTGCTTCTATTGATCCCCGTGCTACAACAATCCATCCCTGGCCCTTTTTATACCCCTGGTGCCACAAGGGATCATTAGATTGTTAGCCTCCCTTGGGTCACAATGATTCCTTGCTTCTCTTAACCTCTATGCTGTCACAATGCATCCCATGCCCTTTTAGGCCACTTGGTGTTACAATGAATCACTTGATTCTTGGCCTCTATGGTGTCATAATATTTCCATGTCTTTATTGGGCCCCATGCTTTCACAATTCATCCCTGGCCCTTTTACCACCCCTGGTGCCACAAGGGATCATTAGATTGTTAGCCTGCATTGGGTCACAATGGTTCCTTGCTTCTCTTAACCCCTGTGGTGTCAAAATGCATCCCATGCCCTTTTAGGCCACTTGATGTCGCAATGAATCATTTGATTCTTGGCCTCCATGGTGGCATAATAGATCCTTGCTTCTATTGATCCCCGTGCTACAACAATCCATCCCTGACCCTTTTTATACCCCCTGGTGCCACAAGGGATCATTAGATTGTTAGCCTCCCGTGGGTCACAATGGTTCCTTGCTTCTCTTCACCCCTGTGGTGTCAAAATGCATCCCATGCCCTTTTAGGCCACTTGATGTCGCAATGAATCATTTGATTCTTGGCCTCCATGGTGGCATAATAGATCCTTGCTTCTATTGGTCCCCGTGCTGTAACAATCCATCCCTGGCCCATTTATACCCTCTGGTGCCACAAGGGATCATTAGATTGTTAGCCTACATTGGGTCACAATGTTTCCTTGCTTCTCTTAACCTCAGTGGTGTCACAATGCATCCCATGCCCTTTTAGGCCACTTGGTGTTACAATGAATCACTTGATTCTTGGCCTCTATGGTGTCATAATATTTCCATGTCTTTATTGGGCCCCATGCTTTCACAATTCATCCCTGGCCCTTTTACAAACCCTGGTGCCACAAGGGATCATTAGATGGTTAGCCTCCCTTGGGTCACAATGGTTCCTTGCTTCTCTTAACCCCTGTGGTGTCACAATGCATCCCATGCCCTTTTTGGCCACTTGATGTCACAATGAATCATTTGATGCTTGGCCTCCATGGTGGCATAATAGATCCTTGCTTCTATTGGTCCCCGTGCTGTAACATTCCATCACTGGGCCTTTTACAAACCCTGGTGTCACAAGGGATCATTAGATTGTTAGCCTGCATTGGGTCACAATGGTTCCTTGCTTCTCTTAACCTCTGTGGTGTCACAATGCATCCCATGCCCTTTTAGGCCACTTGATGTCACAATGAATCCTTTGATGGTTGGCCTCCATGGTGGCATAATAGATCCTTGTTTCTATTGATCCCCGTGCTACAACAATCCATCCCTGACGCTTTTTATACACCCTGGTGCCACAAGGGATCATTAGATTGTTAGCCTCCCTTGGGTCACAATGGTTCCTTGCTTCTCTTAACCTCTATGGTGTCACAATGCATCCCATGCCCTTTTAGGCCACTTGGTGTTACAATGAATCACTTGATTCTTGGCCTCTATGGTGTCATAATATTTCCATGTCTTTATTGGGCCCCATGCTTTCACAATTCATCCCTGGCCCTTTAGAACCCCTGGTGCCACAAGGGATCATTAGATTGTTAGCCTGCATTGGGTCACAATAGTGCCTTGTTTCTCTTAACCCCTGTGGTGTCACAATGCATCCCATGCCCTTTTAGGCCACTTGATGTCACAATGAATCATTTGATGGTTGGCCTCCATGGTGGCATAATTAATCCTTGCTTCTATTGGTCCCCGTGCTACAACAATCCATCCCTGAACCTTTTTATACCCCCTGGTGCCACAAGGGATCATTAGATTGTTAGCCTCCCTTGGGTCACAATGGTTCCTTGCTTCTCTTAACCCCTGTGGTGTCAAAATGCATCCCATGCCCTTTTAGGCCACTTGATGTCGCAATGAATCATTTGATTCTTGGCCTCCATGGTGGCATAATAGATCCTTGCTTCTATTGGTCCCCGTGCTGTAACAATCCATCCCTGGCCCTTTTTATACCCCCTGGTGCCACAAGGGATCATTAGATTGTTAGCCTGCATTGGGTCACAATAGTGCCTTGTTTCTCTTAACCCCTGTGGTGTCACAATGCATCCCATGCCCTTTTAGGCCACTTGATGTCACAATGAATCATTTGATGGTTGGCCTCCATGGTGGCATAATAGATCCTTGCTTCTATTGGTCCCCGTGCTACAACAATCCATCCCTGTCCCTTTTTATACCCCCTGGTGCCACAAGGGGTCATTAGATTGATAGCCTCCAATGGGTCACAATGGTTCCTTGCTTCTCTTAACCCCTGTGGTGTCACAATGCATCCCATGCACTTTTTGGCCACTTCATGTTACAATGAATCATTTGATTCTTGGCCTCCATGGTGGCATAATCGTTCCTTGATTCTATGGGTCCCCGTGCTGTAACAATCCATCCCTGACCCTTTTTATACCCCCTGGTGCCTCAAGGGATCATTAGATAGTTAGCCTCCCTTGGGTCACAATGGTTCCTTGCTTCTCTTAACCCCTGTGGTGTCACAATGCATCCCATGCCCTTTTAGGCCACTTGATGTCACAATGAATCATTTGATTCTTGGCCTCCATGGTGGCATAATAGATCCTTGCTTCTATAGATCCCCGTGCTACAACAATCCATCCCTGACACTTTTTATACCCCCTGGTGCCACAAGTGATCATTAGATTGTTAGCCTCCCTTGGGTCACAATGGTTCCTTGCTTCTCTTAACCCCTGTGGTGTCAAAATGCATCCCATGCCCTTTTAGGCCACTTGATGTCGCAATGAATCATTTGATTCTTGGCCTCCATGGTGGCATAATAGATCCTTGCTTCTATTGGTCCCCGTGCTGTAACAATCCATCACTGGCCTTTTTACACCCCCTGGTGCCACAAGGCATCATTAGATGGTTAGCCTCCCTTGGGTCTCAATGGTTCCTTGCTTCTCTTAACCCCTGTGGTGTCACAATCCATCCCATGCCCTTTTAGGCCACTTGATGTCACAATGAATCATTTGATGGTTGGCCTCCATGGTGGCATAATAGATCCTTGCTTCTATTGGTCCCCGTGCTGTAACAATCCATCACTGGCCCTTTTTATACCCCCTGGTGCCACAAGGGATCATTAGATTGTTAGCCTGCATTGGGTCTCAATGGTTCCTTGCTTCTCTTAACCTCTATGGTGTCACAATGCATCCCATGCCATTTTGGGCTTCTTGGTGTTACAATGAATCACTTGATTCTTGGCCTCTATGGTGTCATAATATTTCCATGTCTTTATTGGGCCCCATGCTTTCACAATTCATCCCTGGGCCTTTTACAACCCCTGGTGCCACAAGGGATCATTAGATTTTTAGCCTGCATTGGGTCACAAGGGTGCCTTGCTTCTCTTAACCCCTGTGGTGTCACAATGCATCCCATGCCCTTTTAGGCCACTTGATGTCACAATGAATCATTTGATGGTTGGCCTCCATGGTGGCATAATAGATCCTTGCTTCTATTGGTCCCCGTGCTACAACAATCCATCCCTGGCCCTTTTTTTACCCCCTGGTGCCACAAGGGGTCATTAGATTGATAGCCTCCAATGGGTCACAATGGTTCCTTGCTTCTCTTAACCCCTGTGGTGTCAAAATGCATCCCATGCCCTTTTAGGCCACTTGATGTCGCAATGAATCATTTGATTCTTGGCCTCCATGGTGGCATAATAGATCCTTGCTTCTATTGGTCCCCGTGCTGTAACAATCCATCACTGGCCCTTTTTATACCCCCTGGAGCCACAAGGGATCATTAGATTGTTAGCCTCCCTTGGGTCACAATGGTTCCTTGCTTCTCTTAACCCCTGTGGTGTCACAATGCATCCCATGCCCTTTTAGGCTACTTGATGTCACAATGAATCATTTGATTCTTGGCCTCCATGGTGGCATAATAGATCCTTGCTTCTATTGGTCCCCGTGCTGTAACATTCCATCACTGGGCCTTTTACAAACCCTGGTGTCACAAGGGATCATTAGATTGTTAGCCTGCATTGGGTCACAATGGTTCCTTGCTTCTCTTAACCTCTGTGGTGTCACAATGCATCCCATGCCCTTTTAGGCCACTTGATGTCACAATGAATCATTTGATTCTTGGCCTCCATGGTGGCATAATAAATCCTTGCTTCTATTGATCCCCGTGCTACAACAATCCATCCCTGGCCCTTTTTATACCCCTGGTGCCACAAGGGATCATTAGATTGTTAGCCTCCCTTGGGTCACAATGGTTCCTTGCTTCTCTTAACCCCTGTGGTGTCAAAATACATCCCATGCCCTTTTAGGCCACTTGATGTCACAATGAATCATTTGATTCTTGGCCTCCATGGTGGCATAATAGATCCTTGCTTCTATTGGTCCCCGTGCTGTAACAATCCATCCCTGGCCCTTTTTATACCCCCTGGTGCCACAAGGGATCATTAGATTGTTAGCCTGCATTGGGTCACAATGGTTCCTTGCTTCTCTTAACCTCTATGCTGTCACAATGCATCCCATGCCCTTTTAGGCCACTTGGTGTTACAATGAATCACTTGATTCTTGGCCTCTATGGTGTCATAATATTTCCATGTCTTTATTGGGCCCCATGCTTTCACAATTCATCCCTGGCCCTTTTACCACCCCTGGTGCCACAAGGGATCATTAGATTGTTAGCCTGCATTGGGTCACAATGGTTCCTTGCTTCTCTTAACCCCTGTGGTGTCAAAATGCATCCCATGCCCTTTTAGGCCACTTGATGTCGCAATGAATCATTTGATTCTTGGCCTCCATGGTGGCATAATAGATCCTTGCTTCTATTGGTCCCCGTGCTACAACAATCCATCCCTGACCCTTTTAATACCCCCTGGTGCCACAAGGGATCATTAGATTGTTAGCCTCCCGTGGGTCACAATGGTTCCTTGCTTCTCTTCACCCCTGTGGTGTCAAAATGCATCCCATGCCCTTTTAGGCCACTTGATGTCGCAATGAATCATTTGATTCTTGGCCTCCATGGTGGCATAATAGATCCTTGCTTCTATTGGTCCCCGTGCTGTAACAATCCATCCCTGGCCCATTTATACCCTCTGGTGCCACAAGGGATCATTAGATTGTTAGCCTACATTGGGTCACAATGTTTCCTTGCTTCTCTTAACCTCAGTGGTGTCACAATGCATCCCATGCCCTTTTAGGCCACTTGGTGTTACAATGAACCATTTGATTCTTGGCCTCTATGGTGTCATAATATTTCCATGTCTTTATTGGGCCCCATGCTTTCACAATTCATCCCTGGCCCTTTTACAAACCCTGGTGCCACAAGGGATCATTAGATGGTTAGCCTCCCTTGGGTCACAATGGTTCCTTGCTTCTCTTAACCCCTGTGGTGTCACAATCCATCCCATGCCCTTTTTGGCCACTTGATGTCACAATGAATCATTTGATGCTTGGCCTCCATGGTGGCATAATAGATCCTTGCTTCTATTGGTCCCCGTGCTGTAAAATTCCATCACTGGGCCTTTTACAAACCCTGGTGTCACAAGGGATCATTAGATTGTTAGCCTGCATTGGGTCACAATGGTTCCTTGCTTCTCTTAACCTCTGTGGTGTCACAATGCATCCCATGCCCTTTTAGGCCACTTGATGTCACAATGAATCATTTGATGGTTGGCCTCCATGGTGGCATAATAGATCCTTGCTTCTATTGAACCCCGTGCTACAACAATCCATCCCTGACCCTTTTTATACACCCTGGTGCCACAAGGGATCATTAGATTGTTAGCCTCCCTTGGGTCACAATGGTTCCTTGCTTCTCTTAACCTCTATGGTGTCACAATGCATCCCATGCCCTTTTAGGCCACTTGGTGTTACAATGAATCACTTGATTCTTGGCCTCTATGGTGTCATAATATTTCCATGTCTTTATTGGGCCCCATGCTTTCACAATTCATCCCTGGCCCTTTAGAACCCCTGGTGCCACAAGGGATCATTAGATTGTTAGCCTGCATTGGGTCACAATAGTGCCTTGTTTCTCTTAACCCCTGTGGTGTCACAATGCATCCCATGCCCTTTTAGGCCACTTGATGTCACAATGAATCATTTGATGGTTGGCCTCCATGGTGGCATAATTAATCCTTGCTTCTATTGGTCCCCGTGCTACAACAATCCATCCCTGAACCTTTTTATACCCCCTGGTGCCACAAGGGATCATTAGATTGTTAGCCTCCCTTGGGTCACAATGGTTCCTTGCTTCTCTTAACCCCTGTGGTGTCAAAATGCATCCCATGCCCTTTTAGGCCACTTGATGTCGCAATGAATCATTTGATTCTTGGCCTCCATGGTGGCATAATAGATCCTTGCTTCTATTGGTCCCCGTGCTGTAACAATCCATCCCTGGCCCTTTTTATACCCCCTGGTGCCACAAGGGATCATTAGATTGTTAGCCTGCATTGGGTCACAATAGTGCCTTGTTTCTCTTAACCCCTGTGGTGTCACAATGCATCCCATGCCCTTTTAGGCCACTTGATGTCACAATGAATCATTTGATGGTTGGCCTCCATGGTGGCATAATAGATCCTTGCTTCTATTGGTCCCCGTGCTACAACAATCCATCCCTGTCCCTTTTTATACCCCCTGGTGCCACAAGGGGTCATTAGATTGATAGCCTCCAATGGGTCACAATGGTTCCTTGCTTCTCTTAACCCCTGTGGTGTCACAATGCATCCCATGCACTTTTTGGCCACTTCATGTTACAATGAATCATTTGATTCTTGGCCTCCATGGTGGCATAATCGTTCCTTGATTCTATTGGTCCCCGTGCTGTAACATTCCATCACTGGGCCTTTTACAAACCCTGGTGTCACAAGGGATCATTAGATTGTTAGCCTCCCTTGGGTCACAATGGTGCCTTGCTTCTCTTAACCTCTGTGGTGTCACAATGCATCCCATGCCCTTTTAGGCCACTTGATGTCACATTGAATCATTTGATGGTTGGCTTCCATGGTGGCATAATAGATCCTTGCTTCTATTGATCCCCGTGCTACAACAATCCATCCCTGACAATTTTTATACCCCCTGGTGCCACAAGGGATTCTTAGATTGTTAGCCTCCCTTGGGTCACAATGGTTCCTTGCTTCTCTTAACCCCTGTGGTGTCAAAATGCATCCCATGCCCTTTTAGGCCACTTGATGTCGCAATGAATCATTTGATGGTTGGCCTCCATGGTGGCATAATAGATCCTTGCTTCTATTGGTCCCCGTGCTGTAACAATCCATCCCTGGCCCTTTTTATACCCCCTGGTGCCACAAGGGATCATTAGATTGTTAGCCTGCATTGGGTCACAATGGTTCCTTGCTTCTCTTAACCTCTATGCTGTCACAATGCATCCCATGCCCTTTTAGGCCACTTGGTGTTACAATGAATCACTTGATTCTTGGCCGCTATGGTGTCATAATATTTCTATGTCTTTATTGGGCCCCATGCTTTCACAATTCATCCCTGGCCCTTTTAAAACCCCTGGTGCCACAAGGGATCATTAGATTGTTAGCCTGCATTGGGTCACAATAGTGACTTGTTTCTCTTAACCCCTGTGGTGTCACAATGCATCCCATGCCCTTTTAGGCCACTTGATGTCACAATGAATCATTTGATGGTTGGCCTCCATGGTGGCATAATAGATCCTTGCTTCTATTGGTCCCCGTGCTACAACAATCCATCCCTGAACCTTTTTATACTCCCTGGTGCCACAAAGGATCATTAGATTGTTAGCCTCCTTTGGGTCTCAATGGTTCCTTGCTTCTCTTAACCCCTGTGGTGTCACAATCCATCCCATGCCCTTTTAGGCCACTTGATGTCACAATGAATCATTTGATTCTTGGCCTCCATGGTGGCATAATAGATCCTTGCTTCTATTGGTCCCCGTGCTGTAACAATCCATCCCTGGCCCTTTTTATACCCCCTGGTGCCACAAGGGATCATTAGATTGTTAGCCTGCATTGGGTCTCAATGTTTCCTTGCTTCTCTTAACCTCTATGATGTCACAATGCATCCCATGCCCTTTTAGGCCACTTGGTGTTACAATGAATCACTTGATTCTTGGCCTCTATGGTGTCATAATATTTCCATGTCTTTATTGGGCCCCATGCTTTCACAATTCATCCCTGGCCCTTTTACAACCCCTGGTGCCACAAGGGATCATTAGATTGTTAGCCTGCATTGGGTCACAATAGTGCCTTGTTTCTCTTAACCCCTGAGGTGTCACAATGCATCCCATGCCCTTTTAGGCCACTTGATGTCAGAATGAATCATTTGATGGTTGGCCTCCATGGTGGCATAATAGGTCCTTGATTCTATTGGTCCCCGTGCTGTAACAATCCATCCCTGGCCCTTTTTTTACCCCTGGTGCCACAAGGGGTCATTAGATTGATAGCCTCCAATGGGTCACAATTGTTCCTTGCTTCTCTTAACCCCTGTGGTGTCAAAATGCATCCCATGCCCTTTTAGGCCACTTGATGTCGCAATGAATCATTTCATTCTTGGCCTCCATGGTGGCATAATAGATCCTTGCTTCTATTGGTCCCCGTGCTGTAACAATCCATCACTGGCCCTTTTTATACCCCCTGGTGCCACAAGGGATCATTAGATTGTTAGCCTCCCTTGGGTCACAATGGTTCCTTGCTTCTCTTAACCCCTGTGGTGTCACAATGCATCCCATGCCCTTTTAGGCCCCTTGATGTCACAATGAATCATTTGATTCTTGGCCTCCATGGTGGCATAATAGATCCTTGCTTCTATTGGTCCCCGTGCTGTAACATTCCATCACTGGGCCTTTTACAAACACTGGTGTCACAAGGGATCATTAGATTGTTAGCCTGCATTGGGTCACAATGGTTCCTTGCTTCTCTTAACCTCTGTGGTGTCACAATGCATCCCATGCCCTTTTAGGCCACTTGATGTCACAATGAATCATTTGATGGTTGGCCTCCATGGTGGCATAATTAATCCTTGCTTCTATTGATCCCCGTGCTACAGCAATCCATCCCTGGCCCTTTTTATACCCCTGGTGCCACAAGGGATCATTAGATTGTTAGCCTCCCTTGGGTCACAATGGTTCCTTGCTTCTCTTAACCCCTGTGGTGTCAAAATGCATCCCATGCCCTTTTAGGCCACTTGATGTCACAATGAATCATTTGATTCTTGGCCTCCATGGTGGCATAATAGATCCTTGCTTCTATTGGTCCCCGTGCTGTAACAATCCATCCCTGGCCCTTTTTATACCCCCTGGTGCCACAAGGGATCATTAGATTGTTAGCCTGCATTGGGTCACAATGGTTCCTTGCTTCTCTTAACCTCTATGCTGTCACAATGCATCCCATGCCCTTTTAGGCCACTTGGTGTTACAATGAATCACTTGATTCTTGGCCTCTATGGTGTCATAATATTTCCATGTCTTTATTGGGCCCCATGCTTTCACAATTCATCCCTGGCCCTTTTACCACCCCTGGTGCCACAAGGGATCATTAGATTGTTAGCCTCCCTTGGGTCACAATGGTTCCTTGCTTCTCTTAACCCCTGTGGTGTCACAATGCATCCCATGCCCTTTTAGGCCACTTGATGTCACAATGAATCATTTGATGGTTGGCCTCCATGGTGGCATAATTAATCCTTGCTTCTATTGGTCCCCGTGCTACAACAATCCATCCCTGAAACTTTTTATACCCCCTGGTGCCACAAGGGATCATTAGATTGTTAGCCTCCCTTGGGTCACAATGGTTCCTTGCTTCTCTTAACCCCTGTGGTGTCAAAATGCATCCCATGCCCTTTTAGGCCACTTGATGTCGCAATGAATCATTTGATTCTTGGCCTCCATGGTGGCATAATAGATCCTTGCTTCTATTGGTCCCCGTGCTGTAACAATCCATCCCTGGCCCTTTTTATACCCCCTGGTGCCACAAGGGATCATTAGATTGTTAGCCTGCATTGGGTCACAATAGTGCCTTGTTTCTCTTAACCCCTGTGGTGTCACAATGCATCCCATGCCCTTTTAGGCCACTTGATGTCACAATGAATCATTTGATGGTTGGCCTCCATGGTGGCATAATAGATCCTTGCTTCTATTGGTCCCCGTGCTACAAAAATCCATCCCTGTCCCTTTTTATACCCCCTGGTGCCACAAGGGGTCATTAGATTGATAGCCTCCAATGGGTCACAATGGTTCCTTGCTTCTCTTAACCCCTGTGGTGTCACAATGCATCCCATGCACTTTTTGGCCACTTCATGTTACAATGAATCATTTGATTCTTGGCCTCCATGGTGGCATAATCGTTCCTTGATTCTATTGGTCCCCGTGCTGTAACAATCCATCCCTGACCCTTTTTATACCCCCTGGTGCCACAAGGGATCATTAGATAGTTAGCCTCCCTTGGGTCACAATGGTTCCTTGCTTCTCTTAACCCCTGTGGTGTCACAATGCATCCCATGCCCTTTTAGGCCACTTGATGTCACAATGAATCATTTGATTCTTGGCCTCCATGGTGGCATAATAGATCCTTGCTTCTATTGGTCCCCGTGCTGTAACATTCCATCACTGGGCGTTTTACAAACCCTGGTGTCACAAGGGATCATTAGATTGTTAGCCTCCCTTGGGTCACAATGGTGCCTTGCTTCTCTTAACCTCTGTGGTGTCACAATGCATCCCATGCCCTTTTAGGCCACTTGATGTCACAATGAATCATTTGATGGTTGGCTTCCATGGTGGCATAATAGATCCTTGCTTCTATTGATCCCCGTGCTACAACAATCCATCCCTGGCCCTTTTTATACCCCCTGGTGCCACAAGGGATTCTTAGATTGTTAGCCTCCCTTGGGTCACAATGGTTCCTTGCTTCTCTTAACCCCTGTGGTGTCAAAATGCATCCCATGCCCTTTTAGGCCACTTGATGTCGCAATGAATCATTTGATGGTTGGCCTCCATGGTGGCATAATAGATCCTTGCTTCTATTGGTCGCCGTGCTGTAACAATCCATCCCTGGCCCTTTTTATACCCCCTGGTGCCACAAGGGATCATTAGATTGTTAGCCTGCATTGGGTCACAATGGTTCCTTGCTTCTCTTAACCTCTATGGTGTCACAATGCATCCCATGCCCTTTTAGGCCACTTGGTGTTACAATGAATCACTTGATTCTTGGCCGCTATGGTGTCATAATATTTCTATGTCTTTATTGGGCCCCATGCTTTCACAATTCATCCCTGGCCCTTTTAAAACCCCTGGTGCCACAAGGGATCATTAGATTGTTAGCCTGCATTGGGTCACAATAGTGACTTGTTTCTCTTAACCCCTGTGGTGTCACAATGCATCCCATGCCCTTTTAGGCCACTTGATGTCACAATGAATCATTTGATGGTTGGCCTCCATGGTGGCATAATAGATCCTTGCTTCTATTGGTCCCCGTGCTACAACAATCCATCCCTGAACCTTTTTATACCCCCTGGTGCCACAAGGGATCATTAGATTGTTAGCCTGCATTGGGTCTCAATGTTTCCTTGCTTCTCTTAACCTCTATGATGTCACAATGCATCCCATGCCCTTTTAGGCCACTTGGTGTTACAATGAATCACTTGATTCTTGGCCTCTATGGTGTCATAATATTTCCATGTCTTTATTGGGCCCCATGCTTTCACAATTCATCCCTGGCCCTTTTACAACCCCTGGTGCCACAAGGGATCATTAGATTGTTAGCCTCCCTTGGGTCACAATAGTGCCTTGTTTCTCTTAACCCCTGAGGTGTCACAATGCATCCCATGCCCTTTTAGGCCACTTGATGTCAGAATGAATCATTTGATGGTTGGCCTCCATGGTGGCATAATAGGTCCTTGATTCTATTGGTCCCCGTGCTGTAACAATCCATCCCTGGCCCTTTTTTTACCCCTGGTGCCACAAGGGGTCATTAGATTGATAGCCTCCAATGGGTCACAATGGTTCCTTGCTTCTCTTAACCCCTGTGGTGTCAAAATGCATCCCATGCCCTTTTAGGCCACTTGATGTCGCAATGAATCATTTGATTCTTGGCCTCCATGGTGGCATAATAGATCCTTGCTTCTATTGGTCCCCGTGCTGTAACAATCCATCACTGGCCCTTTTTATACCCCCTGGTGCCACAAGGGATCATTAGATTGTTAGCCTCCCTTGGGTCACAATGGTTCCTTGCTTCTCTTAACCCCTGTGGTGTCACAATGCATCCCATGCCCTTTTAGGCCACTTGATGTCACAATGAATCATTTGATTCTTGGCCTCCATGGTGGCATAATAGATCCTTGCTTCTATTGGTCCCCGTGCTGTAACATTCCATCACTGGGCCTTTTACAAACCCTGGTGTCACAAGGGATCATTAGATTGTTAGCCTGCATTGGGTCACAATGGTTCCTTGCTTCTCTTAACCTCTGTGGTGTCACAATGCATCCCATGCCCTTTTAGGCCACTTGATGTCACAATGAATCATTTGATGGTTGGCCTCCATGGTGGCATAATTAATCCTTGCTTCTATTGATCCCCGTGCTACAACAATCCATCCCTGGCCCTTTTTATACCCCTGGTGCCACAAGGGATCATTAGATTGTTAGCCTCCCTTGGGTCACAATGGTTCCTTGCTTCTCTTAACCCCTGTGGTGTCAAAATGCATCCCATGCCCTTTTAGGCCACTTGATGTCACAATGAATCATTTGATTCTTGGCCTCCATGGTGGCATAATAGATGCTTGCTTCTATTGGTCCCCGTGCTGTAACAATCCATCCCTGGCCCTTTTTATACCCCCTGGTGCCACAAGGGATCATTAGATTGTTAGCCTGCATTGGGTCACAATGGTTCCTTGCTTCTCTTAACCTCTATGCTGTCACAATGCATCCCATGCCCTTTTAGGCCACTTGGTGTTACAATGAATCACTTGATTCTTGGCCTCTATGGTGTCATAATATTTCCATGTCTTTATTGGGCCCCATGCTTTCACAATTCATCCCTGGCACTTTTACCACCCCTGGTGCCACAAGGGATCATTAGATTGTTAGCCTGCATTGGGTCACAATGGTTCCTTGCTTCTCTTAACCCCTGTGGTGTCACAATGCATCCCATGCCCTTTTAGGCCACTTGATGTCACAATGAATCATTTGATGGTTGGCCTCCATGGTGGCATAATAAATCCTTGCTTCTATTGATCCCCGTGCTACAACAATCCATCCCTGGCCCTTTTTATACCCCCTGGTGCCACAAGGGGTCATTAGATTGATACCCTCCCTTGGGTCACAATGGTTCCTTGCTTCTCTTAACCCCTGTGGTGTCACAATGCATACCATGCACTTTTTGGCCACTTCATGTTACAATGAATCATTTGATTCTTGGCCTCCATGGTGGCAAAATCGTTCCTTGATTCTATTGGTCCCCGTGCTGTAACAATCCATCCCTGACCCTTTTTATACCCCCTGGTGCCACAAGGGATCATTAGATAGTTAGCCTCCCTTGGGTCACAATGGTTCCTTGCTTCTCTTAACCCCTGTGGTGTCACAATGCATCCCATGCCCTTTTAGGCCACTTGATGTCACAATGAATCATTTGATTCTTGGCCTCCATGGTGGCATAATAGATCCTTGCTTCTATTGGTCCCCGTGCTGTAACATTCCATCACTGGGCCTTTTACAAACCCTGGTGTCACAAGGGATCATTAGATTGTTAGCCTCCCTTGGGTCACAATGGTTCCTTGCTTCTCTTAACCTCTGTGGTGTCACAATGCATCCCATGCCCTTTTAGGCCACTTGATGTCACAATGAATCATTTGATGGTTGGCCTCCATGGTGGCATAATAGATCCTTGCTTCTATTGGTCCCCGTGCTGTAACTATCCATTACTGGCCCTTTTTATAACCCCTGGTGCCACAAGGGATCATTAGATTGTTAGCCTGCATTGGGTCTCAATGGTTCCTTGCTTCTCTTAACCCCTGTGGTGTCACAATGCATCCCATGCCCTTTTAGGCCACTTGGTGTTACAATGAATCACTTGATTCTTGGCCTCTATGGTGTCATAATATTTCCATGTCTTTATTGGGCCCCATGCTTTCACAATTCATCCCTGGCCCTTTTACAACCCCTGGTGCCACAAGGGATCATTAGATTGTTAGCCTGCATTGGGTCTCAATGGTTCCTTGCTTCTCTTAACCCCTGTGGTGTCACAATGCATCCCATGCCCTTTTAGGCCACTTGATGTCACAATGAATCATTTGATGGTTGGCCTCCATGGTGGCATAATAGATCCTTGCTTCTATTGGTCCCCGTGCTGTAACAATCCATCCCTGACGCTTTTTATACCCCCTGGTGCCACAAGGGATCATTAGATTGTTAGCCTGCCTTGGGTCACAATAGTGCCTTGTTTCTCTTAACCCCTGTGGTGTCACAATGCATCCCATGCCCTTTTAGGCCACTTGATGTCACAATGAATCATTTGATGGTTGGCCTCCATGGTGGCATAATAGATCCTTGCTTCTATTGGTCCCCGTGCTACAACAATCCATCCCTGACCCTTTTTATAACCCCTGGTGCCACAAGGGATCATTAGATTGTTAGCCTCCCTTGGGTCACAATGGTTCCTCGCTTCTCTTAACCCCTGTGGTGTCACAATGCATCCCATGCCCTTTTAGGCCACTTGATGTCGCAATGAATCATTTGATTCTTGGCCTCCATGGTGGCATAATAGATCCTTGCTTCTATTGGTCCCCGTGCTGTAACAATCCATCACTGGCCCTTTTTATAACCCCTGGTGCCACAAGGGATCATTAGATTGTTAGCCTCCCTTGGGTCAC
The DNA here is from genome assembly GCF_963662255.1 of Cinclus cinclus. Taxonomy (NCBI): domain Eukaryota; kingdom Metazoa; phylum Chordata; class Aves; order Passeriformes; family Cinclidae; genus Cinclus; species Cinclus cinclus. The sequence continues at coordinate 3,234,363 of NC_085077.1, forward strand.
AATGGTTCCTCGCTTCTCTTAACCCCTGTGGTGTCACAATGCATCCCATGCCCTTTTAGGCCACTTGATGTCGCAATGAATCATTTGATTCTTGGCCTCCATGGTGGCATGATAGATCCTTGTTTCTATTGGTCCCCGTGCTGTAACATTCCATCACTGGGCCTTTTAAAAAATCTGGTGTCACAAGGGATCATTAGATTGTTAGCCTGCATTGGGTCACAATGGTGCCTAGCTTCTCTTAACCCCTGTGGTGTCAAAATGCATCCCATGCCCTTTTAGGCCACTTGATGTCGCAATGAATCATTTGATTCTTGGCCTCCATGGTGGCATAATAGATCCTTGCTTCTATTGGTCCCCGTGCTGTAACATTCCATCACTGGGCCTTTTACAAACCCTGGTGTCACAAGGGATCATTAGATGGTTAGCCTCCCTTGGGTCTCAATGGTTCCTTGCTTCTCTTAACCCCTGTGGTGTCACAATCCATCCCATGCCCTTTTAGGCCACTTGATGTCGCAATGAATCATTTGATGGTTGGCCTCCATGGTGGCATAATAGATCCTTGCTTCTATTGGTCCCCGTGCTGTAACAATCCATCACTGGCCCTTTTTATACCCCCTGGTGCCACAAGGGATCATTAGATTGTTAGCCTGCATTGGGTCTCAATGGTTCCTTGCTTCTCTTAACCTCTATGGTGTCACAATGCATCCCATGCCATTTTGGGCCAATTGGTGTTACAATGAATCACTTGATTCTTGGCCTCTATGGTGTCATAATATTTCCATGACTTTATTGGGCCCCATGCTTTCACAATTCATCCCTGGCCCTTTTACAACCACTGGTGCCACAAGGGATCATTAGATTTTTAGCCTGCATTGGGTCACAAGGGTGCCTTGCTTCTCTTAACCCCTGTGGTGTCACAATCCATCCCATGCCCTTTTAGGCCACTTGATGTCACAATGAATCATTTGATGGTTGGCCTCCATGGTGGCATAATAGATCCTTGCTTCTATTGGTCCCCGTGCTACAACAATCCATCCCTGGCACTTTTTTTACCCCCTGGTGCCACAAGGGGTCATTAGATTGATAGCCTCCAATGGGTCACAATGGTTCCTTGCTTCTCTTAACCCCTGTGGTGTCAAAATGCATCCCATGCCCTTTTAGGCCACTTGATGTCGCAATGAATCATTTGATTCTTGGCCTCCATGGTGGCATAATAGATCCTTGCTTCTATTGGTCCCCGTGCTGTAACAATCCATCACTGGCCCTTTTTATACCCCCTGGTGCCACAAGGGATCATTAGATTGTTAGCCTCCCTTGGGTCACAATGGTTCCTTGCTTCTCTTAACCCCTGTGGTGTCACAATGCATCCCATGCCCTTTTAGGCCACTTGATGTCACAATGAATCATTTGATTCTTGGCCTCCATGGTGGCATAATAGATCCTTGCTTCTATTGGTTCCCGTGCTGTAACAATCCATCACTGGCCCTTTTTATACCCCCTGGTGCCACAAGGGATCATTAGATTGTTAGCCTGCATTGGGTCACAATGGTTCCTTGCTTCTCTTAACCTCTGTGGTGTCACAATGCATCCCATGCCCTTTTAGGCCACTTGATGTCACAATGAATCATTTGATGGTTGGCCTCCATGGTGGCATAATCGATCCTTGCTTCTATTGATCCCCCTGCTACAACAATCCATCCCTGGCCCTTTTTATACCCCCTGGTGCCACAAGGGGTCATTAGATTGATGCCGTCCCTTGGGTCACAATGGTTCCTTGCTTCTCTTAACCCCTGTGGTGTCACAATGCATACCATGCACTTTTTGGCCACTTCATGTTACAATGAATCATTTGATTCTTGGCCTCCATGGTGGCAAAATCGTTCCTTGATTCTATTGGTCCCCGTGCTGTTACAATCCATCCCTGACCATTTTATACCCCCTGGTGCCACAAGGGATCATTAGATAGTTAGCCTCCCTTGGGTCACAATGGTTCCTTGCTTCTCTTAACCCCTGTGGTGTCACAATGCATCCCATGCCGTTTTAGGCCACTTGATGTCACAATGAATCATTTGATGGTTGGCCTCCATGGTGGCATAATAGATCCTTGCTTCTATTGGTCCCCGTGCTGTAACATTCCATCACTGGGCCTTTTACAAACCCTGGTGTCACAAGGGATCATTAGATTGTTAGCCTCCCTTGGGTCACAATGGTTCCTTGCTTCTCTTAACCTCTGTGGTGTCACAATGCATACCATGCACTTTTTGGCCACTTCATGTTACAATGAATCATTTGATTCTTGGCCTCCATGGTGGCATAATAGATCCTTGCTTCTATTGGTCCCCGTGCTGTAACTATCCATTACTGGCCCTTTTTATAACCCCTGGTGCCACAAGGGATCATTAGATTGTTAGCCTGCATTGGGTCTCAATGGTTCCTTGCTTCTCTTAACCTCTATGGTGTCACAATGCATCCCATGCCCTTTTAGGCCACTTGGTGTTACAATGAATCACTTGATCCTTGGCCTCTATTGTGTCATAATATTTCCATGTCTTTATTGGGCCCCATGCTTTCACAATTCATCCCTGGCCCTTTTACAACCCCTGGTGTCACAAGGGATCATTAGATTGTTAGCCTGCAGTGGGTCACAATAGTGCCTTGTTTCTCTTAACCCCTGTGGTGTCACAATGCATCCCATGCCCTTTTAGGCCACTTGATGTCACAATGAATCATTTGGTGGTTGGCCTCCATGGTGGCATAATAGATCCTTGCTTCTATTGGTCCCCGTGCTACAACAATCCATCCCTGGCCTTTTTATACCCCTGGTGCCACAAGGGATCATTAGATGGTTAGCCTCCCTTGGGTCACAATGGTTCCTTGCTTCTCTTAACCCCTGTGGTGTCAAAATGCATCCCATGCCCTTTTAGGCCACTTGATGTCACAATGAATCATTTGATTCTTGGCCACCATGGTGGCATAATAGATCCTTGCTTCTATTGGTCCCCGTGCTGTAACAATCCATCCCTGGCCCTTTTTATACCCCCTGGTGCCACAAGGGATCATTAGATTGTTAGCCTGCATTGGGTCACAATGGTTCCTTGCTTCTCTTAACCTCTATGCTGTCACAATGCATCCCATGCCCTTTTAGGCCACTTGGTGTTACAATGAATCACTTGATTCTTGGCCTCTATGGTGTCATAATATTTCCATGTCTTTATTGGGCCCCATGCTTTCACAATTCATCCCTGGCCCTTTTACCACCCCTGGTGCCACAAGGGATCATTAGATTGTTAGCCTGCATTGGGTCACAATAGTGCCTTGCTTCTCTTAACCCCTGTGGTGTCACAATGCATCCCATGCACTTTTAGGCCACTTGATGTCACAATGAATCATTTGATGGTTGGCCTCCATGGTGGCATAATAGATCCTTGCTTCTATTGGTCCCCGTGCTACAACAATCCATCCCTGAAACTTTTTATACCCCCTGGTGCCACAAGGGATCATTAGATTGTTAGCCTCCCTTGGGTCACAATGGTTCCTTGCTTCTCTTAACCCCTGTGGTGTCACAATGCATCCCATGCCCTTTTAGGCCACTTGATGTCGCAATGAATCATTTGATTCTTGGCCTCCATGGTAGCATAATAGATCCTTGCTTCTATTGGTCCCCGTGCTGTAACAATCCATCCCTGGCAGTATTTATACCCCCTGGTGCCACAAGGGATCATTAGATTGTTAGCCTGCATTGGGTCTCAATGCTTCCTTGCTTCTCCTAACCTCTATGATGTCACAATGCATCCCATGCCCTTTTAGGCCACTTGATGTCACAATGAATCATTTGATGGTTGGCCTCCATGGTGGCATAATAGATCCTTGCTTCTATTGATCCCCGTGCTACAACAATCCATCCCTGTCCCTTTTTATACCCCCTGGTGCCACAAGGGGTCATTAGATTGATACCCTCCAATGGGTCACAATGGTTCCTTGCTTCTCTTAACCCCTGTGGTGTCACAATGCATACCATGCACTTTTTGGCCACTTCATGTTACAATGAATCATTTGATTCTTGGCCTCCATGGTGGCAAAATCGTTCCTTGATTCTATTTGTCCCCGTGCTGTAACAATCCATCCCTGACCCTTTTTATACCCCCTGGTGCCACAAGGGATCATTAGATTGTTAGCCTGCCTTGGGTCACAATGGTTCCTTGCTTCTCTTAACCCCTGTGGTGTCACAATCCATCCCATGCCCTTTTAGGCCACTTGATGTCGCAATGAATCATTTGATTCTTGGCCTCCATGGTGGCATAATAGATCCTTGCTTCTATTGGTCCCCGTGCTGTAACATTCCATCACTGGGCCTTTTACAAACCCTGGTGTCACAAGGGATCATTAGATTGTTAGCCTGCATTGGGTCACAATGGTTCCTTGCTTCTCTTAACCTCTGTGGTGTCACAATGCATCCCATGCCCTTTTAGGCCACTTGATGTCACAATGAATCATTTGATTCTTGGCCTCCATGGTGGCATAATAGATCCTTGCTTCTATTGGTCCCCGTGCTGTAACAATCCATCCCTGGCCCTTTTTATACCCCCTGGTGCCACAAGGGATCATTAGATTGTTAGCCTGCATTGGGTCTCAATGGTTCCTTGCTTCTCTTAACCTCTATGGTGTCACAATGCATCCCATGCCCTTTTAGGCCACTTGGTGTTCCAGTGAATCACTAGATTCTTGGCCTCTATGGTGTCATAATATTTCCATGTCTTTATTGGGCCCCATGCTTTCACAATTCATCCCTGGCCCTTTTACAACCCCTGGTGCCACAAGGGATCATTAGATTGTTAGCCTGCATTGGGTCACAATTGTTCCTTGCTACTCGTAACCTCTGTGGTGTCACAATGTATCCCATGCCCTTTTAGGCCACTTGATGTCACAATGAATCATTTGATTCTTGGCCTCCATGGTATCATAATCGCTCCTTGTTTCTATTGGGCCCCATGCTGTCACAATTCATCCCTGGCCCTTTTACGCCCCCTGGTGTCAAATGGGACCCTGGGATTATTACCCTCTATTGGGTCACAATGGATCCTTGATTCTCTTAACCCCTGTGCTGTCACAATGCATCCCATGCCCTTTTAGGCCACTTGATGTCACAATGAATCATTTGATTCTTGGCCTCCATGGTGGCATAATCGTTCCTTGATTCTATTGGTCCCCGTGCTGTAACAATCCATCCCTGACCCTTTTTATACCCCCTGGTGCCACAAGGGATCATTAGATTGCTAGCCTGCATTGGGTCACAATGGTTCCTTGCTTCTCTTAACCCCTGTGGTGTCACAATGCATCCCATGCCCTTTTAGGCCACTTGATGTCACAATGAATCATTTGATTCTTGGCCTCCATAGTGGCATAATACATCCTTGCTTCTATTGGTCCCCGTGCTGTAACAATCCATCCCTGGCCTTTTTTATACCCCCTGGTGCCACAAGGGATCATTAGATTGTTAGCCTGCATTGGGTCACAATGGTTCCTTGCTTCTCTTAACCTCTGTGGTGTCACAATGCATCCCATGCCCTTTTAGGCCACTTGGTGTTACAATGAATCACTTGATTCTTGGCCTCTATGGCGTCATAATATTTCCATGTCTTTATTGGGCCCCATGCTTTCACAATTCATCCCTGGCCCTTTTACAACACCTGGTGCAACAAGGGATCATTAGATTGTTAGCCTGCATTGGGTCACAATAGTGCCTTGTTTCTCTTAACCCCTGTGGTGTCACAATGCATCCCATGCACTTTTTGGCCACTTCATGTTACAATGAATCATTTGATTCTTGGCCTCCATGGTGGCATAATCGTTCCTTGATTCTATTGGTCCCCGTGCTGTAACAATCCATCACTGGGCCATTTTATACCCCCTGGTGCCACAAGGGATCATTAGTTTGTTAGCCTGCATTGGGTCTCAATGGTTCCTTGCTTCTCTTAACCCCTGTGGTGTCACAATGCATCCCATGCCCTTTTAGGCCACTTGATGTCGCAATGAATCATTTGATTCTTGGCCTCCATGGTGGCATAATAGATCCTTGCTTCTATTGGTCCCCGTGCTGTAACAATCCATCCCTGACCCTTTTTATACCCCCTGGTGCCACAAGGGATCATTAGATTGTTAGCCTGCATTGGGTCTCAATGGTTCCATGCTTCTCTTAACCTCTATGGTGTCACAATGCATCCCATGCCCTTTTAGGCCACTTGGTGTTACAATGAATCACTTGATTCTTGGCCTCCATGGTGGCATAATTGTACCAGGTTTTAATTGGGCCCCATGCTGTCACAATACATCCCTGGCCCTTTTACGCCCCCTGGTGTCAAATGGGACCCTGGGATTATTACCCTCCATTGGGTCACAATGGATCCTTGATTCTCTTAACCCCTGTGCTGTCACAATGCATCCCATGCCCTTTTAGGCCACTTGATGTCACAATGAATCATTTGATTCTTGGCCTCCATAGTGGCATAATAGATCCTTGCTTCTATTGGGCCCCATGCTTTCACAATTCATCCCTGGCCCTTTTACAACACCTTGTGTGACAAGGGATCATTAGATTCTTATCCTGCATTGGGTCTCAATGGTTCCTTGCTTCTCTTAACCTCTGTGGTGTCACAATGCATCCCATGCCCTTTTAGGCCACTTGATGTTACAATGAAGCATTTGATTCTTGGCCTCCATGGTGGCATAATAGATCCTTGCTTCTATTGGTCCCCGTGCTGTAACAATCCATCACTGGCCCTTTTTATACGCCCTGGTGCCACAAGGGATCATTAGATTGTTAGCCTGCATTTGGGTCACAATGTTTCCTTGCTTCTCTTAACCTCTGTGGTGTCACAATGCATCCCATGCCCTTTTAGGCCACTTGATGTCACAATGAATCATTTGATTCTTGGGCTCCATGGTGGCATAATATTTCAATGTTTTTATTGTGCCCCATGCTTTCACAATTCATCCCTGTCCCTATTACAACCCCTGGTTTCACAATGGATCATTAGATTGTTAGTCTCCCTTGGGTCACAATGGTTCCTTGCTTCTCTTAACCTCTGTGCTGTCACAATGCATCCCATGCCCTTTTAGGCCACTTGATGCCACAATGAATCATTTGATACTTGGCCTCCATGGTGGCATAATAGATCCTTGCTTCTATTGGTCCCCGTGCTACAACAATCCATCCCTGTCCCTTTTTATACGCCCTGGTGCCACAAGGGATCATTAGATTGTTAGCCTCCCTTGGGTCTCAATGGTTCCTTGCTTCTCTTAACCCCTGTGGTGTCACAATGCATCCCATGCCCTTTTAGGCCACTTGATGTCACAATGAATCATTTGATTCTTGGCCTCCATGGTGGCATAATGGTTCCTTGTTTCTATTGGGCCCCATGCTGTCACAATTCATCCCTGGCCCTTTTACGCCCCCTGGTGTCAAATGGCATCCTGGAATTGTTACCCTCCATTGGGTCACAATGGTTCCTTGCTTCTCTTAACCCCTGTGGTGTCACAATGCATCCCATGCCCTTTTAGGCCACTTGATGTCACAATGAATCATTTGATTCTTGGCCTCCATGGTGGCATAATAGATCCTTGCTTCTATTGGTCCCCGTGCTGTAACATTCCATCCCTGGGCCTTTTACAAACCCTGGTGTCACAAGGGATCATTAGATTGTTGGCCTGCATTGGGTCACAATGGTGCCTTGCTTCTCTTAACCTCAATGGTGTCACAATGCATCCCATGCCCTTTTAGGCCACTTGATGTCACAATGAATCATTTGATTCTTGGCCTCCATGGTGGCATAATAGATCCTTGCTTCTATAGATCCCCGTGCTACAACAATCCATCACTGGGCCTTTTACAAACCCTGGTGTCACAAGGGATCATTACATTGTTAGCCTGCATTGGGTCACAATGGTGCCTTGTTTCTCTTAAACTCAGTGGTGTCACAATGCATCCCATGCCCTTTTAGGCCACTTGATGTCACAATGAATCATTTGATTCTTGGCCTCCATGGTGGCATAATGGTTCCTTGATTCTATTGGGCCCCATGCTGTCACAATTCATCCCTGGCCCTTTTACTCCCCCTGGTGTCAAATGGCATCCTGGGATTATTACCCTCCATTGGGTCACAATGGATCCTTGCTTCTCTTAACCCCTGTGGTGTCACAATGCATTCCAAGCCCTTTTAGGCCACTTGGTGTTACAATGAATCATTTGATTCTTGGCCTCTATGGTGTCATAATATTTCCATGGTTTTATTGTGCCCCATGCTTCCACAATTCATCCCTGGCCCTATTACAACCCCTGGTGTCAACAGGGATCATTAGATTTTTAGCCTCCCTTGGGTCACAATGGTTCCTTGCTTCTCTTAACCCCTGTGGTGTCACAATGCATCCCATGCCCTTTTAGGCCACTTGATGTCACAATAAATCATTTGATTCTTGGCCTCCATGGTGGCACAATAGATCCTTGCTTCTATTGGTCCCCGTGCTGTAACAATCCATCACTGGGCCTTTTTATACCCCCTGGTGCCACAAGGGATCATTAGATTGTTAGCCTGCATTGGGTCACAATGGTTCCTTGCTTCTCTTAACCTCTGTGGTGTCACAATGCATCCCATGCCCTTTTAGGCCACTTGATGTCACAATGAATCATTTGATTCTTGGCCTCTATGGTGTCATAATCGCTCCTTGTTTCTATTGGGCCCCATGCTGTCACAATTCATCAATGGCCCTATTACAACCCCTGGTGTCACAAGGGATCATTAGATTGTGAGCCTGCATTGGGTCACAATAGTGCCTTGCTTCTCTTAACCCCTGTGGTGTCACAATGCATCCCATGCACTTTTTGGCCACTTCATGTTACAATGAATCATTTGATTCTTGGCCCCCATGGTGGCATAATAGATCCTTGCTTCTATTGGTCCCCCTGCTGTAACATTCCATCACTGGGACTTTCACAAACCCTGGTGTCACAAGGGATCATTAGATTGTTAGCCTCCATTGGGTCACAATGGTGCCTTGTTTCTCTTAACCTCTGTGGTGTCACAATGCATCCCATGCCCTTTTAGGCCACTTGGTGTTACAATGAAACATTTGATTCTTGGCCTCTATGGTGTCATAATATTTCCATGTCTTTATTGGGCCCCATGCTTTCACAATTCATCCCTGGCCCTTTTACAACCCCTGGTGTCACAAGGGACCATTAGCTTGTTAGCCTCCCTTGGGTCACAAGGGTTCCTTGCTTCTCTTAACCCCTGTGGTGTCACAATGCATCCCATGCCCTTTTAGGCCACTTGATGTCACAATGAATCATTTGATTCTTGGCCTCCATGGTGGCATAATAGATCCTTGCTTCTATTGGTCCCCGTGCTGTAACAATCCATCCCTGACACTTTTTATACCCCCTGGTGCCACAAGGGATCATTAGATTGTTAGCCTGCATTGGGTCTCAATGGTTCCTTGCTTCTCTTAACCTCTATGGTGTCACAATGCATCCCATGCCCTTTTAGGCCACTTGGTGTTACAATGAATCATTTGATTCTTGGCCTCCATGGTGTCATAATATTTCCATGTCTTTATTGCGCCCCATGCTTTCGCAATTCATCCCTGGACCTTTTACAATCCCTGGTGCCACAAGGGATCATTAGATTGTTAGCCTGCATTGGGTCACAATAGTGCCTTGTTTCTCTTAACCCCTGTGGTGTCACAATGCATCCCATGCCCTTTTCGGCCACTTGATGTCACAATGAATCATTTGATACTTGGCCTCCATGGTGGCATAATAGATCCTTGCTTCTATTGGTCCCCGTGCTACAACAATCCATCCCTGTCCCTTTTTATACGCCCTGGTGCCACAAGGGATCATTAGATTGTTAGCCTCCCTTGGGTCTCAATGGTTCCTTGCTTCTCTTAACCCCTGTGGTGTCACAATGCATCCCATGCCCTTTTAGGCCACTTGAAGTCACAATGAATCATTTGATTCTTGGCCTCCATGGTGGCATAATAGATCCTTGCTTCTATTGGTCCCCGTGCTGTAACATTCCATCACTGGGCCTTTTACAAAACCTGGTGTCACAAGGGATCATTAGATTGTTAGCCTGCATTGGGTCACAATGGTGCCTTGCTTCTCTTAACCTCTGTGGTGTCACAATGCATCCCATGCCCTTTTAGGCCACTTGATGTCACAATGAATCATTTGATTCTTGGCCTCCATGGTGGCATAATAGATCCTTGCTTCTATTGGTCCCCGTGCTGTAGCAATCCATCACTGGGCCTTTTACAAACCCTGGTGCCACAAGGGATCATTAGATTGTTAGCCTCCCTTGGGTCTAAATGGTTCCTTGCTTCTCTTAACCTCAGTGGTGTCACAATGCATCCCATGCCCTTTTAGGCCACTTGATGTCACAATGAATCATTTGATTCTTGGCCTCCATGGTGGCATAATAGATCCTTGCTTCTATTGGGCCCCATGATTTCACAATTCATCCCTGGCCCTTTTAAAACACCTTGTGTGACAAGGGATCATTAGATTGTTAGCCTCCCTTGGGTCTCAATGGTTCCTTGCTTCTCTTAACCTCTGTGGTGTCACAATGAATTCCAAGCCCTTTTAGGCCACTTGGTGTTACAATGAATCATTTGATTTTTGGCCTCTATGGTGTCATAATATTTCCATGATTTTATTGTGCCCCATGCTTCCACAATTCATCCCTGGCCCGATTACAACCCCTGGTGTCAACAGGGAACATTAGATTTTTAGCCTGCATTGGGTCACAATGGTTCCTTGCTTCTCTTAACCCCTGTGGTGTCACAATGCATCCCATGCCCTTTTAGGCCACTTGATGTCACAATGAATCATTTGATTCTTGGCCTCCATGGTGGCATAATAGATCCTTGCTTCTATTGGTCCCCGTGCTGTAACAATCCATCCCTGGCCCTTTTTATACCCCCTGGTGCCACAAGGGATCATTAGATTGTTAGCCTGCATTGGGTCTCAATGGTTCCTTGCTTCTCTTAACCTCTATGGTGTCACAATGCATCCCATGCCCTTTTAGGCCACTTGGTGTTCCAGTGAATCACTAGATTCTTGGCCTCTATGGTGTCATAATATTTCCATGTCTTTATTGGGCCCCATGCTTTCACAATTCATCCCTGGCCCTTTTACAACCCCTGGTGCCACAAGGGATCATTAGATTGTTAGCCTGCATTGGGTCACAATTGTTCCTTGCTACTCGTAACCTCTGTGGTGTCACAATGAATCCCATGCCCTTTTAGGCCACTTGATGTCACAATGAATCATTTGATTCTTGGCCTCCATGGTATCATAATCGCTCCTTGTTTCTATTGGGCCCCATGCTGTCACAATTCATCCCTGGCCCTTTTACGCCCCCTGGTGTCAAATGGGACCCTGGGATTATTACCCTCCATTGGGTCACAATGGATCCTTGATTCTCTTAACCCCTGTGCTGTCACAATGCATCCCATGCCCTTTTAGGCCACTTGATGTCACAATGAATCATTTGATTCTTGGCCTCCATAGTGGCATAATAGATCCTTGTTTCTATTGGTCCCCGTGCTGTAACAATCCATCCGTGGCTCTTTTTATACGCCCTGGTGCCACAAGGGGTCATTAGATTGTTAGCCTGCATTGGGTCTCAATGGTTCCTTGCTTCTCTTAACCCCTGTGGTGTCACAATGCATCCCATGCACTTTTTGGCCACTTCATGTTACAATGAATCATTTGATTCTTGGCCTCCATGGTGGCATAATCGTTCCTTGATTCTATTGGTCCCCGTGCTGTAACAATCCATCCCTGACGCTTTTTATACCCCCTGGTGCCACAAGGGATCATTAGATTGTTAGCCTGCCTTTGGTCACAATAGTGCCTTGCTTCTCTTAACCTCTGTAGTGTCACAATGCATCCCATGCCCTTTTAGGCCACTTGATGTCACAATGAATCATTTGATTCTTGGCCTCCATGGTGGCATAATAGATCCTTGCTTCTATTGATCCCCGTGCTACAACAATCCATCCCTGACCCTTTTTATACTCCCTGGAGCCACAAGGGATCATTAGATTGTTAGCCTGCATTGGGTCACAATGGTTCCTTGCTTCTCTTAACCCCTGTGGTGTCACAATGCATCCCATGCCCTTTTAGGCCACTTGATGTCACAATGATTCATTTGATTCTTGGCCTCCATGGTGGCATAATAGATCCTTGCTTCTATTGGTCCCCGTGCTGTATCAATCCATCCCTGGCCCTTTTTATACCCCCTGGTGCCACAAGGGATCATTAGATTGTTAGCCTGCATTGGGTCTCAATGTTTCCTTGCTTCTCTTAACCTCAGTGGTGTCACAATGCATCCCATGCCCTTTTAGGCCACTTGGTGTTACAATGAATCACTTGATTCTTGGCCTCTATGGTGTCATAATATTTCCATGTCTTTATTGGGCCCCATGCTTTCACAATTCATCCCTGGCCCTTTTACAACCCCTGGTGCCACAAGGGATCATTAGATTGTTAGCCTCCCTTGGGTCTCAATAGTGCCTTGTTTCTCTTAACCCCTGTGGTGTCACAATGCATCCCATGCCCTTTTAGGCCACTTGATGTCACAATGAATCATTTGATGGTTGGCCTCCATGGTGGCATAATAGATCCTTGCTTCTATTGGTCCCCGTGCTACAACAATCCATCCCTGAACCTTTTTATAACCCCTGGTGCCACAAGGCATCATTAGATTGTTAGCCTCCCTTGGGTCACAATGGTTCCTCGCTTCTCTTAACCCCTGTGGTGTCACAATGCATCCCATGCCCTTTTAGGCCACTTGATGTCGCAATGAATCATTTGATTCTTGGCCTCCATGGTGGCATAATAGATCCTTGCTTCTATTGGTCCCCGTGCTGTAACAATCCATCACTGGCCCTTTTTATACCCCCTGGTGCCACAAGGGATCATTAGATTGTTAGCCTCCCTTGGGTCACAATGGTTCCTTGCTTCTCTTAACCTCTATGGTGTCACAATGCATCCCATGCCCTTTTAGGCCACTTGATGTCACAATGAATCATTTGATTCTTGGCCTCCATGGTGGCATGATAGATCCTTGTTTCTATTGGTCCCCGTGCTGTAACATTCCATCACTGGGCCTTTTAAAAAATCTGGTGTCACAAGGGATCATTAGATTGTTAGCCTGCATTGGGTCACAATGGTGCCTAGCTTCTCATAACCTCTGTGGTGTCACAATGCATCCCATGCCCTTTTAGGCCACTTGATGTCGCAATGAATCATTTGATTCTTGGCCTCCATGGTGGCATAATAGATCCTTGCTTCTATTGGTCCCCGTGCTGTAACATTCCATCACTGGGCCTTTTACAAACCCTGGTGTCACAAGGGATCATTAGATTGTTAGCCTCCCTTGGGTCACAATGGTGCCTTGCTTCTCTTAACCCCTGTGGTGTCACAATGCATCCCATGCCCTTTTAGGCCACTTGATGTCACAATGAATCATTTGATGGTTGGCCTCCATGGTGGCATAATAGATCCTTGCTTCTATAGATCCCCGTGCTACAACAATCCATCCCTGACACTTTTTATACCCCCTGGTGCCACAAGTGATCATTAGATTGTTAGCCTCCCTTGGGTCACAATGGATCCTTGATTCTCTTAACCCCTGTGCTGTCACAATGCATCCCATGCCCTTTTAGGCCACTTGATGTCACAATGAATCATTTGATTCTTGGCCTCCATAGTGGCATAATAGATCCTTGTTTCTATTGGTCCCCGTGCTGTAACAATCCATCCGTGGCCCTTTTTATACGCCCTGGTGCCACAAGGGATCATTAGATTGTTAGCCTGCATTTGGGTCACAATGTTTCCTTGCTTCTCTTAACCTCTGTGGTGTCACAATGCATCCCATGCCCTTTTAGGCCACCTGGTGTTACAATGAATCATTTGATTGTTGGGCTCCATGGTGGCATAATATTTCAATGTTTTTATTGTGCCCCATGCTTTCACAATTCATCCCTGTCGCTATTACAACCCCTGGTTTCACAAAGGCTCATTAGATTGTTAGTCTCCCTTGGGTCACAATGGTTCCTTGCTTCTCTTAACCTCTGTGCTGTCACAATGCATCCCGTGCCCTTTTAGGCCACTTGATGCCACAATGAATCATTTGATTCTTGGCCTCCATGGTGTCATAATAGACCCTTGCTTCTATAGGTCCCCATGCTGTCACAGTTCATTCGTGGTCCTTTTGCGCCCCCTCGTGTCAAAAGGGATTCTTAGATTGTTAGCCTGCATTGGGTCACAATGGTTCCTTGCTTCTCTTAACCCCTGTGGTGTCACAATGCATCCCATGCCCTTTTAGGCCACTTGATGCCACAATGAATCATTTGATTCTTGGCCTCCATGGTGGCATAATTGTACCTGGTTTTAATTGGGCCCCATGCTTTCACAATTCATCCCTGGCCCTTTTGGGCAACCTGGTGTCACAAGGAATCATTAGATTGTTAGCCATCATTGGGTCACAATGGTTCCTTGCTTCTCTTAACCTCTGTGGTGTCACAATGCATTCCTAGGCCTTTTAGGCGACTTGGTGTTACAATGAATCATTTGATTCTTGGCCTCCATGGTGGCATAATTGTACCAGGTTTTAATTGGGCCCCATGCTTTCACAATTCATCCCTGGCCCTTTTTATACCCCCTGGTGCCACAAGGGGTCATTAGATTGATAGCCTCCAATGGGTCACAATGGTTCCTTGCTTCTCTTAACCCCTGTGGTGTCACAATGCATCCCATGCACTTTTTGGCCACTTCATGTTACAATGAATCATTTGATTCTTGGCCTCCATGGTGGCATAATAGATCCTTGCTTCTATTGGTCCCCGTGCTGTATCAATCCATCCCTGGCCCTTTTTATACCCCCTGGTGCCACAAGGGATCATTAGATTGTTAGCCTGCATTGGGTCTCAATGTTTCCTTGCTTCTCTTAACCTCAGTGGTGTCACAATGCATCCCATGCCCTTTTAGGCCACTTGGTGTTACAATGAATCACTTGATTCTTGGCCTCTATGGTGTCATAATATTTCCATGTCTTTATTGGGCCCCATGCTTTCACAATTCATCCCTGGCCCTTTTACAACCCCTGGTGCCACAAGGGATCATTAGATTGTTAGCCTCCCTTGGGTCTCAATAGTGCCTTGTTTCTCTTAACCCCTGTGGTGTCACAATGCATCCCATGCCCTTTTAGGCCACTTGATGTCACAATGAATCATTTGATTGTTGGCCTCCATGGTGGCATAATAGATCCTTGCTTCTATTGGTCCCCGTGCTACAACAATCCATCCCTGAACCTTTTTATAACCCCTGGTGCCACAAGGGATCATTAGATTGTTAGCCTCCCTTGGGTCACAATGGTTCCTCGCTTCTCTTAACCCCTGTGGTGTCACAATGCATCCCATGCCCTTTTAGGCCACTTGATGTCGCAATGAATCATTTGATTCTTGGCCTCCATGGTGGCATAATAGATCCTTGCTTCTATTGGTCCCCGTGCTGTAACAATCCATCACTGGCCCTTTTTATACCCCCTGGTGCCACAAGGGATCATTAGATTGTTAGCCTCCCTTGGGTCACAATGGTTCCTTGCTTCTCTTAACCTCTATGGTGTCACAATGCATCCCATGCCCTTTTAGGCCACTTGATGTCACAATGAATCATTTGATTCTTGGCCTCCATGGTGGCATGATAGATCCTTGTTTCTATTGGTCCCCGTGCTGTAACATTCCATCACTGGGCCTTTTAAAAAATCTGGTGTCACAAGGGATCATTAGATTGTTAGCCTGCATTGGGTCACAATGGTGCCTAGCTTCTCATAACCTCTGTGGTGTCACAATGCATCCCATGCCCTTTTAGGCCACTTGATGTCTCAATGAATCATTTGATTCTTGGCCTCCATGGTGGCATAATAGATCCTTGCTTCTATTGGTCCCCGTGCTGTAACATTCCATCACTGGGCCTTTTACAAACCCTGGTGTCACAAGGGATCATTAGATTGTTAGCCTCCCTTGGGTCACAATGGTGCC
This sequence comes from Cinclus cinclus, assembly GCF_963662255.1. Classification (NCBI taxonomy): domain Eukaryota; kingdom Metazoa; phylum Chordata; class Aves; order Passeriformes; family Cinclidae; genus Cinclus; species Cinclus cinclus. The sequence continues at coordinate 3,250,467 of NC_085077.1, forward strand.
TTGCTTCTCTTAACCCCTGTGGTGTCACAATGCATCCCATGCCCTTTTAGGCCACTTGATGTCACAATGAATCATTTGATGGTTGGCCTCCATGGTGGCATAATAGATCCTTGCTTCTATAGATCCCCGTGCTACAACAATCCATCCCTGACACTTTTTATACCCCCTGGTGCCACAAGTGATCATTAGATTGTTAGCCTCCCTTGGGTCACAATGGATCCTTGATTCTCTTAACCCCTGTGCTGTCACAATGCATCCCATGCCCTTTTAGGCCACTTGATGTCACAATGAATCATTTGATTCTTGGCCTCCATAGTGGCATAATAGATCCTTGTTTCTATTGGTCCCCGTGCTGTAACAATCCATCCGTGGCCCTTTTTATACGCCCTGGTGCCACAAGGGATCATTAGATTGTTAGCCTGCATTTGGGTCACAATGTTTCCTTGCTTCTCTTAACCTCTGTGGTGTCACAATGCATCCCATGCCCTTTTAGGCCACCTGGTGTTACAATGAATCATTTGATTGTTGGGCTCCATGGTGGCATAATATTTCAATGTTTTTATTGTGCCCCATGCATTCACAATTCATCCCTGTCGCTATTACAACCCCTGGTTTCACAAAGGCTCATTAGATTGTTAGTCTCCCTTGGGTCACAATGGTTCCTTGCTTCTCTTAACCTCTGTGCTGTCACAATGCATCCCGTGCCCTTTTAGGCCACTTGATGCCACAATGAATCATTTGATTCTTGGCCTCCATGGTGTCATAATAGACCCTTGCTTCTATAGGTCCCCATGCTGTCACAGTTCATTCGTGGTCCTTTTGCGCCCCCTCGTGTCAAAAGGGATTCTTAGATTGTTAGCCTGCATTGGGTCACAATGGTTCCTTGCTTCTCTTAACCCCTGTGGTGTCACAATGCATCCCATGCCCTTTTAGGCCACTTGATGCCACAATGAATCATTTGATTCTTGGCCTCCATGGTGGCATAATTGTACCTGGTTTTAATTGGGCCCCATGCTTTCACAATTCATCCCTGGCCCTTTTGGGCAACCTGGTGTCACAAGGAATCATTAGATTGTTAGCCATCATTGGGTCACAATGGTTCCTTGCTTCTCTTAACCTCTGTGGTGTCACAATGCATTCCTAGGCCTTTTAGGCGACTTGGTGTTACAATGAATCATTTGATTCTTGGCCTCCATGGTGGCATAATTGTACCAGGTTTTAATTGGGCCCCATGCTTTCACAATTCATCCCTGGCCCTTTTTATACCCCCTGGTGCCACAAGGGGTCATTAGATTGATAGCCTCCAATGGGTCACAATGGTTCCTTGCTTCTCTTAACCCCTGTGGTGTCACAATGCATCCCATGCACTTTTTGGCCACTTCATGTTACAATGAATCATTTGATTCTTGGCCTCCATGGTGGCATAATCGTTCCTTGATTCTATTGGTCCCCGTGCTGTAACAATCCATCCCTGACCCTTTTTATACCCCCTGGTGCCACAAGGGATCATTAGATTGTTAGCCTGCATTGGGTCACAATGGTTCCTTGCTTCTCTTAACCTCTGTGGTGTCACAATGCATCCCATGCCCTTTTAGGCCACTTGGTGTTACAATGAATCACTTGATTCTTGGCCTCTATGGCGTCATAATATTTCCATGTCTTTATTGGGCCCCATGCTTTCACAATTCATCCCTGGCCCTTTTACAACACCTGGTGCAACAAGGGATCATTAGATTGTTAGCCTGCATTGGGTCACAATAGTGCCTTGTTTCTCTTAACCCCTGTGGTGTCACAATGCATCCCATGCACTTTTTGGCCACTTCATGTTACAATGAATCATTTGATTCTTGGCCTCCATGGTGGCATAATCGTTCCTTGATTCTATTGGTCCCCGTGCTGTAACAATCCATCACTGGGCCATTTTATACCCCCTGGTGCCACAAGGGATCATTAGTTTGTTAGCCTGCATTGGGTCTCAATGTTTCCTTGCTTCTCTTAACCCCTGTGGTGTCACAATGCATCCCATGCCCTTTTAGGCCACTTGATGTCGCAATGAATCATTTGATTCTTGGCCTCCATGGTGGCATAATAGATCCTTGCTTCTATTGGTCCCCGTGCTGTAACAATCCATCCCTGACCCTTTTTATACCCCCTGGTGCCACAAGGGATCATTAGATTGTTAGCCTGCATTGGGTCTCAATGGTTCCATGCTTCTCTTAACCTCTATGGTGTCACAATGCATCCCATGCCCTTTTAGGCCACTTGGTGTTACAATGAATCACTTGATTCTTGGCCTCCATGGTGGCATAATTGTACCAGGTTTTAATTGGGCCCCATGCTGTCACAATTCATCCCTGGCCCTTTTACGCCCCCTGGTGTCAAATGGGACCCTGGGATTATTACCCTCCATTGGGTCACAATGGATCCTTGATTCTCTTAACCCCTGTGCTGTCACAATGCATCCCATGCCCTTTTAGGCCACTTGATGTCACAATGAATCATTTGATTCTTGGCCTCCATAGTGGCATAATAGATCCTTGCTTCTATTGGGCCCCATGCTTTCACAATTCATCCCTGGCACTTTTACAACACCTTGTGTGACAAGGGATCATTAGATTCTTATCCTGCATTGGGTCTCAATGGTTCCTTGCTTCTCTTAACCTCTGTGGTGTCACAATCCATCCCATGCCCCTTTAGGCCACTTGATGTTACAATGAAGCATTTGATTCTTGGCCTCCATGGTGGCATAATAGATCCTTGCTTCTATTGGTCCCCGTGCTGTAACAATCCATCACTGGCCCTTTTTATACGCCCTGGTGCCACAAGGGATCATTAGATTGTTAGCCTGCATTTGGGTCACAATGTTTCCTTGCTTCTCTTAACCTCTGTGGTGTCACAATGCATCCCATGCCCTTTTAGGCCACTTGATGTCACAATGAATCATTTGATTCTTGGGCTCCATGGTGGCATAATATTTCAATGTTTTTATTGTGCCCCATGCTTTCACAATTCATCCCTGTCCCTATTACAACCCCTGGTTTCACAATGGATCATTAGATTGTTAGTCTCCCTTGGGTCACAATGGTTCCTTGCTTCTCTTAACCTCTGTGCTGTCACAATGCATCCCATGCCCTTTTAGGCCACTTGATGCCACAATGAATCATTTGATACTTGGCCTCCATGGTGGCATAATAGATCCTTGCTTCTATTGGTCCCCGTGCTACAACAATCCATCCCTGTCCCTTTTTATACGCCCTGGTGCCACAAGGGATCATTAGATTGTTAGCCTCCCTTGGGTCTCAATGGTTCCTTGCTTCTCTTAACCCCTGTGGTGTCACAATGCATCCCATGCCCTTTTAGGCCACTTGATGTCACAATGAATCATTTCATTCTTGGCCTCCATGGTGGCATAATGGTTCCTTGTTTCTATTGGGCCCCATGCTGTCACAATTCATCCCTGGCCCTTTTACGCCCCCTGGTGTCAAATGGCATCCTGGAATTATTACCCTCCATTGGGTCACAATGGTTCCTTGCTTCTCTTAACCTCAATGGTGTCACAATGCATCCCATGCCCTTTTAGGCCACTTGATGTCACAATGAATCATTTGATTCTTGGCCTCCATGGTGGCATAATAGATCCTTGCTTCTATAGATCCCCGTGCTACAACAATCCATCACTGGGCCTTTTACAAACCCTGGTGTCACAAGGGATCATTACATTGTTAGCCTGCATTGGGTCACAATGGTGCCTTGTTTCTCTTAAACTCAGTGGTGTCACAATGCATCCCATGCCCTTTTAGGCCACTTGATGTCACAATGAATCATTTGATTCTTGGCCTCCATGGTGGCATAATGGTTCCTTGATTCTATTGGGCCCCATGCTGTCACAATACATCCCTGGCCCTTTTACTCCCCCTGGTGTCAAATGGCATCCTGGGATTATTACCCTCCATTGGGTCACAATGGATCCTTGCTTCTCTTAACCCCTGTGGTGTCACAATGCATTCCAAGCCCTTTTAGGCCACTTGGTGTTACAATGAATCATTTGATTCTTGGCCTCCATGGTGGCATAATTGTACCAGGTTTTAATTGGGCCCCATGCTTTCACAATTCATCCCTGGCCCTTTTTATACCCCCTGGTGCCACAAGGGGTCATTAGATTTATAGCCTCCAATGGGTCACAATGGTTCCTTGCTTCTCTTAACCTCTGTGGTGTCAAAATGCATCCCATGCACTTTTTGGCCACTTCATGTTAAAATGAATCATTTGATTCTTGGCCTCCATGGTGGCATAATGGTTCCTTGATTCTATTGATCCCCGTGCTACAACAATCCATCCCTGACACTTTTTATACCCCCTGGTGCCACAAGGGATTCTTAGATTGTTAGCCTCCCTTGGGTCTCAATGGTTCCTTGCTTCTCTTAACCCCTGTGGTGTCAAAATGCATCCCATGCCCTTTTAGGCCACTTGATGTCGCAATGAAACATTTGATTCTTGGCCTCCATGGTGGCATAATAGATCCTTGATTCTATTGGTCCCCGTGCTGTAACAATCCATCACTGGCCCTTTTTATACCCCCTGGTGCCACAAGGGATCATTAGATTGTTAGCCTCCCTTGGGTCTCAATGGTTCCTTGCTTCTCTTAATCCCTGTGGTGTCACAATGCATCCCATGCACTTTTAGGCCACTTGATGTCACAATGAATCATTTGATTCTTGGCCTCCATGGTGGCATAATAGATCCTTGCTTCTATTGGTCCCCGTGCTGTAACAATCCATCCCTGGCCCTTTTTATACCCCCTGGTGCCACAAGGGATCATTAGATTGTTAGCCTGCATTGGGTCTCAATGGTTCCTTGCTTCTCTTAACCTCTATGGTGTCACAATGCATCCCATGCCCTTTTAGGCCACTTGGTGTTCCAGTGAATCACTAGATTCTTGGCCTCTATGGTGTCATAATATTTCCATGTCTTTATTGGGCCCCATGCTTTCACAATTCATCCCTGGCCCTTTTACAACCCCTGGTGACACAAGGGATCATTAGATTGTTAGCCTGCATTGGGTCACAATTGTTCCTTGCTACTCGTAACCTCTGTGGTGTCACAATGAATCCCATGCCCTTTTAGGCCACTTGATGTCACAATGAATCATTTGATTCTTGGCCTCCATGGTATCATAATCGCTCCTTGTTTCTATTGGGCCCCATGCTGTCACAATTCATCCCTGGCCCTTTTACGCCCCCTGGTGTCAAATGGGACCCTGGGATTATTACCCTCCATTGGGTCACAATGGATCCTTGATTCTCTTAACCCCTGTGCTGTCACAATGCATCCCATGCCCTTTTAGGCCACTTGATGTCACAATGAATCATTTGATTCTTGGCCTCCATAGTGGCATAATAGATCCTTGTTTCTATTGGTCCCCGTGCTGTAACAATCCATCCGTGGCTCTTTTTATACCCCCTGGTGCCACAAGGGGTCATTAGATTGTTAGCCTGCATTGGGTCTCAATGGTTCCTTGCTTCTCTTAACCCCTGTGGTGTCACAATGCATCCCATGCACTTTTTGGCCACTTCATGTTACAATGAATCATTTGATTCTTGGCCTCCATGGTGGCATAATCGTTCCTTGATTCTATTGGTCCCCGTGCTGTAACAATCCATCCCTGACGCTTTTTATACCCCCTGGTGCCACAAGGGATCATTAGATTGTTAGCCTGCCTTGGGTCACAATAGTGCCTTGCTTCTCTTAACCTCTGTAGTGTCACAATGCATCCCATGCCCTTTTAGGCCACTTGATGTCACAATGAATCATTTGATTCTTGGCCTCCATGGTGGCATAATAGATCCTTGCTTCTATTGATCCCCGTGCTACAACAATCCATCCCTGACCCTTTTTATACTCCCTGGAGCCACAAGGGATCATTAGATTGTTAGCCTGCATTGGGTCACAATGGTTCCTTGCTTCTCTTAACCCCTGTGGTGTCACAATGCATCCCATGCCCTTTTAGGCCACTTGATGTCACAATGAATCATTTGATTCTTGGCCTCCATGGTGGCATAATAGATCCTTGCTTCTATTGGTCCCCGTGCTGTAACAATCCATCACTGGCCCTTTTTATACCCCCTGGTGCCACAAGGGATCATTAGATTGTTAGCCTGCATTGGGTCTCAATGGTTCCTTGCTTCTCTTAACCTCAGTGGTGTCACAATGCATCCCATGCCCTTTTAGGCCACTTGGTGTTACAATGAATCACTTGATTCTTGGCCTCTATGGTGTCATAATATTTCCATGTCTTTATTGGGCCCCATGCTTTCACAATTCATCCCTGGCCCTTTTACCACCCCTGGTGCCACAAGGGATCATTAGATTGTTAGCCTCCCTTGGGTCTCAATAGTGCCTTGTTTCTCTTAACCCCTGTGGTGTCACAATGCATCCCATGCCCTTTTAGGCCACTTGATGTCACAATGAATCATTTGATGGTTGGCCTCCATGGTGGCATAATAGATCCTTGCTTCTATTGGTCCCCGTGCTACAACAATCCATCCCTGACCCTTTTTATAACCCCTGGTGCCACAAGGGATCATTAGATTGTTAGCCTCCCTTGGGTCACAATGGTTCCTCGCTTCTCTTAACCCCTGTGGTGTCACAATGCATCCCATGCCCTTTTAGGCCACTTGATGTCGCAATGAATCATTTGATTCTTGGCCTCCATGGTGGCATAATAGATCCTTGCTTCTATTGGTCCCCGTGCTGTAACAATCCATCACTGGCCCTTTTTATACCCCCTGGTGCCACAAGGGATCATTAGATTGTTAGCCTCCCTTGGGTCACAATGGTTCCTTGCTTCTCTTAACCTCTATGGTGTCACAATGCATCCCATGCCCTTTTAGGCCACTTGATGTCACAATGAATCATTTGATTCTTGGCCTCCATGGTGGCATGATAGATCCTTGTTTCTATTGGTCCCCGTGCTGTAACATTCCATCACTGGGCCTTTTAAAAAATCTGGTGTCACAAGGGATCATTAGATTGTTAGCCTGCATTGGGTCACAATGGTGCCTAGCTTCTCATAACCTCTGTGGTGTCACAATGCATCCCATGCCCTTTTAGGCCACTTGATGTCGCAATGAATCATTTGATTCTTGGCCTCCATGGTGGCATAATAGATCCTTGCTTCTATTGGTCCCCGTGCTGTAACATTCCATCACTGGGCCTTTTACAAACCCTGGTGTCACAAGGGATCATTAGATTGTTAGCCTCCCTTGGGTCACAATGGTGCCTTGCTTCTCTTAACCCCTGTGGTGTCACAATGCATCCCATGCCCTTTTAGGCCACTTGATGTCACAATGAATCATTTGATTCTTGGCCTCCATGGTGGCATAATAGATCCTTGCTTCTATAGATCCCCGTGCTACAACAATCCATCCCTGACACTTTTTATACCCCCTGGTGCCACAAGTGATCACTAGATTGTTAGCCTCCCTTGGGTCACAATGGATCCTTGATTCTCTTAACCCCTGTGCTGTCACAATGCATCCCATGCCCTTTTAGGCCACTTGATGTCACAATGAATCATTTGATTCTTGGCCTCCATAGTGGCATAATAGATCCTTGTTTCTATTGGTCCCCGTGCTGTAACAATCCATCCGTGGCCCTTTTTATACGCCCTGGTGCCACAAGGGATCATTAGATTGTTAGCCTGCATTTGGGTCACAATGTTTCCTTGCTTCTCTTAACCTCTGTGGTGTCACAATGCATCCCATGCCCTTTTAGGCCACCTGGTGTTACAATGAATCATTTGATTGTTGGGCTCCATGGTGGCATAATATTTCAATGTTTTTATTGTGCCCCATGCTTTCACAATTCATCCCTGTCGCTATTACAACCCCGGGTTTCACAAAGGATCATTAGATTGTTAGTCTCCCTTGGGTCACAATGGTTCCTTGCTTCTCTTAACCTCTGTGCTGTCACAATGCATCCCGTGCCCTTTTAGGCCACTTGATGCCACAATGAATCATTTGATTCTTGGCCTCCATGGTGTCATAATAGACCCTTGCTTCTATAGGTCCCCATGCTGTCACAGTTCATTCGTGGTCCTTTTGCGCCCCCTCGTGTCAAAAGGGATTCTTAGATTGTTAGCCTGCATTGGGTCACAATGGTTCCTTGCTTCTCTTAACCTCTGTGCTGTCACAATGCATCCCGTGCCCTTTTAGGCCACTTGATGCCACAATGAATCATTTGATTCTTGGCCTCCATGGTGGCATAATTGTACCTGGTTTTAATTGGGCCCCATGCTTTCACAATTCATCCCTGGCCCTTTTGGGCAACCTGGTGTCACAAGGGATCATTAGATTGTTAGCCATCATTGGGTCACAATGGTTCCTTGCTTCTCTTAACCTCTGTGGTGTCACAATGCATTCCTAGGCCTTTTAGGCGACTTGGTGTTACAATGAATCATTTGATTCTTGGCCTCCATGGTGGCATAATTGTACCAGGTTTTAATTGGGCCCCATGCTTTCACAATTCATCCCTGGCCCTTTTTATACCCCCTGGTGCCACAAGGGGTCATTAGATTGATAGCCTCCAATGGGTCACAATGGTTCCTTGATTCTCTAAACCCCTGTGGTGTCACAATGCATCCCATGCACTTTTTGGCCACTTCATGTTACAATGAATCATTTGATTCTTGGCCTCCATGGTGGCATAATCGTTCCTTGATTCTATTGGTCCCCGTGCTGTAACAATCCATCCCTGACCCTTTTTATAACCCCTGGTGCCACAAGGGATCATTAGATTGCTAGCCTGCATTGGGTCACAATGGTTCCTTGCTTCTCTTAACCCCTGTGGTGTCACAATGCATCCCATGCCCTTTTAGGCCACTTGATGTCACAATGAATCATTTGATTCTTGGCCTCCATAGTGGCATAATACATCCTTGCTTCTATTGGTCCCCGTGCTGTAACAATCCATCCCTGGCCTTTTTTATACCCCCTGGTGCCACAAGGGATCATTAGATTGTTAGCCTGCATTGGGTCACAATGGTTCCTTGCTTCTCTTAACCTCTGTGGTGTCACAATGCGTCCCATGACCTTTTAGGCCACTTGGTGTTACAATGAATCACTTGATTCTTGGCCTCTATGGCGTCATAATATTTCCATGTCTTTATTGGGCCCCATGCTTTCACAATTCATCCCTGGCCCTTTTACAACACCTGGTGCAACAAGGGATCATTAGATTGTTAGCCTGCATTGGGTCACAATAGTGCCTTGTTTCTCTTAACCCCTGTGGTGTCACAATGCATCCCATGCACTTTTTGGCCACTTCATGTTACAATGAATCATTTGATTCTTGGCCTCCATGGTGGCATAATCGTTCCTTGATTCTATTGGTCCCCGTGCTGTAACAATCCATCACTGGGCCATTTTATACCCCCTGGTGCCACAAGGGATCATTAGTTTGTTAGCCTCCATTGGGTCACAATGGTTCCTTGCTTCTCTTAACCCCTGTGGTGTCACAATGCATCCCATGCCCTTTTAGGCCACTTGATGTCGCAATGAATCATTTGATTCTTGGCCTCCATGGTGGCATAATAGATCCTTGCTTCTATTGGTCCCCGTGCTGTAACAATCCATCCCTGACCCTTTTAATACCCCCTGGTGCCACAAGGGATCATTAGATTGTTAGCCTGCATTGGGTCTCAATGGTTCCATGCTTCTCTTAACCTCGATGGTGTCACAATGCATCCCATGCCCTTTTAGGCCACTTGGTGTTACAATGAATCACTTGATTCTTGGCCTCCATGGTGGCATAATTGTACCAGGTTTTAATTGGGCCCCATGCTGTCACAATTCATCCCTGGCCCTTTTACGCCCCCTGGTGTCAAATGGGACCCTGGGATTATTACCCTCCATTGGGTCACAATGGATCCTTGATTCTCTTAACCCCTGTGCTGTCACAATGCATCCCATGCCCTTTTAGGCCACTTGATGTCACAATGAATCATTTGATTCTTGGCCTCCATAGTGGCATAATAGATCCTTGCTTCTATTGGGCCCCATGCTTTCACAATTCATCCCTGGCCCTTTTACAACACCTTGTGTGACAAGGGATCATTAGATTCTTATCCTGCATTGGGTCTCAATGGTTCCTTGCTTCTCTTAACCTCTGTGGTGTCACAATGCATCCCATGCCCTTTTAGGCCACTTGATGTCACAATGAATCATTTCATTCTTGGGCTCCATGGTGGCATAATATTTCAATGTTTTTATTGTGCCCCATGCTTTCACAATTCATCCCTGTCCCTATTACAACCCCTGGTTTCACAATGGATCATTAGATTGTTAGTCTCCCTTGGGTCACAATGGTTCCTTGCTTCTCTTAACCTCTGTGCTGTCACAATGCATCCCGTGCCCTTTTAGGCCACTTGATGCCACAATGAATCATTTGATACTTGGCCTCCATGGTGGCATAATAGATCCTTGCTTCTATTGGTCCCCGTGCTACAACAATCCATCCCTGTCCCTTTTTATACGCCCTGGTGCCACAAGGGATCATTAGATTGTTAGCCTCCCTTGGGTCTCAATGGTTCCTTGCTTCTCTTAACCCCTGTGGTGTCACAATGCATCCCATGCCCTTTTAGGCCACTTGATGTCACAATGAATCATTTGATTCTTGGCCTCCATGGTGGCATAATGGTTCCTTGTTTCTATTGGGCCCCATGCTGTCACAATTCATCCCTGGCCCTTTTACGCCCCCTGGTGTCAAATGGCATCCTGGGATTATTACCCTCCATTGGGTCACAATGGATCCTTGCTTCTCTTAACCTCTGTGGTGTCACAATGCATTCCAAGCCCTTTTAGGCCACTTGGTGTTACAATGAATCATTTGATTCTTGGCCTCTATGGTGTCATAATATTTCCATGGTTTTATTGTGCCCCATGCTTCCACAATTCATCCCTGCCCTATTACAACCCCTGGTGCCAACAGGGATCATTAGATTTTTAGCCTCCCTTGGGTCACAATGGTTCCTTGCTTCTCTTAACCCCTGTGGTGTCACAATGCATCCCATGCCCTTTTAGGCCACTTGATGTCACAATTAATCATTTGATTCTTGGCCTCCATGGTGGCACAATAGATCCTTGCTTCTATTGGTCCCCGTGCTGTAACAATCCATCACTGGGCCTTTTTATACCCCCTGGTGCCACAAGGGATCATTAGATTGTTAGCCTGCATTGGGTCACAATGGTTCCTTGCTTCTCTTAACCTCTGTGGTGTCACAATGCATCCCATGCCCTTTTAGGCCACTTGATGTCACAATGAATCATTTGATTCTTGGCCTCTATGGTGTCATAATCGCTCCTTGTTTCTATTGGGCCCCATGCTGTCACAATTCATCCCTGGCCCTATTACAACCCCTGGTGTCACAAGGGATCATTAGATTGTGAGCCTGCATTGGGTCACAATAGTGCCTTGCTTCTCTTAACCCCTGTGGTGTCACAATGCATCCCATGCACTTTTAGGCCACTTGATGTCACAATGAATCATTTGATTCTTGGCCCCCATGGTGGCATAATAGATCCTTGCTTCTATTGGTCCCCCTGCTGTAACATTCCATCACTGGGACTTTCACAAACCCTGGTGTCACAAGGGATCATTAGATTGTTAGCCTCCATTGGGTCACAATGGTGCCTTGTTTCTCTTAACCTCTGTGGTGTCACAATGCATCCCATGCCCTTTTAGGCCACTTGGTGTTACAATGAAACATTTGATTCTTGGCCTCTATGGTGTCATAATATTTCCATGTCTTTATTGGGCCCCATGCTTTCACAATTCATCCCGGGCCCTTTTACAACCCCTGGTGTCACAAGGGACCATTAGATTGTTAGCCTCCCTTGGGTCACAAGGGTTCCTTGCTTCTCTTAACCCCTGTGGTGTCACAATGCATCCCATGCCCTTTTAGGCCACTTGATGTCACAATGAATCATTTGATTCTTGGCCTCCATGGTGGCATAATAGATCCTTGCTTCTATTGGTCCCCGTGCTGTAACAATCCATCCCTGACACTTTTTATACCCCCTGGTGCCACAAGGGATCATTAGATTGTTAGCCTGCATTGGGTCTCAATGGTTCCTTGCTTCTCTTAACCTCTATGGTGTCACAATGCATCCCATGCCCTTTTAGGCCACTTGGTGTTACAATGAATCATTTGATTCTTGGCCTCCATGGTGTCATAATATTTCCATGTCTTTATTGCGCCCCATGCTTTCGCAATTCATCCCTGGACCTTTTACAATCCCTGGTGCCACAAGGGATCATTAGATTGTTAGCCTGCATTGGGTCACAATAGTGCCTTGTTTCTCTTAACCCCTGTGGTGTCACAATGCATCCCATGCCCTTTTCGGCCACTTGATGTCACAATGAATCATTTGATACTTGGCCTCCATGGTGGCATAATAGATCCTTGCTTCTATTGGTCCCCGTGCTACAACAATCCATCCCTGGCCCTTTTTATACCCCCTGGTGCCACAAGGGATCATTAGATTGTTAGCCTCCCTTGGGTCTCAATGGTTCCTTGCTTCTCTTAACCCCTGTGGTGTCACAATGCATCCCATGCCCTTTTAGGCCACTTGATGTCACAATGAATCATTTGATTCTTGGCCTCCATGGTGGCATAATAGATCCTTGCTTCTATTGGTCCCCGTGCTGTAACATTCCATCACTGGGCCTTTTACAAACCCTGGTGTCACAAGGGATCATTAGATTGTTAGCCTGCATTGGGTCACAATGGTGCCTTGCTTCTCTTAACCTCTGTGGTGTCACAATGCATCCCATGCCCTTTTAGGCCACTTGATGTCACAATGAATCATTTGATTCTTGGCCTCCATGGTGGCATAATAGATCCTTGCTTCTATTGGTCCCCGTGCTGTAGCAATCCATCACTGGGCCTTTTACAAACCCTGGTGCCACAAGGGATCATTAGATTGTTAGCCTCCCTTGGGTCTAAATGGTTCCTTGCTTCTCTTAACCTCAGTGGTGTCACAATGCATCCCATGCCCTTTTAGGCCACTTGATGTCACAATGAATCATTTGATTCTTGGCCTCCATGGTGGCATAATAGATCCTTGCTTCTATTGGGCCCCATGATTTCACAATTCATCCCTGGCCCTTTTAAAACACCTTGTGTGACAAGGGATCATTAGATTGTTAGCCTCCCTTGGGTCTCAATGGTTCCTTGCTTCTCTTAACCTCTGTGGTGTCACAATGAATTCCAAGCCCTTTTAGGCCACTTGGTGTTACAATGAATCATTTGATTTTTGGCCTCTATGGTGTCATAATATTTCCATGATTTTATTGTGCCCCATGCTTCCACAATTCATCCCTGGCCCGATTACAACCCCTGGTGTCCACAGGGAACATTAGATTTTTAGCCTGCATTGGGTCACAATGGTTCCTTGCTTCTCTTAACCCCTGTGGTGTCACAATGCATCTCATGCCCTTTTAGGCCACTTGATGTCGCAATGAATCATTTGATTCTTGGCCTCCATGGTGGCATAATAGATCCTTGCTTGTATTGGTTCCCGTGCTGTAACAATCCATCACTGGCCCTTTTTATACCCCCTGGTGCCACAAGGGATCATTAGATTGTTAGCCTGCATTGGGTCACAATGGTTCCTTGCTTCTCTTAACCTCTGTGGTGTCACAATGCATCCCATGCCCTTTTAGGCCACTTGGTGTTACAATGAAACATATGATTCTTGGCCTCCATGGTGGCATAATATTTCCATGTCTTTATTGGGCCCCATGCTTTCACAATTCATCCCTGGACCTTTTACAACCCCTGGTGTCACAAGGGATCATTGGATTGTTAGACTCCCTTGGGTCACAATGGTGCCTTGCTTCTCTTAACCTCTGTGGTGTCACAATGCATCCCATGCCCTTTTAGGCCACTTGATGTCACAATGAATCATTTGATTCTTGGCCTCGATGGTGTCATAATCGCTCCTTGTTTCTATTGGGCCCCATGCTGTCACAATTCAACCCTGGCCCTATTACAACCCCTGGTGTCACAAGGGATCATTTGATTGTTAGCCTGCATTGGGTCACAATAGTGCCTTGCTTCTCTTAACCCCTGTGGTGTCACAATGCATCCCATGCCCTTTTAGGCCACTTGATGTCACAATGAATCATTTGATTCTTGGCCTCCATTGTGGCATAATCATTCCTTGATTCTATTGGTCCCCGTGCTGTAACAATCCATCCCTGACCCTTTTTATACGCCCTGGTGCCACAAGGGATCATTAGATTGTTAGCCGCCCTTGGGTCACAATGGTTCCTTGCTTCTCTTAACCCCTGTGGTGTCACAATGCATCCCATGCCCTTTTAGGCCACTTGATGTCGCAATGAAACATTTGATTCTTGGCCTCCATGGTGGCATAATAAATCCTTGCTTCTATTGGTCCCCGTGCTGTAACATTCCATCACTGGGACTTTCACAAACCCTGGTGCCACAAGGGATCATTAGATTGTTAGCCTCCCTTGGGTCTAAATGGTTCCTTGCTTCTCTTAACCTCAGTGGTGTCACAATGCATCCCATGCCCTTTTAGGCCACTTGATGTCACAATGAATCATTTGATTCTTGGCCTCCATGGTGTCATAATATTTCCATGTCTTTATTGCGCCCCATGCTTTCACAATTCATCCCTGGACCTTTTACAACCCCTGGTGCCACAAGGGATCATTAGATTGTTAGCCTGCATTGGGTCACAATAGTGCCTTGTTTCTCTTAACCCCTGTGGTGTCACAATGCATCCCATGCCCTTTTCGGCCACTTGATGTCACAATGAATCATTTGATACTTGGCCTCCATGGTGGCATAATAGATCCTTGATTCTATTGGTCCCCGTGCTACAACAATCCATCCCTGTCCCTTTTTATACCCCCTGGTGCCACAAGGGATCATTAGATTGTTAGCCTCCCTTGGGTCTCAATGTTTCCTTGCTTCTCTTAACCCCTGTGGTGTCACAATGCATCCCATGCCCTTTTAGGCCACTTGATGTCACAATGAATCATTTGATTCTTGGCCTCCATGGTGGCATAATAGATCCTTGCTTCTATTGGTCCCCGTGCTGTAATATTCCATCCCTGGGCCTTTTACAAACCCTGGTGTCACAAGGGATCATTAGATTGTTGGCCTGCATTGGGTCACAATGGTGCCTTGCTTCTCTTAACCTCAATGGTGTCACAATGCATCCCATGCCCTTTTAGGCCACTTGATGTCACAATGAATCATTTGATTCTTGGCCTCCATGGTGGCATAATGGTTCCTTGTTTCTATTGGTCCCCCTGCTGTCACAATTCATCCCTGGCCCTTTTACGCCCCCTGGTGTCAAATGGCATCCTGGGATTATTACCCTCCATTGGGTCACAATGGTTCCTTGCTTCTCTTAACCCCTGTGGTGTCACAATGCATCCCATGCCCTTTTAGGCCACTTGATGTCACAATGAATCATTTGATTCTTGGCCTCCATGGTGGCATAATCATTCCTTGATTCTATTGGTCCCCGTGCTGTAACAATCCATCCCTGACCCTTTTTATACGCCCTGGTGCCACAAGGGATCATTAGATTGTTAGCCTCCCTTGGGTCTAAATGATTCCTTGCTTCTCTTAACCTCAGTGGTGTCACAATGCATCCCATGCCCTTTTAGGCCACTTGATGTCACAATGAATCATTTGATTCTTGGCCTCCATGGTGGCATAATGGTTCCTTGTTTCTATTCGGCCCCATGCTGTCACAATTCATCCCTGGCCCTTTTACGCCCCCTGGTGTCAAATGGCATCCTGGGATTATTACCCTCCATTGGGTCACAATGGTTCCTTGCTTCTCTTAACCCCTGTGGTGTCACAATGCATCCCATGCCCTTTTAGGCCACTTGATGTCACAATGAATCATTTGATTCTTGGCCTCCATGGTGTCATAATATTTCCATGTCTTTATTGCGCCCCATGCTTTCGCAATTCATCCCTGGACCTTTTACAACCCCTGGTGCCACAAGGGATCATTAGATTGTTAGCCTGCATTGGGTCACAATAGTGCCTTGTTTCTCTTAACCCCTGTGGTGTCACAATGCATCCCATGCCCTTTTCGGCCACTTGATGTCACAATGAATCATTTGATACTTGGCCTCCATGGTGGCATAATAGATCCTTGCTTCTATTGGTCCCCGTGCTACAACAATCCATCCCTGTCCCTTTTTATACCCCCTGGTGCCACAAGGGATCATTAGATTGTTAGCCTCCCTTGGGTCTCAATGTTTCCTTGCTTCTCTTAACCCCTGTGGTGTCACAATGCATCCCATGCCCTTTTAGGCCACTTGATGTCACAATGAATCATTTGATTCTTGGCCTCCATGGTGGCATAATAGATCCTTGCTTCTATTGGTCCCCGTGCTGTAACATTCCATCCCTGGGCCTTTTACAAACCCTGGTGTCACAAGGGATCATTAGATTGTTGGCCTGCATTGGGTCACAATGGTGCCTTGCTTCTCTTAACCTCAATGGTGTCACAATGCATCCCATGCCCTTTTAGGCCACTTGATGTCACAATGAATCATTTGATTCTTGGCCTCCATGGTGGCATAATGGTTCCTTGTTTCTATTGGGCCCCCTGCTGTCACAATTCATCCCTGGCCCTTTTACGCCCCCTGGTGTCAAATGGCATCCTGGGATTATTACCCTCCATTGGGTCACAATGGTTCCTTGCTTCTCTTAACCCCTGTGGTGTCACAATGCATCCCATGCCCTTTTAGGCCACTTGATGTCACAATGAATCATTTGATTCTTGGACTCCATGGTGTCATAATATTTCCATGTCTTTATTGCGCCCCATGCTTTCGCAATTCATCCCTGGACCTTTTACAACCCCTGGTGCCACAAGGGATCATTAGATTGTTAGCCTGCATTGGGTCACAATAGTGCCTTGTTTCTCTTAACCCCTGTGGTGTCACAATGCATCCCATGCCCTTTTCGGCCACTTGATGTCACAATGAATCATTTGATACTTGGCCTCCATGGTGGCATAATAGATCCTTGCTTCTATTGGTCCCCGTGCTACAACAATCCATCCCTGGCCCTTTTTATACCCCCTGGTGCCACAAGGGATCATTAGATTGTTAGCCTCCCTTGGGTCTCAATGTTTCCTTGCTTCTCTTAACCCCTGTGGTGTCACAATGCATCCCATGCCCTTTTAGGCCACTTGATGTCACAATGAATCATTTGATTCTTGGCCTCCATGGTGGCATAATAGATCCTTGCTTCTATTGGTCCCCGTGCTGTAACATTCCATCCCTGGGCCTTTTACAAACCCTGGTGTCACAAGGGATCATTAGATTGTTGGCCTGCATTGGGTCACAATGGTGCCTTGCTTCTCTTAACCTCAATGGTGTCACAATGCATCCCATGCCCTTTTAGGCCACTTGATGTCACAATGAATCATTTGATTCTTGGCCTCCATGGTGGCATAATGGTTCCTTGTTTCTATTGGGCCCCATGCTGTCACAATTCATCCCTGGCCCTTTTACGCCCCCTGGTGTCAAATGGCATCCTGGAATTATTACCCTCCATTGGGTCACAATGGATCCTTGCTTCTCTTAACCCCTGTGGTGTCACAATGCATCCCATGCCCTTTTAGGCCACTTGATGTCACAATGAATCATTTGATTCTTGGCCTCCATGGTGGCATAATAGATCCTTGCTTCTATTGGTCCCCGTGCTGTAACATTCCATCCCTGGGCCTTTTACAAACCCTGGTGTCACAAGGGATCATTAGATTGTTGGCCTGCATTGGGTCACAATGGTGCCTTGCTTCTCTTAACCTCAATGGTGTCACAATGCATCCCATGCCCTTTTAGGCCACTTGATGTCACAATGAATCATTTGATTCTTGGCCTCCATGGTGGCATAATAGATCCTTGCTTCTATAGATCCCCGTGCTACAACAATCCATCACTGGGCCTTTTACAAACCCTGGTGTCACAAGGGATCATTACATTGTTAGCCTGCATTGGGTCACAATGGTGCCTTGTTTCTCTTAAACTCAGTGGTGTCACAATGCATCCCATGCCCTTTTAGGCCACTTGATGTCACAATGAATCATTTGATTCTTGGCCTCCGTGGTGGCATAATGGTTCCTTGATTCTATTGGGCCCCATGCTGTCACAATTCATCCCTGGCCCTTTTACTCCCCCTGGTGTCAAATGGCATCCTGGGATTATTACCCTCCATTGGGTCACAATGGATCCTTGCTTCTCTTAACCTCTGTGGTGTCACAATGCATTCCAAGCCCTTTTAGGCCACTTGGTGTTACAATGAATCATTTGATTCTTGGCCTCTATGGTGTCATAATATTTCCATGGTTTTATTGTGCCCCATGCTTCCACAATTCATCCCTGGCCCTATTACAACCCCTGGTGCCAACAGGGATCATTAGATTTTTAGCCTCCCTTGGGTCACAATGGTTCCTTGCTTCTCTTAACCCCTGTGGTGTCACAATGCATCCCATGCCCTTTTAGGCCACTTGATGTCACAATTAATCATTTGATTCTTGGCCTCCATGGTGGCACAATAGATCCTTGCTTCTATTGGTCCCCGTGCTGTAACAATCCATCACTGGGCCTTTTTATACCCCCTGGTGCCACAAGGGATCATTAGATTGTTAGCCTGCATTGGGTCACAATGGTTCCTTGCTTCTCTTAACCTCTGTGGTGTCACAATGCATCCCATGCCCTTTTAGGCCACTTGATGTCACAATGAATCATTTGATTCTTGGCCTCTATGGTGTCATAATCGCTCCTTGTTTCTATTGGGCCCCATGCTGTCACAATTCATCCCTGGCCCTATTACAACCCCTGGTGTCACAAGGGATCATTAGATTGTGAGCCTGCATTGGGTCACAATAGTGCCTTGCTTCTCTTAACCCCTGTGGTGTCACAATGCATCCCATGCACTTTTAGGCCACTTGATGTCACAATGAATCATTTGATTCTTGGCCCCCATGGTGGCATAATAGATCCTTGCTTCTATTGGTCCCCCTGCTGTAACATTCCATCACTGGGACTTTCAAAAACCCTGGTGTCACAAGGGATCATTAGATTGTTAGCCTCCATTGGGTCACAATGGTGCCTTGTTTCTCTTAACCTCTGTGGTGTCACAATGCATCCCATGCCCTTTTAGGCCACTTGGTGTTACAATGAAACATTTGATTCTTGGCCTCTATGGTGTCATAATATTTCCATGTCTTTATTGGGCCCCATGCTTTCACAATTCATCCCTGGCCCTTTTACAACCCCTGGTGTCACAAGGGACCATTAGATTGTTAGCCTCCCTTGGGTCACAAGGGTTCCTTGCTTCTCTTAACCCCTGTGGTGTCACAATGCATCCCATGCCCTTTTAGGCCACTTGATGTCACAATGAATCATTTGATTCTTGGCCTCCATGGTGGCATAATAGATCCTTGCTTCTATTGGTCCCCGTGCTGTAACAATCCATCCCTGACACTTTTTATACCCCCTGGTGCCACAAGGGATCATTAGATTGTTAGCCTGCATTGGGTCTCAATGGTTCCTTGCTTCTCTTAACCTCTGTGGTGTCACAATGCATCCCATGCCCTTTTAGGCCACTTGGTGTTACAATGAATCATTTGATTCTTGGCCTCCATGGTGTCATAATATTTCCATGTCTTTATTGCGCCCCATGCTTTCGCAATTCATCCCTGGACCTTTTACAATCCCTGGTGCCACAAGGGATCATTAGATTGTTAGCCTGCATTGGGTCACAATGGTGCCTTGTTTCTCTTAACCCCTGTGGTGTCACAATGCATCCCATGCCCTTTTCGGCCACTTGATGTCACAATGAATCATTTGATACTTGGCCTCCATGGTGGCATAATAGATCCTTGCTTCTATTGGTCCCCGTGCTACAACAATCCATCCCTGGCCCTTTTTATACCCCCTGGTGCCACAAGGGATCATTAGATTGTTAGCCTCCCTTGGGTCTCAATGGTTCCTTGCTTCTCTTAACCCCTGTGGTGTCACAATGCATCCCATGCCCTTTTAGGCCACTTGATGTCACAATGAATCATTTGATTCTTGGCCTCCATGGTGGCATAATAGATCCTTGCTTCTATTGGTCCCCGTGCTGTAACATTCCATCACTGGGCCTTTTACAAACCCTGGTGTCACAAGGGATCATTAGATTGTTAGCCTGCATTGGGTCACAATGGTGCCTTGCTTCTCTTAACCTCTGTGGTGTCACAATGCATCCCATGCCCTTTTAGGCCACTTGATGTCACAATGAATCATTTGATTCTTGGCCTCCATGGTGGCATAATAGATCCTTGCTTCTATTGGTCCCCGTGCTGTAGCAATCCATCACTGGGCCTTTTACAAACCCTGGTGCCACAAGGGATCATTAGATTGTTAGCCTCCCTTGGGTCTAAATGGTTCCTTGCTTCTCTTAACCTCAGTGGTGTCACAATGCATCCCATGCCCTTTTAGGCCACTTGATGTCACAATGAATCATTTGATTCTTGGCCTCCATGGTGGCATAATAGATCCTTGCTTCTATTGGGCCCCATGATTTCACAATTCATCCCTGGCCCTTTTAAAAAACCTTGTGTGACAAGGGATCAATAGATTGTTAGCCTCCCTTGGGTCTCAATGGTTCCTTGCTTCTCTTAACCTCTGTGGTGTCACAATGAATTCCAAGCCATTTTAGGCCACTTGGTGTTACAATGAATCATTTGATTTTTGGCCTCTATGGTGTCATAATATTTCCATGATTTTATTGTGCCCCATGCTTCCACAATTCATCCCTGTCCCGATTACAACCCCTGGTGTCAACAGGGAACATTAGATTTTTAGCCTGCATTGGGTCACAATGGTTCCTTGCTTCTCTTAACCCCTGTGGTGTCACAATGCATCTCATGCCCTTTTAGGCCACTTGATGTCGCAATGAATCATTTGATTCTTGGCCTCCATGGTGGCATAATAGATCCTTGCTTGTATTGGTTCCCGTGCTGTAACAATCCATCACTGGCCCTTTTTATACCCCCTGGTGCCACAAGGGATCATTAGATTGTTAGCCTGCATTGGGTCACAATGGTTCCTTGCTTCTCTTAACCTCTGTGGTGTCACAATGCATCCCATGCCCTTTTAGGCCACTTGGTGTTACAATGAAACATATGATTCTTGGCCTCCATGGTGGCATAATATTTCCATGTCTTTATTGGGCCCCATGCTTTCACAATTCATCCCTGGCCCTATTACAACCCCTGGTGTCACAAGGGATGATTTGATTGTTAGCCTGCATTGGGTCACAATGGTTCCTTGCTTCTCTTAACCCCTGTGGTGTCACAATGCATCCCATGCCCTTTTAGGCCACTTGATGTCGCAATGAAACATTTGATTCTTGGCCTCCATGGTGGCATAATAAATCCTTGCTTCTATTGGTCCCCGTGCTGTAACATTCCATCACTGGGACTTTCACAAACCCTGGTGCCACAAGGGATCATTAGATTGTTAGACTCCCTTGGGTCTAAATGGTTCCTTGCTTCTCTTAACCTCAGTGGTGTCACAATGCATGCCATGCCCTTTTAGGCCACTTGATGTCACAATGAATCATTTGATTCTTGGCCTCCATGGTGTCATAATATTTCCATGTCTTTATTGCGCCCCATGCTTTCGCAATTCATCCCTGGACCTTTTACAACCCCTGGTGCCACAAGGGATCATTAGATTGTTAGCCTGCATTGGGTCACAATGGTGCCTTGTTTCTCTTAACCCCTGTGGTGTCACAATGCATCCCATGCCCTTTTCGGCCACTTGATGTCACAATGAATCATTTGATACTTGGCCTCCATGGTGGCATAATAGATCCTTGCTTCTATTGGTCCCCGTGCTACAACCATCCATCCCTGTCCCTTTTTATACCCCCTGGTGCCACAAGGGATCATTAGATTGTTAGCCTCCCTTGGGTCTCAATGTTTCCTTGCTTCTCTTAACCCCTGTGGTGTCACAATGCATCCCATGCCCTTTTAGGCCACTTGATGTCACAATGAATCATTTGATTCTTGGCCTCCATGGTGGCATAATAGATCCTTGCTTCTATTGGTCCCCGTGCTGTAACATTCCATCCCTGGGCCTTTTACAAACCCTGGTGTCACAAGGGATCATTAGATTGTTGGCCTGCATTGGGTCACAATGGTGCCTTGCTTCTCTTAACCTCAATGGTGTCACAATGCATCCCATGCCCTTTTAGGCCACTTGATGTCACAATGAATCATTTGATTCTTGGCCTCCATGGTGGCATAATGGTTCCTTGTTTCTATTGGGCCCCATGCTGTCACAATTCATCCCTGGCCCTTTTACGCCCCCTGGTGTCAAATGGCATCCTGGAATTATTACCCTCCATTGGGTCACAATGGATCCTTGCTTCTCTTAACCCCTGTGGTGTCGCAATGCATCCCATGCCCTTTTAGGCCACTTGATGTCACAATGAATCATTTGATTCTTGGCCTCCATGGTGGCATAATAGATCCTTGCTTCTATTGGTCCCCGTGCTGTAATATTCCATCCCTGGGCCTTTTACAAACCCTGGTGTCACAAGGGATCATTAGATTGTTGGCCTGCATTGGGTCACAATGGTGCCTTGCTTCTCTTAACCTCAATGGTGTCACAATGCATCCCATGCCCTTTTAGGCCACTTGATGTCACAATGAATCATTTGATTCTTGGCCTCCATGGTGGCATAATGGTTCCTTGTTTCTATTGGGCCCCCTGCTGTCACAATTCATCCCTGGCCCTTTTACGCCCCCTGGTGTCAAATGGCATCCTGGGATTATTACCCTCCATTGGGTCACAATGGTTCCTTGCTTCTCTTAACCCCTGTGGTGTCACAATGCATCCCATGCCCTTTTAGGCCACTTGATGTCACAATGAATCATTTGATTCTTGGCCTCCATGGTGGCATAATCATTCCTTGATTCTATTGGTCCCCGTGCTGTAACAATCCATCCCTGACCCTTTTTATACCCCCTGGTGCCACAAGGGATCATTAGATTGTTAGCCTCCCTTGGGTCTAAATGATTCCTTGCTTCTCTTAACCTCAGTGGTGTCACAATGCATCCCATGCCCTTTTAGGCCACTTGATGTCACAATGAATCATTTGATTCTTGGCCTCCATGGTGGCATAATGGTTCCTTGTTTCTATTGGGCCCCATGCTGTCACAATTCATCCCTGGCCCTTTTACGCCCCCTGGTGTCAAATGGCATCCTGGGATTATTACCCTCCATTGGGTCACAATGGTTCCTTGCTTCTCTTAACCCCTGTGGTGTCACAATGCATCCCATGCCCTTTTAGGCCACTTGATGTCACAATGAATCATTTGATTCTTGGCCTCCATGGTGGCATAATAGATCGTTGTTTCTATTGGGCCCCATGCTTTCACAATACATCCCTGGCCCTTTTACAACACCTTGTGTGACAAGGGATCATTAGATTCTTAGCCTGCATTGGGTCACAATGGTTCCTTGCTTCTCTTAACCTCTGTGGTGTCACAATGCATCCCATGCCCTTTTAGGCCACTTGGTGTTACAATGAACCATATGATTCTTGGTCTCCATGGTGGCATAATATTTCCATGTCTTTATTGGGCCCCATGCTTTCACAATTCATCCCTGGACCTTTTACAACCCCTGGTGTCACAAGGGATCATTGGATTGTTAGACTCCCTTGGGTCACAATGGTGCCTTGCTTCTCTTAACCTCTGTGGTGTCACAATGCATCCCATGCCCTTTTAGGCCACTTGATGTCACAATGAATCATTTGATTCTTGGCCTCGATGGTGTCATAATCGCTCCTTGTTTCTATTGGGCCCCATGCTGTCACAATTCATCCCTGGCCCTATTACAACCCCTGGTGTCACAAGGGATCATTTGATTGTTAGCCTGCATTGGGTCACAATAGTGCCTTGCTTCTCTTAACCCCTGTGGTGTCACAATGCATCCCATGCCCTTTTAGGCCACTTGATGTCACAATGAATCATTTGATTCTTGGCCTCCATTGTGGCATAATCATTCCTTGATTCTATTGGTCCCCGTGCTGTAACAATCCATCCCTGACCCTTTTTATACGCCCTGGTGCCACAAGGGATCATTAGATTGTTAGCCGCCCTTGGGTCACAATGGTTCCTTGCTTCTCTTAACCCCTGTGGTGTCACAATGCATCCCATGCCCATTTAGGCCACTTGATGTCGCAATGAAACATTTGATTCTTGGCCTCCATGGTGGCATAATAAATCCTTGCTTCTATTGGTCCCCGTGCTGTAACATTCCATCACTGGGACTTTCACAAACCCTGGTGCCACAAGGGATCATTAGATTGTTAGCCTCCCTTGGGTCTAAATGGTTCCTTGCTTCTCTTAACCTCAGTGGTGTCACAATGCATCCCATGCCCTTTTAGGCCACTTGATGTCACAATGAATCATTTGATTCTTGGCCTCCATGGTGTCATAATATTTCCATGTCTTTATTGCGCCCCATGCTTTCGCAATTCATCCCTGGACCTTTTACAACCCCTGGTGCCACAAGGGATCATTAGATTGTTAGCCTGCATTGGGTCACAATAGTGCCTTGTTTCTCTTAACCCCTGTGGTGTCACAATGCATCCCATGCCCTTTTCGGCCACTTGATGTCACAATGAATCATTTGATACTTGGCCTCCATGGTGGCATAATAGATCCTTGCTTCTATTGGTCCCCGTGCTACAACAATCCATCCCTGTCCCTTTTTATACCCCCTGGTGCCACAAGGGATCATTAGATTGTTAGCCTCCCTTGGGTCTCAATGTTTCCTTGCTTCTCTTAACCCCTGTGGTGTCACAATGCATCCCATGCCCTTTTAGGCCACTTGATGTCACAATGAATCATTTGATTCTTGGCCTCCATGGTGGCATAATAGATCCTTGCTTCTATTGGTCCCCGTGCTGTAACATTCCATCCCTGGGCCTTTTACAAACCCTGGTGTCACAAGGGATCATTAGATTGTTGGCCTGCATTGGGTCACAATGGTGCCTTGCTTCTCTTAACCTCAATGGTGTCACAATGCATCCCATGCCCTTTTAGGCCACTTGATGTCACAATGAATCATTTGATTCTTGGCCTCCATGGTGGCATAATGGTTCCTTATTTCTATTGGGCCCCATGCTGTCACAATTCATCCCTGGCCCTTTTACGCCCCCTGGTGTCAAATGGCATCCTGGAATTATTACCCTCCATTGGGTCACAATGGATCCTTGCTTCTCTTAACCCCTGTGGTGTCACAATGCATCCCATGCCCTTTTAGGCCACTTGATGTCACAATGAATCATTTGATTCTTGGCCTCCATGGTGGCATAATAGATCCTTGCTTCTATTGGTCCCCGTGCTGTAATATTCCATCCCTGGGCCTTTTACAAACCCTGGTGTCACAAGGGATCATTAGATTGTTGGCCTGCATTGGGTCACAATGGTGCCTTGCTTCTCTTAACCTCAATGGTGTCACAATGCATCCCATGCCCTTTTAGGCCACTTGATGTCACAATGAATCATTTGATTCTTGGCCTCCATGGTGGCATAATGGTTCCTTGTTTCTATTGGGCCCCATGCTGTCACAATTCATCCCTGGCCCTTTTACGCCCCCTGGTGTCAAATGGCATCCTGGAATTATTACCCTCCATTGGGTCACAATGGATCCTTGCTTCTCTTAACCCCTGTGGTGTCACAATGCATCCCATGCCCTTTTAGGCCACTTGATGTCACAATGAATCATTTGATTCTTGGCCTCCATGGTGGCATAATAGATCCTTGCTTCTATTGGTCCCCGTGCTGTAATATTCCATCCCTGGGCCTTTTACAAACCCTGGTGTCACAAGGGATCATTAGATTGTTGGCCTGCATTGGGTCACAATGGTGCCTTGCTTCTCTTAACCTCAATGGTGTCACAATGCATCCCATGCCCTTTTAGGCCACTTGATGTCACAATGAATCATTTGATTCTTGGCCTCCATGGTGGCATAATGGTTCCTTGTTTCTATTGGGCCCCCTGCTGTCACAATTCATCCCTGGCCCTTTTACGCCCCCTGGTGTCAAATGGCATCCTGGGATTATTACCCTCCATTGGGTCACAATGGTTCCTTGCTTCTCTTAACCCCTGTGGTGTCACAATGCATCCCATGCCCTTTTAGGCCACTTGATGTCACAATGAATCATTTGATTCTTGGCCTCCATGGTGGCATAATCATTCCTTGATTCTATTGGTCCCCGTGCTGTAACAATCCATCCCTGACCCTTTTTATACGCCCTGGTGCCACAAGGGATCATTAGATTGTTAGCCTCCCTTGGGTCTAAATGATTCCTTGCTTCTCTTAACCTCAGTGGTGTCACAATGCATCCCATGCCCTTTTAGGCCACTTGATGTCACAATGAATCATTTGATTCTTGGCCTCCATGGTGGCATAATGGTTCCTTGTTTCTATTGGGCCCCATGCTGTCACAATTCATCCCTGGCCCTTTTACGCCCCCTGGTGTCAAATGGCATCCTGGGATTTTTACCCTCCATTGGGTCACAATGGTTCCTTGCTTCTCTTAACCCCTGTGGTGTCACAATGCATCCCATGCCCTTTTAGGCCACTTGATGTCACAATGAATCATTTGATTCTTGGCCTCCATGGTGGCATAATAGATCGTTGTTTCTATTGGGCCCCATGCTTTCACAATACATCCCTGGCCCTTTTACAACACCTTGTGTGACAAGGGATCATTAGATTGTTAGCCTGCATTGGGTCACAATGGTTCCTTGCTTCTCTTAACCTCTGTGGTGTCACAATGCATCCCATGCCCTTTTAGGCCACTTGGTGTTACAATGAAACATATGATTCTTGGCCTCCATGGTGGCATAATATTTCCATGTCTTTATTGGGCCCCATGCTTTCACAATTCATCCCTGGACCTTTTACAACCCCTGGTGTCACAAGGGATCATTGGATTGTTAGACTCCCTTGGGTCACAATGGTGCCTTGCTTCTCTTAACCTCTGTGGTGTCACAATGCATCCCATGCCCTTTTAGGCCACTTGATGTCACAATGAATCATTTGATTCTTGGCCTCGATGGTGTCATAATCGCTCCTTGTTTCTATTGGGCCCCATGCTGTCACAATTCATCCCTGGCCCTATTACAACCCCTGGTGTCACAAGGGATCATTTGATTGTTAGCCTGCATTGGGTCACAATAGTGCCTTGCTTCTCTTAACCCCTGTGGTGTCACAATGCATCCCATGCCCTTTTAGGCCACTTGATGTCACAATGAATCATTTGATTCTTGGCCTCCATTGTGGCATAATCATTCCTTGATTCTATTGGTCCCCGTGCTGTAACAATCCATCCCTGACCCTTTTTATACGCCCTGGTGCCACAAGGGATCATTAGATTGTTAGCCGCCCTTGGGTCACAATGGTTCCTTGCTTCTCTTAACCCCTGTGGTGTCACAATGCATCCCATGCCCTTTTAGGCCACTTGATGTCGCAATGAAACATTTGATTCTTGGCCTCCATGGTGGCATAATAAATCCTTGCTTCTATTGGTCCCCGTGCTGTAACATTCCATCACTGGGACTTTCACAAACCCTGGTGCCACAAGGGATCATTAGATTGTTAGCCTCCCTTGGGTCTAAATGGTTCCTTGCTTCTCTTAACCTCAGTGGTGTCACAATGCATCCCATGCCCTTTTAGGCCACTTGATGTCACAATGAATCATTTGATTCTTGGCCTCCATGGTGTCATAATATTTCCATGTCTTTATTGCGCCCCATGCTTTCGCAATTCATCCCTGGACCTTTTACAACCCCTGGTGCCACAAGGGATCATTAGATTGTTAGCCTGCATTGGGTCACAATAGTGCCTTGTTTCTCTTAACCCCTGTGGTGTCACAATGCATCCCATGCCCTTTTCGGCCACTTGATGTCACAATGAATCATTTGATACTTGGCCTCCATGGTGGCATAATAGATCCTTGCTTCTATTGGTCCCCGTGCTACAACAATCCATCCCTGTCCCTTTTTATACCCCCTGGTGCCACAAGGGATCATTAGATTGTTAGCCTCCCTTGGGTCTCAATGTTTCCTTGCTTCTCTTAACCCCTGTGGTGTCACAATGCATCCCATGCCCTTTTAGGCCACTTGATGTCACAATGAATCATTTGATTCTTGGCCTCCATGGTGGCATAATAGATCCTTGCTTCTATTGGTCCCCGTGCTGTAACATTCCATCCCTGGGCCTTTTACAAACCCTGGTGTCACAAGGGATCATTAGATTGTTGGCCTGCATTGGGTCACAATGGTGCCTTGCTTCTCTTAACCTCAATGGTGTCACAATGCATCCCATGCCCTTTTAGGCCACTTGATGTCACAATGAATCATTTGATTCTTGGCCTCCATGGTGGCATAATGGTTCCTTGTTTCTATTGGGCCCCATGCTGTCACAATTCATCCCTGGCCCTTTTACGCCCCCTGGTGTCAAATGGCATCCTGGAATTATTACCCTCCATTGGGTCACAATGGATCCTTGCTTCTCTTAACCCCTGTGGTGTCACAATGCATCCCATGCCCTTTTAGGCCACTTGATGTCACAATGAATCATTTGATTCTTGGCCTCCATGGTGGCATAATAGATCCTTGCTTCTATTGGTCCCCGTGCTGTAACATTCCATCCCTGGGCCTTTTACAAACCCTGGTGTCACAAGGGATCATTAGATTGTTGGCCTGCATTGGGTCACAATGGTGCCTTGCTTCTCTTAACCTCAATGGTGTCACAATGCATCCCATGCCCTTTTAGGCCACTTGATGTCACAATGAATCATTTGATTCTTGGCCTCCATGGTGGCATAATGGTTCCTTGTTTCTATTGGGCCCCATGCTTTCACAATACATCCCTGGCCCTTTTACAACACCTTGTGTGACAAGGGATCATTAGATTGTTAGCCTGCATTGGGTCACAATGGTTCCTTGCTTCTCTTAACCTCTGTGGTGTCACAATGCATTCCAAGCCCTTTTAGGCCACTTGGTGTTACAATGAATCATTTGATTCTTGGCCTCTATGGTGTCATAATATTTCCATGATTTTATTGTGCCCCATGCTTCCACAATTCCTCCCTGGCCCGATTACAACCCCTGGTGTCAACAGGGATCATTAGATTTTTAGCCTGCATTGGGTCACAATGGTACATTGCTTCTCTTAACCCCTGTGGTGTCACAATGCATCCCATGCCCTTTTAGGCCACTTGATGTCGCAATGAATCATTTGATTCTTGGCCTCCATGGTGGCATAATAGATCCTTGCTTGTATTGGTTCCCGTGCTGTAACAATCCATCACTGCCCCTTTTTATACCCCCTGGTGCCACAAGGGATCATTAGATTGTTAGCCTGCAGTGGGTCACAATGGTTCCTTGCTTCTCTTAACCTCTGTGGTGTCACAATGCATCCCATGCCCTTTTAGGCCACTTGGTGTTACAATGAACCATATGATTCTTGGCCTCCATGGTGGCATAATATTTCCATGTCTTTATTGGGCCCCATGCTTTCACAATTCATCCCTGGCCCTTTTACAACCCCTGGTGTCACAAGGGATCATTGGATTGTTAGACTGCCTTGGGTCACAATGGTGCCTTGCTTCTCTTAACCTCTGTGGTGTCACAATGCATCCCATGCCCTTTTAGGCCACTTGATGTCACAATGAATCATTTGATTCTTGGCCTCGATGGTGTCATAATCGCTCCTTGTTTCTATTGGGCCCCATGCTGTCACAATTCATCCCTGGCCCTATTACAACACCTTGTGTGACAAGGGATCATTAGATTGTTAGCGTGCATTGGGTCACAATGGTTCCTTGCTTCTCTTAACCCTTGTGGTGTCACAATGCATCCCATGCCCTTTTAGGCCACTTGATGTCGCAATGAATCATTTGATTCTTGGCCTCCATGGTGGCATAATAAATCCTTGCTTCTATTGGTCCCCGTGCTGTAACATTCCATCACTGGGACTTTTACAAACCCTGGTGTCACAAGGGATCATTAGATTGTTGGCCTGCATTAGGTCCCAATGGTGCCTTGCTTCTCTTAACCTCTGTGGTGTCACAATGCATCCCATGCCCTTTTAGGCCACTTGATGTCACAATGAACCATTTGATTCTTGGCCTCTATGGTGTCATAATATTTCCATGATTTTATTGTGCCCCATGCTTCCACAATTCATCCCTGGCCCTATTACAACCCCTGGTGTCAACAGGGATCATTAGATTTTTAGCCTCCCTTGGGTCACAATGGTTCCTTGCTTCTCTTAACCCCTGTGGTGTCACAATGCATCCCATGCCCTTTTAGGCCACTTGATGTCACAATTAATCATTTGATTCTTGGCCTCCATGGTGGCACAATAGATCCTTGCTTCTATTGGTCCCTGTGCTGTAACAATCCATCACTGGGCCTTTTTATACCCCCTGGTGCCACAAGGGATCATTAGATTGTTAGCCTGCATTGGGTCACAATGGTTCCTTGCTTCTCTTAACCTCTGTGGTGTCACAATGCATCCCATGCCCTTTTAGGCCACTTGATGTCACAATGAATCATTTGATTCTTGGCCTCTATGGTGTCATAATCGCTCCTTGTTTCTATTGGGCCCCATGCTGTCACAATTCATCCCTGGCCCTATTACAACCCCTGGTGTCACAAGGGATCATTAGATTGTGAGCCTTCATTGGGTCACAATAGTGCCTTGCTTCTCTTAACCCCTGTGGTGTCACAATGCATCCCATGCACTTTTAGGCCACTTGATATCACAATGAATCATTTGATTCTTGGCCCCCATGGTGGCATAATAGATCCTTGCTTCTATTGGTCCCCCTGCTGTAACATTCCATCACTGGGACTTTCAAAAACCCTGGTGTCACAAGGGATCATTAGATTGTTAGCCTCCATTGGGTCACAATGGTGCCTTGTTTCTCTTAACCTCTGTGGTGTCACAATGCATCCCATGCCCTTTTAGGCCACTTGGTGTTACAATGAAACATTTGATTCTTGGCCTCTATGGTGTC
The DNA here is from genome assembly GCF_963662255.1 of Cinclus cinclus. Classification (NCBI taxonomy): domain Eukaryota; kingdom Metazoa; phylum Chordata; class Aves; order Passeriformes; family Cinclidae; genus Cinclus; species Cinclus cinclus. Next base: position 3,281,636 of record NC_085077.1, read on the forward strand.
ATAATATTTCCATGTCTTTATTGGGCCCCATGCTTTCACAATTCATCCCTGGCCCTTTTACAACCCCTGGTGTCACAAGGGACCATTAGATTGTTAGCCTCCCTTGGGTCACAAGGGTTCCTTGCTTCTCTTAACCCCTGTGGTGTCACAATGCATCCCATGCCCTTTTAGGCCACTTGATGTCACAATGAACCATTTGATTCTTGGCCTCCATGGTGGCATAATAGATCCTTGCTTCTATTGGTCCCCGTGCTGTAACAATCCATCCCTGACCCTTTTTATACACCCTGGTGCCACAAGGGATCATTAGATTGTTAGCCTGCATTGGGTCACAATGGTTCCTTGCTTCTCTTAACCTCTATGGTGTCACAATGCATCCCATGCCCTTTTAGGCCACTTGATGTCACAATGAATCATTTGATTCTTGGCCTCCATGGTGTCATAATATTTCCATGTCTTTATGGCGCCCCATGCTTTCGCAATTCATCCCTGGACCTTTTACAATCCCTGGTGCCACAAGGGATCATTAGATTGTTAGCCTGCATTGGGTCACAATAGTGCCTTGTTTCTCTTAACCCCTGTCGTGTCACAATGCATCCCATGCCCTTTTCGGCCACTTGATGTCACAATGAATCATTTGATACTTGGCCTCCATGGTGGCATAATAGATCCTTGCTTCTATTGGTCCCCGTGCTACAACAATCCATCCCTGTCCCTTTTTATACGCCCTGGTGCCACAAGGGATCATTAGATTGTTAGCCTCCCTTGGGTCTCAATGGTTCCTTGCTTCTCTTAACCCCTGTGGTGTCACAATGCATCCCATGCCCTTTTAGGCCCCTTGATGTCACAATGAATCATTTGATTCTTGGCCTCCATGGTGTCATAATAGATCCTTGCTTCTATTGGTCCCCGTGCTGTAACATTCCATCACTGGGCCTTTTACAAACCCTGGTGTCACAAGGGATCATTAGATTGTTAGCCTGCATTGGGTCACAATGGTGCCTTGCTTCTCTTAACCTCAGTGGTGTCACAATGCATCCCATGCCCTTTTAGGCCACTTGATGTCACAATGAATCATTTGATTCTTGGCCTCCATGGTGGCATAATAGATCCTTGCTTCTATTGGTCCCCGTGCTGTAGCAATCCATCACTGGGCCTTTTACAAACCCTAGTGCCACAAGGGATCATTAGATTGTTAGCCTCCCTTGGGTCTAAATGGTTCCTTGCTTCTCTTAACCTCTGTGGTGTCACAATGCATCCCATGCCCTTTTCGGCCACTTGATGTCACAATGAATCATTTGATTCTTGGCCTCGATGGTGTCATAATCGCTCCTTGTTTCTATTGGGCCCCATGCTGTCACAATTCATCCCTGGCCCTATTACAACCCCTGGTGTCACAAGGGATCATTTGATTGTTAGCCTGCATTGGGTCACAATAGTGCCTTGCTTCTCTTAACCCCTGTGGTGTCACAATGCATCCCATGCCCTTTTAGGCCACTTGATGTCACAATGAATCATTTGATTCTTGGCCTCCATGGTGGCATAATCATTCCTTGATTCTATTGGTCCCCGTGCTGTAACAATCCATCCCAGACCCTTTTTATACGCCCTGGTGCCACAAGGGATCATTAGATTGTTAGCCGCCCTTGGGTCACAATGGTTCCTTGCTTCTCTTAACCCCTGTGGTGTCACAATGCATCCCATGCCCTTTTAGGCCACTTGATGTCCCAATGAATCATTTGATTCTTGGCCTCCATGGTGGCATAATAAATCCTTGCTGCTATTGGTCCCCGTGCTGTAACATTCCATCACTGGGACTTTCACAAACCCTGGTGCCACAAGGGATCATTAGATTGTTAGCCTCCCTTGGGTCTAAATGGTTCCTTGCTTCTCTTAACCTCAGTGGTGTCACAATGCATCCCATGCCCTTTTAGGCCACTTGATGTCACAATGAATCATTTGATTCTTGGCCTCAATGGTGTCATAATATTTCCATGTCTTTATTGCGCCCCATGCTTTCGCAATTCATCCCTGGACCTTTTACAACCCCTGGTGCCACAAGGGATCATTAGATTGTTAGCCTGCATTGGGTCACAATAGTGCCTTGTTTCTCTTAACCCCTGTGGTGTCACAATGCATCCCATGCCCTTTTCGGCCACTTGATGTCACAATGAATCATTTGATACTTGGCCTCCATGGTGGCATAATAGATCCTTGCTTCTATTGGTCCCCGTGCTACAACAATCCATCCCTTTCCCCTTTTATACGCCCTGGTGCCACAAGGGATCATTAGATTGTTAGCCTCCCTTGGGTCTCAATGTTTCCTTGCTTCTCTTAACCCCTGTGGTGTCACAATGCATCCCATGCCCTTTTAGGCCACTTCATGTTAAAATGAATCATTTGATTCTTGGCCTCCATGGTGGCATAATAGATCCTTGCTTCTATTGGTCCCCGTGCTGTAACATTCCATCCCTGGGCCTTTTACAAACCCTGGTGTCACAAGGGATCATTAGATTGTTGGCCTGCATTGGGTCACAATGGTGCCTTGCTTCTCTTAACCTCAATGGTGTCACAATGCATCCCATGCCCTTTTAGGCCACTTGATGTCACAATGAATCATTTGATTCTTGGCCTCCATGGTGGCATAATGGTTCCTTGTTTCTATTGGGCCCCATGCTGTCACAATTCATCCCTGGCCCTTTTACGCCCCCTGGTGTCAAATGGCATCCTGGGATTATTACCCTCCATTGGGTCACAATGGTTCCTTGCTTCTCTTAACCCCTGTGGTGTCACAATGCATCCCATGCCCTTTTAGGCCACTTGATGTCACAATGAATCATTTGATTCTTGGCCTCCATGGTGGCATAATCATTCCTTGATTCTATTGGTCCCCGTGCTGTAACAATCCATCCCTGACCCTTTTTATACGCCCTGGTGCCACAAGGGATCATTAGATTGTTAGCCTCCCTTTGGTCTAAATGTTTCCTTGCTTCTCTTAACCTCAGTGGTGTCACAATGCATCCCATGCCCTTTTAGGCCACTTGATGTCACAATGAATCATTTGATTCTTGGCCTCCATGGTGGCATAATGGTTCCTTGTTTCTATTGGGCCCCATGCTGTCACAATTCATCCCTGGCCCTTTTACGCCCCCTGGTGTCAAATGGCATCCTGGGATTATTACCCTCTATTGGGTCACAATGGTTCCTTGCTTCTCTTAACCCCTGTGGTGTCACAATGCATCCCATGCCCTTTTAGGCCACTTGATGTCACAATGAATCATTTGATTCTTGGCCTCCATGGTGGCATAATAGATCGTTGTTTCTATTGGGCCCCATGCTTTCACAATTCATCCCTGGCCCTTTTACAACACCTTGTGTGACAAGGGATCATTAGATTGTTAGCCTGCATTGGGTCACAATGGTTCCTTGCTTCTCTTAACCTCTGTGGTGTCACAATGCATTCCAAGCCCTTTTAGGCCACTTGGTGTTACAATGAATCATTTGATTCTTGGCCTCTATGGTGTCATAATATTTCCATGATTTTATTGTGCCCCATGCTTCCACAATTCATCCCTGGCCCGATTACAACCCCTGGTGTCAACAGGGATCATTAGATTTTTAGCCTGCATTGGGTCACAATGGTACATTGCTTCTCTTAACCCCTGTGGTGTCACAATGCATCCCATGCCCTTTTAGGCCACTTGATGTCGCAATGAATCATTTGATTCTTGGCCTCCATGGTGGCATAATAGATCCTTGCTTGTATTGGTTCCCGTGCTGTAACAATCCATCACTGGCCCTTTTTATACCCCCTGGTGCCACAAGGGATCATTAGATTGTTAGCCTGCAGTGGGTCACAATGGTTCCTTGCTTCTCTTAACCTCTGTGGTGTCACAATGCATCCCATGCCCTTTTAGGCCACTTGATGTCACAATGAACCATATGATTCTTGGCCTCCATGGTGGCATAATATTTCCATGTCTTTATTGGGCCCCATGCTTTCACAATTCATCCCTGGCCCTTTTACAACCCCTGGTGTCACAAGGGATCATTGGATTGTTAGACTCCCTTGGGTCACAATGGTGCCTTGATTCTCTTAACCTCTGTGGTGTCACAATGCATCCCATGCCCTTTTAGGCCACTTGATGTCACAATGAATCATTTGATTCTTGGCCTCCATGGTGGCATAATCATTCCTTGATTCTATTGGTCCCCGTGCTGTAACAATCCATCCCTGACCCTTTTTATACGCCCTGGTGCCACCAGGGATCATTAGATTGTTAGCCTCCCTTGGGTCACAATGGTTCCTTGCTTCTCTTAACCCCTGTGGTGTCACAATGCATCCCATGCCCTTTTAGGCCACTTGATGTCGCAATGAATCATTTGATTCTTGGCCTCCATGGTGGCATAATAAATCCTTGCTTCTATTGGTCCCCGTGCTGTAACATTCCATCACTGGGACTTTTACAAACCCTGGTGTCACAAGGGATCATTAGATTGTTGGCCTGCATTAGGTCCCAATGGTGCCTTGCTTCTCTTAACCTCTGTGGTGTCACAATGCAACCCATGCCCTTTTAGGCCACTTGATGTCACAATGAATCATTTGATTCTTGGCCTCCATGGTGGCATAATAGATCCTTGTTTCTATTGGGCCCCATGCTTTCACAATTCATCCCTGGCCCTTTTACAACACCTTGTGTGACAAGGGATCATTAGATTGTTAGCCTGCATTGGGTCACAATGGTTCCTTGCTTCTCTTAACCCCTGTGGTGTCACAATGCATCCCATGCCCTTTTAGGCCACTTGATGCCACAATGAATCATTTGATGGTTGGCCTCCATGGTGGCATAATAGATCCTTTCTTCTATTGGTTCCCGTGCTGTAACAATCCATCACTGGCCCTTTTTATACCCCCTGGTGCCAGAAGGGATCATTAGATTGTTAGCCTGCATTGGGTCACAATGGTTCCTTGCTTCTCTTAACCTCTGTGGTGTCACAATGTATCCCATGCCCTTTTAGGCCACTTGGTGTTACAATGAACAATTTGATTCTTGGCCTCTATGGTGTCATAATATTTCCATGTCTTTATTGGGCCCCATGCTTTCACAATTCATCCCTGGCCCTTTTACAACCCCTGGTGTCACAAGGGATCATTAGATTGTTAGCCTCCCTTGGGTCACAATTGTTCCTTGCTTCTCTTAACCTCTGTGGTGTCACAATGCATCCCATGCACTTTTTGGCCACTTCATTTTACAATGAATCATTTGATTCTTGGCCTCCATGGTGGCATAATCGTTCCTTGATTCTATTGGTCCCCGTGCTGTCACAATTCATCTCTGGCCCTATTACAACCCCTGGTGTCACAAGGGATCATTTGATTGTTAGCCTCCCTTGGGTCTAAATGGTTCCTTGCTTCTCTTAACCTCAGTGGTGTCACAATGCATCCCATGCCCTTTTAGGCCACTTGATGTCACAATGAATCATTTGATTCTTGGCCTCCATGGTGGCATAATAGATCCTTGCTTCTATTGGGCCCCATGCTTTCACAATTCATCCCTGGCCCTTTTACAACACCTTGTGTGACAAGGGATCATTAGATTGTTAGCCTCCCTTGGGTCTCAATGGTTCCTTGCTTCTCTTAACCTCTGTGGTGTCACAATGAATTCCAAGCTCTTTTAGGCCACTTGGTGTTACAATGAATCATTTGATTCTTGGCCTCTATGGTGTCATAATATTTCCATGATTTTATTGTGCCCCATGCTTCCACAATTCATCCCTGGCCCGATTACAACCCCTGGTGTCAACAGGGATCATTAGATTTTTAGCCTGCCTTGGGTCACAATGGTTCCTTGCTTCTCTTAACCCCTGTGGTGTCACAAAGCATCTCATGCCCTTTTAGGCCACTTGATGTCGCAATGAATCATTTGATTCTTGGCCTCCATGGTGGCATAATAGATCCTTGCTTGTATTGGTTCCCGTGCTGTAACAATCCATCACTGGCCCTTTTTATACCCCCTGGTGCCACAAGGGATCATTAGATTGTTAGCCTGCAGTGGGTCACAATGGTTCCTTGCTTCTCTTAACCTCTGTGGTGTCACAATGCATCCCATGCCCTTTTAGGCCACTTGGTGTTACAATGAACCATATGATTCTTGGCCTCCATGGTGGCATAATATTTCCATGTCTTTATTGGGCCCCATGCTTTCACAATTCATCCCTGGCCCTTTTACAACCCCTGGTGTCACAAGGGATCATTGGATTGTTAGACTCCCTTGGGTCACAATGGTGCCTTGCTTCTCTTAACCTCTGTGGTGTCACAATGCATCCCATGCCCTTTTAGGCCACTTGATGTCACAATGAATCATTTGATTCTTGGCCTCGATGGTGTCATAATCGCTCCTTGTTTCTATTGGGCCCCATGCTGTCACAATTCATCCCTGGCCCTATTACAACCCCTGGTGTCACAAGGGATCATTTGATTGTTAGCCTGCATTGGGTCACAATAGTGCCTTGCTTCTCTTAACCCCTGTGGTGTCACAATGCATCCCATGCCCTTTTAGGCCACTTGATGTCACAATGAATCATTTGATTCTTGGCCTCCATGGTGGCATAATCATTCCTTGATTCTATTGGTCCCCGTGCTGTAACAATCCATCCCTGACACTTTTTATACGCCCTGGTGCCACAAGGGATCATTAGATTGTTAGCCTCCCTTGGGTCACAATGGTTCCTTGCTTCTCTTAACCCCTGTGGTGTCACAATGCATCCCATGCCCTTTTAGGCCACTTGATGTCGCAATGAATCATTTGATTCTTGGCCTCCATGGTGGCATAATAAATCCTTGCTTCTATTGGTCCCCGTGCTGTAACATTCCATCACTGGGACTATTACAAACCATGGTGCCACAAGGGATCATTAGATTGTTAGCCTCCCTTGGGTCTAAATGGTTCCTTGCTTCTCTTAACCTCTGTGGTGTCACAATGCATCCCATGCCCTTTTAGGCCACTTGATGTCACAATTAATCATTTGATTCTTGGCCTCCATGGTGGCATAATAGATCCTTGCTTCTATAGTTTCCCGTGCTGTAACAATCCATCCCTGGCCCTTTTTATACCCCCTGGTGCCACAAGGGATCATTAGATTGTTAGCCTGCAGTGGGTCACAATGGTTCCTTGCTTCTCTTAACCCCTGTGGTGTCACAATGCATCCCATGCCCTTTTAGGCCACTTGGTGTTACAATGAACCATATGATTCTTGGCCTCTATGGTGTCATAATATTTCCATGTCTTTATTGGGCCCCATGCTTTCACAATTCATCCCTGGCCCTTTTACAACCCCTGGTGTCACAAGGGATCATTGGATTGTTAGACTCCCTTGGGTCACAATGGTGCCTTGCTTCTCTTAACCTCTGTGGTGTCACAATGCATCCCATGCCCTTTTAGGCCACTTGATGTCACAATGAATCATTTGATTCTTGGCCTCCATGGTGGCATAATAGATCCTTGCTTCTATTGGGCCCCATGCTTTCACAATTCATCCCTGGCCCTTTTACAACACCTTGTGTGACAAGGGATCATTAGATTGTTAGCCTGCATTGGGTCACAATGGTTCCTTGCTTCTCTTAACCTCTGTGGTGTCACAATGCATTCCAAGCCTTTTTAGGCCACTTGGTGTTACAATGAATCATTTGATTCTTGGCCTCTATGGTGTCATAATATTTCCATGATTTTATTGTGCCCCATGCTTCCACAATTCATCCCTGGCCCGATTACAACCCCTGGTGTCAACAGGGATCATTAGATTTTTAGCCTGCATTGGGTCACAATGGTTCCTTGCTTCTCTTAACCCCTGTGGTGTCACAATGCATCCCATGCCCTTTTAGGCCACTTGATGTCGCAATGAATCATTTGATTCTTGGCCTCCATGGTGGCATAATAGATCCTTGCTTCTATTGGTCCCCGTGCTGTAACATTCCATCACTGGGACTTTTACAAACCCTGGTGTCACAAGGGATCATTAGATTGTTAGCCTGCATTTGGTCACAATGGTGCCTTGCTTCTCTTAACCTCTGTGGTGTCACAATGCATCCCATGCCCTTTTAGGCCACTTGATGTCACAATGAATCATTTGATTCTTGGCCTCCATGGTGGCATAATAGATCCTTGTTTCTATTGGGCCCCATGCTTTCACAATTCATCCCTGGCCCTTTTACAACACCTTGTGTGACAAGGGATCATTAGATTGTTAGCGTGCATTGGGTCACAATGGTTCCTTGCTTCTCTTAACCCCTGTGGTGTCACAATGCATCCCATGCCCTTATAGGCCACTTAATGTCGCAATGAATCATTTGATTCTTGGCCTCCATGGTGGCATAATAGATCCTTTCTTCTATTGGTTCCCGTGCTGTAACAATCCATCACTGGCCCTTTTTATACCCCCTGGTGCCACAAGGGATCATTAGATTGTTAGCCTGCATTGGGTCACAATGGTTCCTTGCTTCTCTTAACCCCTGTGGTGTCACAATGCATCCCATGCCCTTTTAGGCCACTTGGTGTTACAATGAACCATTTGATTCTTGGCCTCTATGGTGTCATAATATTTCCATGTCTTTATTGGGCCCCATGCTTTCACAATTCATCCCTGGCCCTTTTACAACCCCTGGTGTCACAAGGGATCATTAGATTGTTAGCCTCCCTTGGGTCACAATGGTTCCTTGCTTCTCTTAACCTCTGTGGTGTCACAATGCATCCCATGCACTTTTTGGCCACTTCATTTTACAATGAATCATTTGATTCTTGGCCTCCATGGTGGCATAATCGTTCCTTGATTCTATTGGTCCCCGTGCTGTCACAATTCATCTCTGGCCCTATTACAACCCCTGGTGTCACAAGGGATCATTAGATTGTTAGCCTGCATTGGGTCACAATAGTGCCTTGCTTCTCTTAACCCCTGTGGTGTCACAATGCATCCCATGCCCTTTTAGGCCACTTGATGTCGCAATGAATCATTTGATTCTTGGCCTCCATGGTGGCATAATAGATCCTTGCTTGTATTGGTTCCCGTGCTGTAACAATCCATCACTGGCCCTTTTTATACCCCCTGGTGCCACAAGGGATCATTAGATTGTTAGCCTGCAGTGGGTCACAATGATTCCTTGCTTCTCTTAACCTCTGTGGTGTCACAATGCATCCCATGCCCTTTTAGGCCACTTGGTGTTACAATGAACCATATGATTCTTGGCCTCTATGTTGTCATAATATTTCCATGTCTTTATTGGGCCCCATGCTTTCACAATTCATCCCTGGCCCTTTTACAACCCCTGGTGTCACAAGGGATCATTGGATTGTTAGACTCCCTTGGGTCACAATGGTGCCTTGCTTCTCTTAACCTCTGTGGTGTCACAATGCATCCCATGCCCTTTTAGGCCACTTGATGTCACAATGAATCATTTGATTCTTGGCCTCGATGGTGTCATAATCGCTCCTTGTTTCTATTGGGCCCCATGCTGTCACAATTCATCCCTGGCCCTATTACAACCCCTGGTGTCACAAGGGATCATTTGATTGTTAGCCTGCATTGGGTCACAATAGTGCCTTGCTTCTCCTAACCCCTGTGGTGTCACAATGCATCCCATGCCCTTTTAGGCCACTTGATGTCACAATGAATCATTTGATTCTTGGCCTCCAAGGTGGCATAATCATTCCTTGATTCTATTGGTCCCCGTGCTGTAACAATCCATCCCTGACCCTTTTTATACGCCCTGGTGCCACAAGGGATCATTAGATTGTTAGCCTGCATTGGGTCACAATGGTTCCTTGCTTCCCTTAACCCCTGTGGTGTCACAATGCATCCCATGCCCTTTTAGGCCACTTGATGTCGCAATGAATCATTTGATTCTTGACCTCCATGGTGGCATAATAGATCCTTGCTTCTATTGTTTCCCGTGCTGTAACAATCCATCAGTGGCCCTTATTATACCCCCTGGTGCCACAAGGGATCATTAGATTGTTAGCCTCCCTTGGGTCACAATGGTTCCTTGCTTCTCTTAACCTCTATGGTGTCACAATGCATCCCATGCCCTTTTAGGCCACTTGGTGTTACAATGAATCACTTGATTCTTGGCCTCTATGGTGTCATAATATTTCCATGTCTTTATTGGGCCCCATGCTTTCACAATTCATCCCTGGCCCTTTTACAACCCCTGGTGCCACAAGGGATCATTAGATTGTTAGCCTCCCTTGGGTCACAATAGTGCCTTGTTTCTCTTAACCCCTGTGGTGTCACAATGCCTCCCATGCCCTTTTAGGCCACTTGATGTCACAATGAATCATTTGATGGTTGGCCTCCATGGTGGCATAATAGATCCTTGATTCTATTGTTCCCCGTGCTACAACAATCCATCCCTGACATTTTTTATACCCCCTGGTGCCACAAGGGATCATTAGATTGTTAGCCTCCCTTGGGTCACAAGGGTTCCTTGCTTCTCTTAACCCCTGTGGTGTCACAATGCATCCCATGCCCTTTTAGGCCACTTGATGTCACAATGAATCATTTGATTCTTGGCCTCCATGGTGGCATAATAGATCCTCGCTTCTATTGGTCCCTGTGCTCTAACATTCCATCACTGGGCCTTTTACAAACCCTGGTGTCACAAGGGATCATTAGATTGTTAGCCTCCCTTGGGTCTCAATGGTTCCTTGCTTCTCTTAACCTCAGTGGTGTCACAATGCATCCCATGCCCTTTTAGGCCACTTGATGTCACAATGAATCATTTGATTCTTGGCCTCCATGGTGGCATAATAGATCCTTGCTTCTATTGGGCCCCATGCTTTCACAATTCATCCCTGGCCCTTTTACAACACCTTGTGTGACAAGGGATCATTAGATTGTTAGCCTGCATTGGGTCACAATGGTTCCTCGCTTCTCTTAACCTCTGTGGTGTCACAATGCATTCCAAGCCCTTTTAGGCCACTTGGTGTTACAATGAATCATTTGATTCTTGGCCTTTATGGTGTCATAATATTTCCATGATTTTATTGTGCCCCATGCTTCCACAATTCATCCCTGGCCCTATTACAACCCCTGGTGTCAACAGGGATCATTAGATTTTTAGCCTGCATTGGGTCACAATGGTTCCTTGCTTCTCTTAACCCCTGTGGTGTCACAATGCATCCCATGCCCTTTTAGGCCACTTGATGTCACAATGAATCATTTGATTCTTGGCCTTCATGGCGTTATAATAAATCCTTGCTTCTATAGGTCCCCATGCTGTCACAGTTCATCCGAGGTCCTTTTGCGCCCCCTGGTGTCAAAAGCGATTCTTAGATTGTTAGCCTGCATTGGGTCACAATGGTTCCCTGCTTCTCTTAACCTCGGTGGTGTCACAATGAATCCCAGGCCCTTTTAGGCCACTTGGAGTTACAATGAATCATTTGAGTCTTGGCCTCCATGGTGTCATTATATTTCCATGATTAATTGTGCCCCATGCTTTCACAATTCATCCCTGGCCCTATTACAACCCCTGGTGGCACAGGGGATCATTATATTGTTAGTCTCCCTTGGGTCACAGTGGTTCCCTGCTTCTCTTAACCTCTGTGGTGTCACAATGCATTCCAAGCCCTTTTAGGCCACTTGATGTCACAATGAATCATTTGATTCTTGGCCTTCATGGTGTCATAATAGATCCTTGCTTCTATAGGTCCCCATGCTGTCACAGTTCATCCGTGGTCCTTTTTCGCCCCCTTGTGTCAAAAGGGATTCTTAGATTGTTAGCCTGCATTGGGTCACAATGGTTCCTTGCTTCTCTTAACCCCTGTGGTGTCACAATGCATCCCATGCCCTTTTAGGCCACTTGGTGTTACAATGAACCATTTGATTCTTGGCCTCTATGGTGTCATAATATTTCCATGTCTTTATTGGGCCCCATGCTTTCACAATTCATCCCTGGCCCTTTTACAACCCCTGGTGCCACAAGGGATCATTAGATTGTTAGCCTGCATTGGGTCACAATGGTGCCTTGCTTCTCTTAACCTCTGTGGTGTCACAATCCATCCCATGCCCTTTTAGGCCACTTGATGTCACAATGAATCATTTGATTCTTGGCCTCCATGGTGGCATAATAGATCCTTGCTTCTATTGGTCCCCGTGCTGTAACAATCCATCCCTGGCCCTTTTTATACCCCCTGGTGCCACAAGGGATCATTAGATTGTTAGCCTGCAGTGGGTCACAATGGTTCCTTGCTTCTCTTAACCTCTGTGGTGTCACAATGCATCCCATGCCCTTTTAGGCCACTTGATGTCACAATGAATCATTTGATTCTTGGCCTCCATGGTGGCATAATAGATCCTTGCTTCTATTGGGCCCCATGCTTTCACAATTCATCCCTGGCCCTTTTACAACACCTTGTGTGACAAGGGATCATTAGATTCTTAGCCCCCCTTGGGTCACAATGGTTCCATGCTTCTCTTAACCTCTGTGGTGTCAAAATGCATCCCATGCCCTTTTAGGCCACTTGATGTCGCAATGAATCATATGATTCTTGGCCTCCATGGTGGCATAATAGATCCTTGCTTCTATTGGTCCCCGTGCTGTAACAATCCATCACTGGCCCTTTTTATACCCCCTGGTGCCTCAAGGGATCATTAGATTGTTAGCCTGCATTGGGTCACAATGTTTCCTTGCTTCTCTTAACCTCTGTGGTGTCACAATGCATACCATGCCCTTTTAGGCCACTTGATGTCACAATGAATCATTTGATTCTTGGCCTCGATGGTGTCATAATCGCTCCTTGTTTCTATTGGGCCCCATGCTGTCACAATTCATCCCTGGGCCTATTACAACCCCTGGTGCCACAAGGGATCATTTGATTGTTAGCCTGCATTGGGTCACAATAGTGCCTTGTTTCTCTTAACCCCTGTGGTGTCACAATGCATCCCATGCCCTTTTAGGCCACTTGATGTCACAATGAATCATTTGATGGTTGGTCTCCATGGTGGCATAATAGATCCTTGCTCCTATTGGTCCCCGTGCTACAACAATCCATCCCTGGCCCTTTTTATACCACCTGGTGCCACAAGGGATCATTAGATTGTTAGCCTCCCTTGGGCCACAATGGTTCCTTGCTTCTCTGAACTTCTGTGGTGTCACAATGCATCCCATGCACTTTTTGGCCACTTGATGTCACAATGAATCATTTGATTCTTGGCCTCCATGGTGGCATAATAGATCCTTGATTCTATTGGTCCCCGTGCTGTAACAATCCATCCCTGGCCCTATTACAACCCCTGGTGTCACAATGGATCATATAGATTGTTAGCCTCCCTTGGGTCACAATGGTTCCTTGCTTCTCTTAACCTCTGTGGTGTCACAATGCAACCCATGCCCTTTTAGGCCACTTGATGTCACAATGAATCATTTGATTCTTGGCCTTCATGGTGTTGTAATAGATCCTTACTTCTATTGGTCCCCATGCTGTCACAGTTCATCCGAGGATCTTTTGCGCCCCCTGGTGTCAAAAGGGATTCTTAGATTGTTAGCTTCCCTTGGGTCACAATGGTTCCTTGCTTCTCTTAACCCCTGTGGTGTCACAATGCATCCCATGCCCTTTTAGGCCACTTGATGTCACAATGAATCATTTGATGGTTGGTCTCCATGGTGGCATAATAGATCCTTGCTCCTATTGGTCCCCGTGCTACAACAATCCATCCCTGGCCCTTTTTATACCACCTGGTGCCACAAGGGATCATTAGATTGTTAGCCTCCCTTGGGCCACAATGGTTCCTTGCTTCTCTTAACTTCTGTGGTGTCACAATGCATCCCATGCACTTTTTGGCCACTTGATGTCACAATGAATCATTTGATTCTTGGCCTCCATGGTGGCATAATAGATCCTTGATTCTATTGGTCCCCGTGCTGTAACAATCCATCCCTGGCCCTATTACAACCCCTGGTGTCACAATGGATCATTAGATTGTTAGCCTCCCTTGGGTCACAATGGTTCCTTGCTTCTCTTAACCTCTGTGGTGTCACAATGCAACCCATGCCCTTTTAGGCCACTTGATGTCACAATGAATCATTTGATTCTTGGCCTTCATGGTGTTGTAATAGATCCTTACTTCTATTGGTCCCCATGCTGTCACAGTTCATCCGAGGATCTTTTGCGCCCCCTGGTGTCAAAAGGGATTCTTAGATTGTTAGCTTCCCTTGGGTCACAATGGTTCCTTGCTTCTCTTAACCCCTGTGGTGTCACAATGCATCCCATGCCCTTTTAGGCCACTTGATGTCACAATGAATCATTTGATTCTTGGCCACCATGGTGGCATAATAGATCCTTGCTTCTATTGGTCCCCGTGCTGTAACAATCCATCCCTGACGCTTTTTATACCGCCTGGTGCCACAAGGGATCATTAGATTGTTAGCCTGCATTGGGTCACAATGATTCCTTGCTTCTCTTAACCCCTGTGGTGTCACAATGCATGCCATGCCCTTTTAGGCCACTTGATGTCGCAATGAATCATTTGATTCTTGGCCTCCATGGTGGCATAATAGATCCTTGCTTCTATTGGTCCCCGTGCTGTAACAATCCATCACTGGCCCTTTTTATACCCCCTGGTGCCACAAGGGATCATTAGATTGTTAGCCTCCCTTGGGTCTCAATGGTTCCTTGCTTCTCTTAACCTCTATGGTGTCACAATGCATCCCATGCCCTTTTAGGCCACTTGGTGTTACAATGAATCACTTGATTCTTGGCCTCTATGGTGTCATAATATTTCCATGTTTTTATTTTGCATCCATGCTTCCAAAATTCATCCCTGGCCCTATTACAACCCCTGGTGTCAACAGGGATCATGAGATTTTTAGCCTGCATTGGGTCACAATGGTTCCTTGCTTCTATTAACCTCTGTGGTTTCAAATTGCATCCCATGCCCTTTTAGGCCACTTGATGTCGCAATGAATCATTTGATTCTTGGCCTCCATGGTGGCATAATAGATCCTTGCTTCTATTGGTCCCCGTGCTGTAACAATCCATCCCTGGCCCTTTTTATACCCCCTGGTGCCACAAGGGATCATTAGATTGTTAGCCTGCATTGGGTCTCAATGTTTCCTTGCTTCTCTAAACCTCTATGGTGTCACAATGCATCCCATGCCCTTTTAGGCCACTTGATGTCACAATGAATCATTTGATTCTTGGCCTCCATGGTGGCATAGTAGATCCTTGCTTCTATTGGTCCCCGTGCTACAACAATCCATCCCTGGCCCTTTTTATACCCCCTGGTGCCGCAAGGGATCATTAGATTCTTAGCCTGCATTGGGTCACAATGGTTCCTTGCTTCTCTTAACCTCAGTGGTGTCACAATGCATCCCATGCCCTTTTAGGCCACTTGATGTCACAATGAATCATTTGATTCTTGGCCTTTATGTTGTCATAATAGATCCTTGTTCTATAGGTCCCCATCCTGTCACAGTTCATCAGTGGTCCTTTTGCGCCCCCTGGTGTCAAAAGGGACTGTTAGATTGTTAGCCTCCCTTGGGTCACAATTGTTCCTTGCTTCTCTTAACCTCTGTGGTGTCACAATGCATCCCATGCCCTTTTAGGCCACTTGATGTCACAATGAATCATTTGATTCTTGGCCTCCATGGAGGCATAATAGATCCTTGCTTCTATTGGTCCCCGTGCTACAACAATCCATCCCTGGCCCTTTTTATACCCCCTGGTGCCACAAGGGGTCATTAGATTGATAGCCTCCATTGGGTCACAATGGTTCCTTGCTTCTCTTAACCCCTGTGGTGTCACAATGCATCCCATGCACTTTTTGGCCACTTCATGTTACAATGAATCACTTGATTCTTGGCCACCATGGTGGCATATTCGTTCCTTGATTCTATTGGTCCCCGTGCTGTAACAATCCATCCCTGACCCTTTTTATACCCCCTGGTGCCACAAGGGATCATTAGATTGTTAGCCTCCCTTGGGTCACAATGGTTCCTTGCTTCTCTTAACCCCTGTGGTGTCACAATGCATCCCATGCCCTTTTAGGCCACTTGGTGTTACAATGAATCATTTGATTCTTGGCCTCCATGGTGGCATAATAGATCCTTGCTTCTATTGGTCCCCGTGCTACAACAATCCATCACTGGGGCTTTTACAAACCCTCGTGTCACAAGGGATCATTAGGTTGTTAGCCTGCATTGGGTCACAATGGTGCCTTGCTTCTCTTAACCTCTGTGGTGTCACAATGCATCCCATACACTTTTAGGCCACTTGATGTCACAATGAATCATTTGATTCTTGGCCTCCATGGTGGCATAATAGATCCTTGCTTCTATTGGTCCCCGTGCTGTAACATTACATCACTGGGGCTTTTACAAACCCTGGTGTCACAAGGGATCATTAGATTGTTAGCCTGCATTGGGTCACAATGGTGCCTTGCTTCTCTTAACCTCTGTGGTGTCACAATGCATCCCATGCCCTTTTAGGCCACTTGATGTCACAATGAATCATTTGATTCTTGGCCTCCATGGTGGCATAATGGTTCCTTGTTTCTATTGGGCCCCATGTTTTCACAATTCATCCCTGGCCCTTTTACGCCCCCTGGTGTCAAATGGGATCCTGGAATTATTACCCTCCATTGGGTCACAATGGATCCTTGCTTCTCTTAATCCCTGTGGTGTCACAATGCATCCCATGCACTTTTAGGCCACTTGATGTCACAATGAATCATTTGATTCTTGGCCTCCATGGTGGCATAATAGATCCTTGCTTCTATGGGCCCCATGCTTTCACAATGCATCCCTGGCCCTTTTACAACACCTTGTGTGACAAGGGATCATTAGATTGTTAGCCTGCATTGGGTTACAATGGTTCCTTGCTTCTCTTAACCCCTGTGGTGTCACAATGCATCCCATGCCCTTTTAGGCCAATTGATGTGACAATGAATCATTTGATTCTTGGCCTCCATGGTGGCATAATAGATCCTTGCTTCTATTGGTCCCCGTGCTGTAACATTCCATCACTGGGGCTTTTACAAACCCTGGTGCCACAAGGGATCATTAGATTGTTAGCCTGCATTTGGGTCACAATGGTGCCTTGCTTCTCTTAACCTCAATGGTGTCACAATGCACCCCATGCCCTTTTAGGCCACTTGATGTCACAATGAATCATTTGATTCTTGGCCTCCATGGTGGCATAATAGATCCTTGCTTCTATTGGTCCCCGTGCTGTAACAATCCATCACTGGGCCATTTACAAACCCTGGTGCCACAAGGGATCATTAGATTGTTAGCCTCCCTTGGGTCACAATGGTTCCTTGCTTCTCTTAACCTCAGTGGTGTCACAATGCATCCCATGCCCTTTTAGGCCACTTGATGTCACAATGAATCATTTGATTCTTGGCCTCCATGGTGGCATAATGGTTCCTTGTTTTAATTGGGCCCCATGCTGTCACAATTCATCCCTGGCCCATTTACGCCCCCTGGTGTCAAATGGGATCCTGGGATTGCTACGCTCCATTGGGTCACAATGGTTCCTTGCTTCTCTTAACCCCTGTGGTGTCACAATGCATCCCATGCCCTTTTAGGCCACTTGATGTCACAATGAATCATTTGATTCTTGGCCTCCATGGTGGCATAATAGATCCTTGCTTCTATTGGGCCCCATGCTTTCACAATTCATCCCTGGCCCTTTTACAACACCTTGTGTGACAAGGGATCATTAGATTGTTAGCCTGCATTGGGTCACAATGGTTCCTTGCTTCTCTTAACCTCTGTGGTGTCACAATGCATTCCAAGCCCTTTTAGGCCACTTGGTGTTACAATGAATCATTTGATTCTTGGCCTCTATGGTGTCATAATATTTCCATGTTTTTATTTTGCATCCATGCTTCCAAAATTCATCCCTGGCCCTATTACAACCCCTGGTGTCAACAGGGATCATTAGATTTTTAGCCTGCATTGGGTCACAATGGTTCCTTGCTTCTCTTAGCCCCTGTGGTGTCAAAATGCATCCCATGCCCTTTTAGGCCACTTGATGTCGCAATGAATCATTTGGTTCTTGGCCTCCATGGTGGCATAATAAATCCTTGCTTGTATTGGTTCCCGTGCTGTAACAATGCATCACTGGCCCTTTTTATACCCCCTGGTGCCACAAGGGATCATTAGATTGTTAGCCTGCATTGGGTCACAATGGTTCCTTGATTCTCTTAACCTCTGTGGTGTCACAATGCATCCCATGCCCTTTTAGGCCACTTGGTGTTACAATGAATCATTTGAGTCTTGGCCTCCATGGTGGCATAATATTTCCATGTCTTTATTGGGCCCCATGCTTTCACACTTCATCCCTGGCCCTTTTACAACCCCTGGTGTCACAATGGGTCATTAGTTTGTTAGCCTCCCTTGGGTCACAATGGTTCCCTGCTTCTCTTAACCTCTGTGGTGTCACAATGCATCCCATGCCCTTTTAGGCCACTTGGTGTCACAATGAATCATTTGATTCTTGGTCTCCAAGCTGGCATAATAGATCTTTGCTTCTATTGGGCCCCATGCTTTCACGATTCATCCCTGGCCCTATTAAAATCCCTGGTGTCACAATGGATCATTAGATTGTTAGCCTCCCTTGGGTAACAATGGTTCCTTGCTGCTCTTAACCTCTGTGGTGTCACAATGCATCCCATGCCCTTTTAGGCCACTTGATGTCACAATGAATCATTTGATGGTTGGCCTCCATGGTGGAATAATCGTTCCTTGATTCTATTGGTCCCCGTGCTACAACAATACATCCCTGGCCCTTTTTAAACCACCTGGTGCCACAAGGGGTCATATAGATTGATAGCCTCCATTGGGTCACAATGGTTCCTTGCTTCTCTTAACCCCTGTGGTGTCACAATGCATCCCATGCACTTTTAGGCCAATTGATGTGACAATGAATCATTTGATTCTTGGCCTCCATGGTGGCATAATAGATCCTTGCTTCTATTGGTCCCCGTGCTGTAACATTCCATCACTGGGGCTTTTACAAACCCTGGTGTCACAAGGGATCATTAGATTGTTAGCCTGCATTTGGGTCACAATGGTGCCTTGCTTCTCTTAACCCCTGTGGTGTCACAATGCATCCCATGCCCTTTTAGGCCACTTGATGTCACAATGAATCATTTGATGGTTGGCCTCCATGGTGGCATAATAGATCCTTGCTTCTATTGGTCCCTGTGCTACAACAATCCATCCCTGGCCCTTTTTATACTCCCTGGTGCCACAAGGGATCATTAGATAGTTAGCCTGCATTGAGTCACAATGGTTCCTTGCTTCTCTTAACCTCTGTGGTGTCACAATTTATCGCATGCACTTTTTGGACACTTCATTTTACAATGAATCATTTGATTCTTGGCCTCCATGGTGGCATAAGAGATCCTTGATTCTATTGGTCCCCGTGCTACAACAATCCATCCCTGGCCCTTTTTATACCCCCTGGTGCCACAAGGGATCATTAGATTGTTAGCCTGCATTGGGTCTCAATGGTTCCTTGCTTCTCTTAACCTCTGTGGTGTCACAATGCATCCCATGCCCTTTTAGGCCGCTTGATGTCACAATGAATCATTTGATTCTTGGCCTTCATGGTGTCATAATAGATCCTTGCTTCTATAGGTCCCCATGCTGTCACAGTTCATCCGTGGTCCTTTTGCGCCCCCTGGTGTCTAAAGGGAATCTTGGATAGTTAGACTGCATTGGGTCACAATGGTTCCTTGCTTCTCTTAACCTCTGTGGTGTCACAATGAATCCCATGCCCTTTTAGGCCACTTGGTGTTACAATGAATCATTTGAGTCTTGGCCTCTATGGTGTCATAATGTGTCCATGTTTTTCTTGGGCCCCATGCTTTCACAATTCATCCCTGGCCCTATTACTACCCCTGGTGTCACAATGGATCATTAGATTCTTAGCCTGCATTGGGTCACAATGGTTCCTTGCTTCTCTTAACCTCTGTGGTGTCACTATGCATTCCAAGCCCTTTTAGGCCACTTGATGTCACAATGAATCATTTGATTCTTGGCCTTCATGGTGTCATAATAGATCCTTGCTTCTATAGGTCCCCATGCTGTCACAGTTCATCCGTGGTCCTTTTGCGCCCCCTGGTGTCAAAAGGGATTCTTAGATTGTTAGCCTGCATTGGGTCACAATGGTTCCCTGCTTCTCTTAACCTCGGTGGTGTCACAATGCATCCCATGCCCTTTTAGGCCACTTGGTGTTACAATGAATCATTTGAGTCTTGGCCTCTATGGTGTCATAATGTTTCCATGTTTTTCTTGGTCCCCATGCTTTCACAATTCATCCCTGGCCTTATTACAACCCCTGGTGTCACAATGGATCATTATATTGTTAGCCTGCATGGGGTCACAATGGTTCCTTGCTTCTCTTAACCCCTGTGGTGTCACAATGCATCCCATGCCCTTTAAGGCCACTTGGTGTTACAATGAATCCTTTGATTCTTGGCCTCCATGGTGGCATATTAGATCCTTGCTTCTATAGGTCCCCATGCTGTCACAGTTCATCCGTGGTCCTCTTGCGCCCCCTGGTGTCAAAAGGGATCATTAGATTGTTAGCCTGCATTGGGTCACCATGGTGCCTTGCTTCTCTTAACCTCTGTGGTGTCACAATGCATCCCATGCCCTTTTAGGCCACTTGATGTCACAATGAATCATTTGATTCTTGGCCTCCATGGTGGCATAATAGATCCTTGCTTCTATTGGTCCCCGTGCTACAACAATCCATCCCTGACCCTTTTTAGAAACCCTGGTGCCACAAGGGATCATTAGATTGTTAGCCTCCCTTGGGTCACAATGGTTCCTTGCTTCTCTTAACCTCTGTGGTGTCACAATGCATCCCATGCCCTTTTAGGCCACTTGATGTCACAATGAATCATTTGATTCTTGGCCTCCATGGTGGCATAATAGATCCTTGCTTCTATTGGTCCCTGTGCTGTGACATTCCATCACTGGGCCTTTTACAAACCCTGGTGTCACAAGGGATCATTAGATTGTTAGCCTCCCTTGGGTAACAATGGTTCCTTGCTTCTCATACCCTCAGTGGTGTCACAATGCATCCCATGCCCTTGTAGGCCACTTGATGTCACAATGAATCATTTGATTCTTGGCCTCCATGGTGTCATAATTGCTCCTTGTTTCTCTTGGGCCCCATGCGGTCTCAATTCATCCCTGTCCCGATTACAACCCCTGGTGTCAACAGGGATCATTAGATTGTTAGCCTGCATTGGATCACAATAGTGCCCTGTTTCTCTTAACCCCTGTGGTGTCACAATGCATCCCATGCCCTTTTAGGCCACTTGATTTTACAATGAATCATTTGATGGTTGGCCTCCATGGTGGCATAATAGATCCTTGCTTCTATTGGTCCCCGTGCTACAACAATCCATCCCTGACCCTTTTTATACCCTCTGGTGCCACAAGGGATCATGAGATTGTTAGCGTCCATTCGGTCACAATGGTTCCCTGCTTCTCTTAACCCCTGTGGTGTCACAATGCATCCCATGCCCTTTAAGGCCACTTGGTGTTACAATGAATCATTTGAGTCTTGGCCTCCATGGTGTCATAATATTTCCATGATTAATTGTGCCCCATGCTTTCACAATTCATCCCTGGCCCTATTACAACCCCTGGTGTCACAGGGGATCTTTAGATTGTTAGCCTCCCTTGGGTCACAATTGTTCCCTGCTTCTCTTAACCCCTGTGGTGTCACAATGCATTCCAAGCCCTTTTAGGCCACTTGATGTCACAATGAATCATTTGATTCTTGGCCTTCATGGTGTCATAATAGATCCTTGCTTCTATAGGTCCCCACGCTGTCACAGTTCATCCGTGGTCCTTTTGCGCCCCCTGGTGTCAAAAGGGATTCTTAGATTGTTAGCCTGCATGGGGTCACAATGGTTCCTTGCTTCTCTTAACGTCTGTGGTGTCACAATGCATCCCATGCCCTTTAAGGCCACTTGGTGTTACAATGAATCATTTGAGTCTTGGCCTCTATGGTGTCAAAATGTTTCCATGTTTTTCTTGGGCTCCATGCTTTCACAATTCATCCCTGGCCCTATTACAACCCCTGGCGTCACAGGGGATCATTAGATTATTAGCCTCCCTTGGGTCACAATGACTCCTTGCTTCTCTTAACCTCTGTGGTGTCACAATGCATCCCATGCACTTTCTGGCCACTTCATTTTACAATGAATCATGTGATTCTTGGCCTCCATGGTGGCATAATCGTTCCTTGATTCTATTGGTCCCCGTGCTGTTACAATCCATCCCTGACGCTTTTTATACCCCCTGGTGCCTCAAGGGATCATTAGATGGTCAGCCTCCCTTGGGTCACAATGGTTCCTTGCTTCTCTTAACCCCTGTGGTGTCACAATGCATCCCATGCCCTTTTAGGCCACTTGATGTGACAATGAATCATTTGATTCTTGGCCTCTATGGTGTCATAATAGATCCTTGCTTCTATAGGTCCCCATGCTGTCACAGTTCATCCGTGGTACTTTTGCGCCCCCTGGTGCCACAAGGGATCATTAGATTGTTAGCCTGCATTGGGTCACAATGGTCCCCTGCTTCCCTTAACCTCTGTGATGTCACAATGCATCCCATGCCCTTTAAGGCCACTTGGTGTTACAATGAATCATTTGAGTCTTGGCCTCTATGGTGTCATAATGTTTCCATGTTTTTCTTGGTCCCCATGCTTTCACAATTCATCCCTGGCCCTATTACTACCCCTGGCGTCACCGGGGATCATTAGATTGTTAGCCTGCTTTGGGTCACAATGGTTCCTTGCTTCTCTTAACCTCTGTGGTGTCACTATGCATTCCAAGCCCTTTTAGGCCACTTGATGTCACAATGAATCATTTGATTCTTGGCCTTCATGGTGGCATAATAGATCCTTGCTTCTATAGGTCCCCATGCTGTCACAGTTCATCCGTGGTCCTTTTTATACCCCCTGGTGTCAAAAGGGATTCTTAGATTGTTAGCCTGCATTGGGTCACAATGGTTCCCTGCTTCTCTTAACCCCTGTGGTGTCACAATGCATCCCATGCCCTTTTTGGCCACTTGATGTCACAATGAATCATTTGATTCTTGGCCTCCATGGTGGCATAAGAGATCCTTGCTTCTATTGGTCCCCGTGCTGTAACATTCCATCACTGGTCCTTTTACAAACCCTTGTGTCACAGGGGATCATTAGATTGTTAGCCTCCCTTGGGTCACAATGGTGCCTTGCTTCTCTTAACCTCTGTGGTGTCACAATGCAACCCATGCCCTTTTAGGCCACTTGATGTCACAATGAATCATTTGAGTCTTGGCCTCTATGGTGTCATAATAGATCCTTGCTTCTATAGGTCCCCATGCTGTCACAGTTCATCCGTGGTCCTTTTGCGCCCCCTGGTGTCAAAAGGGATTCTTAGATTGTTAGCCTGCATTGGGTCACAATGGTCCCCTGCTTCTCTTAACCTCTGTGGTGTCACAATGCATCCCATGCCCTTTAAGGCCACTTGGTGTTACAATGAATCATTTGAGTCTTGGCCTCTATGGTGTCATAATATTTCCATGATTAATTGTGCCCCATGCTTTCACAATTCATCCCTGGCCCTATTACAACCCCTGGTGTCACAGGGGATCATTAGATTGTTAGCCTCCCTTGGGTCACAATGGTTCCTTGCTTCTCTTAACCTCTGTGGTGTCACAATGAATCCCAAGCCCTTTTAGGCCACTTGATGTCACAATGAATCATTTGATTCTTGGCCTTCATGGTGTCATAATAGATCCTTGCTTCTATAGGTCCCCATGCTGTCACAGTTCATCCGTGGTCCTTTTGCGCACCCTGGTGTCAAAAGGGATTCTTAGATTGTTAGCCTGCATTGGGTCACAATGGTTCCTTGCTTCTCTTAACCCCTGTGGTGTCACAATGCATCCCATTCCCTTTAAGGCCACTTGGTGTTACAATGAATCATTTGAGTCTTGGCCTCTATGGTGTCATAATGTTTCCATGTTTTTCTTGGGCCCCATGCTTTCACAATTCATCCCTGGCCCTATTACTACCCCTGGTGTCACAGGGGATCATTAGATTGTTAGCCTGCTTTGGGTCACAATGGTTCCTTGCTTCTCTTAACCTCTGTGGTGTCACTATGCATTCCAAGCCCTTTTAGGCCACTTCATGTCACAATGAATCATTTGATTCTTGGCCTTCATGGTGTCATAATAGATCCTTGCTTCTATAGGTCCCCATGCTGTCACAGTTCATCCGTGGTCCTTTTTATACCCCCTGGTGTCAAAAGGGATTCTTAGATTGTTAGCCTGCATTGGGTCACAATGGTTCCCTGCTTCTCTTTACCTCTGTGGTGTCACAATGCATCCCATGCCCTTTAAGGCCACTTGGTGTTACAATGAATCATTTGAGTCTTGGCCTCCATGGTGTCATAATATTTCCATGATTAATTTTGCCCGATGCTTTCACAATTCATCCCTGGCCCTATTACAACCCCTGGTGCCCCAGGGGATCGTTAGATTGTTAGCCTCCCTTGGGTCACAATGGTTCCCTGCTTCTCTTAACCTCTGTGGTGTCACAATGCAACCCATGCCCTTTTAGGCCACTTGATGTCACAATGAATCATTTGATTCTTGGCCTTCATGGTGTCATAATAGATCCTTGCTTCTATAGGTCCCCATGCTGTCACAGTTCATCCGTGGTCCTTTTGCGCCCCCTGGTGTCAAAAGGGATTCTTAGATTGTTAGCCTGCATGGGGTCACAATGGTTCCTTGCTTCTCTTAACGTCTGTGGTGTCACAATGCATCCCATGCCCTTTAAGGCCACTTGGTGTTACAATGAATCATTTGAGTCTTGGCCTCTATGGTGTCAAAATGTTTCAATGTTTTTCTTGGGCTCCATGCTTTCACAATTCATCCCTGGCCCTATTACAACCCCTGGTGCCACAGGGGATCATTAGATTATTAGCCTCCCTTGGGTCACAATGGCTCCTTGCTTCTCTTAACCTCTGTGGTGTCACAATGCATCCCATGCACTTTCTGGCCACTTCATTTTACAATGAATCATTTGATTCTTGGCCTCCATGGTGGCATAATCGTTCCTTGATTCTATTGGTCCCCGTGCTGTAACAATCCATACCTGACGCTTTTTATACCCCCTGGTGCCTCAAGGGATCATTAGATTGTTAGCCTCCCTTGGGTCACAATGGTTCCTTGCTTCTCTTAACCACTGTGGTGTCACAATGCATCCCATGCCCTTTTAGGCCACTTGATGTCACAATGAATCATTTGATTCTTGGCCTCCATGGTGGCATAATAGATCCTTGCTTCTATTGGTCCCCGTGCTGTAACATTCCATCACTGGGCCTTTTACAAACCCTTGTGTCACAAGGGATCATTAGATTGTTAGCCTGCATTGGGTCACAATGGTGCATTGCTTCTCTTAACCTCTGTGGTGTCACAATGCATCCCATGCCCTTTTAGGCCACTTGATGTTACAATGAACCATTTGATTCTTGGCCTCTATGGTGTCATAATATTTCCATGTCTTTATTGGGCCCCATGCTTTCACAATTCATCCCTGGCCCTTTTACAACCCCTGGTGTCACAAGGGACCATTAGATTGTTACCCTCCCTTGGGTCACAAAGGTTCCTTGCTTCTCTTAACCCCTGTGGTGTCACAATGCATCCCATGCCCTTTTAGGCCACTTGATGTCACAATGAATCATTTGATTCTTGGCCTCCATGGTGGCATAATAGATCCTTGCTTCTATTGTTCCCCGTGCTGTAACAATCCATCCCTGACCCTTTTTATACCCCCTGGTGCCACAAGGGATCATTAGATTGTTAGCCTGCATTGGGTCTCAAGGGTTCCTTGCTTCTCTTAACCTCTATGGTGTCACAATGCATCCCATGACCTTTTAGGCCACTTGGTGTAACAATGAATCACTTGATTCTTTTCCTCCATGGTGTCATAATATTTCCATGTCTTTATTGCGCCCCATGCTTTCACAATTCATCCCTGGCCCTTTTACAACCCCGTGTGCCACAAGGGATCATTAGATTGTTAGCCTGCATTGGGTCACAATAGTGCCTTGTTTCTCTTAACCCCTGTGGTGTCACAATGCATCCCATGCCCTTTTAGGCCACTTGATGTCACAATGAATCATTTGATTCTTGGCCTCCATGGTGGCATAATAGTTCCTTGTTTCTATTGGGCCCCATGCTTTCACAATTCATTCCTGGCCCTTTTACAACACCTTGTGTGACAAGGGATCATTAGATTGTTAGCCTGCATTGGGTCTCAATGGTTCCTTGCTTCTCTTAGCCCCTGTGGTGTCACAATGCATCCCATGCCCTTTTAGGCCACTTGATGTCACAATGAATCATTTGATGGTTGGCCTCCATGGTGGCATAATAGATCCTTGATTCTATTGGTCCCCGTGCTACAACAATCCATCCCTGGCCCTTTTTATACCCACTGGTGCCACAAGGGATCATTAGATTGTTAGCGTCCATTGGGTCACAATGGTTCCTTGCTTCTCTTAACCTCTGTGGTGTCACAATGCATCCCATGCACTTTTTGGCCACTTCATTTTACAATGAATCATTTGATTCTTGGCCTCCATGGTGGCATAAGAGATCCTTGATTCTATTGGTGCCCGTGCTGTAACAATCCATCCCTGGCCCTTTTTATACCCCCTGGTGCCACAAGGGATCATTAGATTGTTAGCCTGCATTGGGTCTCAATGGTTCCTTGCTTCTCTTAACCTCTGTGGTGTCACAATGCATTCCAAGCCCTTTTAGGCCACTTGATGTCACAATGAATCATTTGATTCTTGGCCTTCATGGTGTCATAATAGATCCTTGCTTCTATAGGTCCCCATGCTGTCACAGTTCATCCGTGGTCCTTTTGCGCCCCCAGGTGTCAAAAGGGATTCTTAGATTGTTAGCCTGCATTGGGTCACAATGGTTCCTTGCTTCTCTTAACCACTGTGGTGTCACAATGCAACCCATGCCCTTTTAGGCCACTTGATGTCACAATGAATCATTTGATTCTTGGCCTTCATGGTGTCATAATAGATCCTTGCTTCTATAGGTCCCCATGCTGTCACAGTTCATCCGTGGTCCTTTTGCGCCCCCTGGTGTCAAAAGGGATTCTTAGATTGTTAGCCTGCATTGGGTCACAATGGTTCCCTGCTTCTCTTAACCTCTGTGGTGTCACAATGCATCCCATGCCCTTTAAGGCCACTTGGTGTTACAATGAATAATTTGAGTCTTGGCCTCTATGGTGTCATAATATTTCCATGATTAATTGTGCCCCATGCTTTCACAATTCATCCCTGGCCCTATTACAACCCCTGGTGTCACAATGGATCATTAGATTGTTAGCCTCCCTTGGGTCACAATGGTTCCCTGCTTCTCTTAACCCCTGTGGTGTCACAATGCATTCCAAGCCCTTTTAGGCCACTTGATGTCACAATGAATCATTTGATTCTTGGCCTTCATGGTGTCATAATAGATCCTTGCTTCTATACGTCCCCATGCTGTCACAGTTCATCCGTGGTCCTTTTTATACCCCCTGGTGTCAAAAGGGATTCTTAGATTTTTAGCCTGCATTGGGTCACAATGTTTCCCTGCTTCTCTTAACCTCTGTGGTGTCACAATGCATTCCAAGCCCTTTTAGGCCACTTGATGTCACAATGAATCATTTGATTCTTGGCCTTCATGGTGTCATAATAGATCCTTGCTTCTATACGTCCCCATGCTGTCACAGTTCATCCGTGGTCCTTTTTATACCCCCTGGTGTCAAAAGGGATTCTTAGATTTTTAGCCTGCATTGGGTCACAATGTTTCCCTGCTTCTCTTAACCTCTGTGGTGTCACAATGCATCCCATGCCCTTTTAGGCCACTTGGTATTACAATGAATCATTTGTGTCTTGGCCTCTATGGTGGCATAATAGATCCTTGATTCTATTGGTCCCCGTGCTGTAACAATCCATCCCT
The DNA here is from genome assembly GCF_963662255.1 of Cinclus cinclus. Lineage (NCBI taxonomy): Eukaryota > Metazoa > Chordata > Aves > Passeriformes > Cinclidae > Cinclus > Cinclus cinclus. The sequence goes on from NC_085077.1 coordinate 3,309,666, forward strand.
GACGCTTTTTATACCCCCTGGTGCCATAAGGGATCATTAGATTGTTAGCGTCCATTGGGTCACAATGGTTCCTTGCTTCTCTTAACCTCTGTGGTGTCACAATGCATCCCATGCCCTTTTAGGCCACTTGATGTCACAATGAATCATTTGATTCTTGGCCTCCATGGTGGCATAATAGATCCTTGCTTCTGTTGGTCCCCGTGCTGTAACATTCCATCACTGGGCCTTTTACAAACACTGGTGTCACAAGGGATCATTAGATTGTTAGACTGCATTGGGTCACAATGGTTCCTTGCTTCTCTTAACCTCTGTGGTGTCACTATGCATTCCAAGCCCTTTTAGGCCACTTGATGTCACAATGAATCATTTGATTCATGGCCTTCATGGTGTCATAATAGATCCTTGCTTCTATAGGTCCCCATGCTGTCACAGTTCATCCGTGGTCCTTTTTATACCCCCTGGTGTCCAAAGGGATTCTTAGATTGTTAGCCTGCATTGGGTCACAATGGTTCCCTGCTTCTCTTAACCCCTGTGGTGTCACAATGCATCCCATGCCCTTTAAGGCCACTTGGTGTTACAATGAATCATTTGAGTCTTGGCCTCTATGGTGTCATAATATTTCCATGATTAATTGTGCCCCATGCTTTCACAATTCATCCCTGGCCCTGTTACAACCCCTGGTGTCACAGGGGATCATTAGATTGTTAGCCTCCCTTGGGTCACAATGGTTCCTTGCTTCTCTTAACCTCTGTGGTGTCACAATGCATCCCAAGCCCCTTTAGGCCACTTGATGTCACAATGAATCATTTGATTCTTGGCCTTCATGGTGTCATAATAGATCCTTGCTTCTATAGGTCCCCATGCTGTCACAGTTCATCCGTGGTCCTTTTGCGCCCCCTGGTGTCAAAAGGGATTCTTTGATTGTTAGCCTGCATTGGGTCACAATGGTTCCCTGCTTCTCTTAACCCCTGTGGTGTCACAATGCATCCCATGCCCTTTTTGGCCACTTGATGTCACAATGAATCATTTGATTCTTGGCCTCCATGGTGGCATAAGAGATCCTTGCTTCTATTGGTCCCCGTGCTGTAACATTCCATCACTGGTCCTTTTAAAAACCCTTGTGTCACAGGGGATCATTAGATTGTTAGCCTGCATTGGGTCACAATGGTGCCTTGCTTCTCTTAACCTCTGTGGTGTCACAATGCAACCCATGCCCTTTTAGGCCACTTGATGTCACAATGAATCATTTGATTCTTGGCCTCTATGGTGTCATAATAGATCCTTGCTTCTATAGGTCCCCATGCTGTCACAGTTCATCCGTGGTCCTTTTGCGCCCCCTGGTGTCAAAAGGGATTCTTAGATTGTTAGCCTGCATTGGGTCACAATGGTCCCCTGCTTCTCTTAACCTCTGTGGTGTCACAATGCATCCCATGCCCTTTAAGGCCACTTGGTGTTACAATGAATCATTTGAGTCTTGGCCTCTATGGTGTCATAATGTTTCCATGTTTTTCTTGGGCCCCATGCTTTCACAATTCATCCCTGGCCCTATTACTACCCCTGGTGTCACAGGGGATCATTAGATTGTTAGCCTGCTTTGGGTCACAATGGTTCCTTGCTTCTCTTAACCTCTGTGGTGTCACTATGCATTCCAAGCCCTTTTAGGCCACTTCATGTCACAATGAATCATTTGATTCTTGGCCTTCATGGTGTCATAATAGATCCTTGCTTCTATAGGTCCCCATGCTGTCACAGTTCATCCGTGGTCCTTTTTATACCCCCTGGTGTCAAAAGGGATTCTTAGATTGTTAGCCTGCATTGGGTCACAATGGTTCCCTGCTTCTCTTTACCTCTGTGGTGTCACAATGCATCCCATGCCCTTTAAGGCCACTTGGTGTTACAATGAATCATTTGAGTCTTGGCCTCCATGGTGTCATAATATTTCCATGATTAATTTTGCCCCATGCTTTCACAATTCATCCCTGGCCCTATTACAACCCCTGGTGCCCCAGGGGATCGTTAGATTGTTAGCCTCCCTTGGGTCACAATGGTTCCCTGCTTCTCTTAACCTCTGTGGTGTCACAATGCATTCCAAGACCTTTTAGGCCACTTGATGTCACAATGAATCATTTGATTCTTGGCCTTCATGGTGTCATAATAGATCCTTGCTTCTATAGGTCCCCATGCTGTCACAGTTCATCCGTGGTCCTTTTGCGCACCCTGGTGTCAAAAGGGATTCTTAGATTGTTAGCCTGCATGGGGTCACAATGGTTCCTTGCTTCTCTTAACCCCTGTGGTGTCACAATGCATCCCATTCCCTTTAAGGCCACTTGGTGTTACAATGAATCATTTGAGTCTTGGCCTCTATGGTGTCAAAATGTTTCAATGTTTTTCTTGGGCTCCATGCTTTCACAATTCATCCCTGGCCCTATTACAACCCCTGGTGCCACAGGGGATCATTAGATTATTAGCCTCCCTTGGGTCACAATGGCTCCTTGCTTCTCTTAACCTCTGTGGTGTCACAATGCATCCCATGCACTTTCTGGCCACTTCATTTTACAATGAATCATTTGATTCTTGGCCTCCATGGTGGCATAATAGATCCTTGCTTCTATTGGTCCCCGTGCTACAACAATCCATCCCTGGCCCTTTTTATACCCACTGGTGCCACAAGGGATCATTAGATTGTTAGCGTCCATTGGGTCACAATGGTTCCTTGCTTCTCTTAACCTCTGTGGTGTCACAATCCATCCCATGCACTTTTTGGCCACTTCATTTTACAATGAATCATTTGATTCTTGGCCTCCATGGTGGCATAATAGATCCTTGATTCTATTGGTCCCCGTGCTGTAACAATCCATCCCTGGCCCTTTTTATACCCCCTGGTGCCACAAGGGATCATTAGATTGTTAGCCTGCATTGGGTCTCAATGGTTCCTTGCTTCTCTTAACCACTCTGGTGTCACAATGCATTCCAAGCCCTTTTAGGCCACTTGATGTCACAATGAATCATTTGATTCTTGGCCTTCATGGTGTCATAATAGAAGCTTGCTTCTATAGGTCCCCATGCTGTCACAGTTCATCCGTGGTCCTTTTGCGCCCCCTGGTGTCAAAAGGGATTCTTAGATTGTTAGCCTGCAATGGGTCACAATGGTTCCTTGCTTCTCTTAACCTCTGTGGTGTCACAATGCAACCCATGCCCTTTTAGGCCACTTGATGTCACAATGAATCATTTGATTCTTGGCCTTCATGGTGTCATAATAGATCCTTGCTTCTATAGGTCCCCATGCTGTCACAGTTCATCCGTGGTCCTTTTGCGCCCCCTGGTGTCAAAAGGGATTCTTCGATTGTTAGCCTGCATTGGGTCACAATGGTTCCCTGCTTCTCTTAACCTCTGTGGTGTCACAATGCATCCCATGCCCTTTAAGGCCACTTGGTGTTACAATGAATCATTTGAGTCTTGGCCTCTATGGTGTCATAATATTTCCATGATTAATTGTGCCCCATGCTTTCACAATTCATCCCTGGCCCTATTACAACCCCTGGTGTCACAATGGATCATTAGATTGTTAGCCTCCCTTGGGTCACAATGGTTCCCTGCTTCTCTTAACCTCTGTGGTGTCACAATGCATTCCAAGCCCTTTTAGGCCACTTGATGTCACAATGAATCATTTGATTCTTGGCCTTCATGGTGTCATAATAGATCCTTGCTTCTATACGTCCCCATGCTGTCACAGTTCATCCGTGGTCCTTTTTATACCCCCTGGTGTCAAAAGGGATTCTTAGATTGTTAGCCTGCATTGGGTCACAATGTTTCCCTGCTTCTCTTAACCTCTGTGGTGTCACAATGCATCCCATGCCCTTTTAGGCCACTTGGTGTTACAATGAATCATTTGAGTCTTGGCCTCTATGGTGGCATAATAGATCCTTGATTCTATTGGTCCCCGTGCTGTAACAATCCATCCCTGACGCTTTTTATACCCCCTGGTGCCATAAGGGATCATTAGATTGTTAGCGTCCATTGGGTCACAATGGTTCCTTGCTTCTCTTAACCTCTGTGGTGTCACAATGCATCCCATGCCCTTTTAGGCCACTTGGTGTTACAATGAACCATATGATTCTTGGCCTCCATGGTGGCATAATATTTCCATGTCTTTATTGGGCCCCATGCTTTCACAATTCATCCCTGGCCCTTTTACAACCCCTGGTGTCACAAGGGATCATTGGATTGTTAGACTCCCTTGGGTCACAATGGTGCCTTGCTTCTCTTAACCTCTGTGGTGTCACAATGCATCCCATGCCCTTTTAGGCCACTTGATGTCACAATGAATCATTTGATTCTTGGCCTCGATGGTGTCATAATCGCTCCTTGTTTCTATTGGGCCCCATGCTGTCACAATTCATCCCTGGCCCTATTACAACCCCTGGTGTCACAAGGGATCATTTGATTGTTAGCCTGCATTGGGTCACAATAGTGCCTTGCTTCTCTTAACCCCTGTGGTGTCACAATGCATCCCATGCCCTTTTAGGCCACTTGATGTCACAATGAATCATTTGATTCTTGGCCTCCATGGTGGCATAATCATTCCTTGATTCTATTGGTCCCCGTGCTGTAACAATCCATCCCTGACCCTTTTTATACGCCCTGGTGCCACAAGGGATCATTAGATTGTTAGCCTCCCTTGGGTCACAATGGTTCCTTGCTTCTCTTAACCCCTGTGGTGTCACAATGCATCCCATGCCCTTTTAGGCCACTTGATGTCGCAATGAATCATTTGATTCTTGGCCTCCATGGTGGCATAATAAATCCTTGCTTCTATTGGTCCCCGTGCTGTAACATTCCATCACTGGGACTATTACAAACCATGGTGCCACAAGGGATCATTAGATTGTTAGCCTCCCTTGGGTCTAAATGGTTCCTTGCTTCTCTTAACCTCTGTGGTGTCACAATGCATCCCATGCCCTTTTAGGCCACTTGATGTCACAATTAATCATTTGATTCTTGGCCTCCATGGTGGCATAATAGATCCTTGCTTCTATAGTTTCCCGTGCTGTAACAATCCATCCCTGGCCCTTTTTATACCCCCTGGTGCCACAAGGGATCATTAGATTGTTAGCCTGCAGTGGGTCACAATGGTTCCTTGCTTCTCTTAACCCCTGTGGTGTCACAATGCATCCCATGCCCTTTTAGGCCACTTGGTGTTACAATGAACCATATGATTCTTGGCCTCTATGGTGTCATAATATTTCCATGTCTTTATTGGGCCCCATGCTTTCACAATTCATCCCTGGCCCTTTTACAACCCCTGGTGTCACAAGGGATCATTGGATTGTTAGACTCCCTTGGGTCACAATGGTGCCTTGCTTCTCTTAACCTCTGTGGTGTCACAATGCATCCCATGCCCTTTTAGGCCACTTGATGTCACAATGAATCATTTGATTCTTGGCCTCCATGGTGGCATAATAGATCCTTGCTTCTATTGGGCCCCATGCTTTCACAATTCATCCCTGGCCCTTTTACAACACCTTGTGTGACAAGGGATCATTAGATTGTTAGCCTGCATTGGGTCACAATGGTTCCTTGCTTCTCTTAACCTCTGTGGTGTCACAATGCATTCCAAGCCTTTTTAGGCCACTTGGTGTTACAATGAATCATTTGATTCTTGGCCTCTATGGTGTCATAATATTTCCATGATTTTATTGTGCCCCATGCTTCCACAATTCATCCCTGGCCCGATTACAACCCCTGGTGTCAACAGGGATCATTAGATTTTTAGCCTGCATTGGGTCACAATGGTTCCTTGCTTCTCTTAACCCCTGTGGTGTCACAATGCATCCCATGCCCTTTTAGGCCACTTGATGTCGCAATGAATCATTTGATTCTTGGCCTCCATGGTGGCATAATAGATCCTTGCTTGTATTGGTTCCCGTGCTGTAACAATCCATCACTGGCCCTTTTTATACCCCCTGGTGCCACAAGGGATCATTAGATTGTTAGCCTGCAGTGGGTCACAATGGTTCCTTGCTTCTCTTAACCTCTGTGGTGTCACAATGCATCCCATGCCCTTTTAGGCCACTTGGTGTTACAATGAAACATATGATTCTTGGCCTCTATGTTGTCATAATATTTCCATGTCTTTATTGGGCCCCATGCTTTCACAATTCATCCCTGGCCCTTTTACAACCCCTGGTGTCACAAGGGATCATTGGATTGTTAGACTCCCTTGGGTCACAATGGTGCCTTGCTTCTCTTAACCTCTGTGGTGTCACAATGCATCCCATGCCCTTTTAGGCCACTTGATGTCACAATGAATCATTTGATTCTTGGCCTCGATGGTGTCATAATCGCTCCTTGTTTCTATTGGGCCCCATGCTGTCACAATTCATCCCTGGCCCTATTACAACCCCTGGTGTCACAAGGGATCATTTGATTGTTAGCCTGCATTGGGTCACAATAGTGCCTTGCTTCTCTTAACCCCTGTGGTGTCACAATGCATCCCATGCCCTTTTAGGCCACTTGATGTCACAATGAATCATTTGATGGTTGGCCTCCATGGTGGCATAATCATTCCTTGATTCTATTGGTCCCCGTGCTGTAACAATCCATCCCTGACCCTTTTTATACGCCCTGGTGCCACAAGGGATCATTAGATTGTTAGCCTCCCTTGGGTCACAATGGTTCCTTGCTTCTCTTAACCCCTGTGGTGTCACAATGCATCCCATGCCCTTTTAGGCCACTTGATGTCGCAATGAATCATTTGATTCTTGGCCTCCATGGTGGCATAATAAATCCTTGCTTCTATTGGTCCCCGTGCTGTAACATTCCATCACTGGGACTTTTACAAACCCTGGTGTCACAAGGGATCATTAGATTGTTAGCCTGCATTTGGTCACAATGGTGCCTTGCTTCTCTTAACCTCTGTGGTGTCACAATGCATCCCATGCCCTTTTAGGCCACTTGATGTCACAATGAATCATTTGATTCTTGGCCTCCATGGTGGCATAATAGATCCTTGTTTCTATTGGGCCCCATGCTTTCACAATTCATCCCTGGCCCTTTTACAACACCTTGTGTGACAAGGGATCATTAGATTGTTAGCGTGCATTGGGTCACAATGGTTCCTTGCTTCTCTTAACCCCTGTGGTGTCACAATGCATCCCATGCCCTTATAGGCCACTTAATGTCGCAATGAATCATTTGATTCTTGGCCTCCATGGTGGCATAATAGATCCTTTCTTCTATTGGTTCCCGTGCTGTAACAATCCATCACTGGCCCTTTTTATACCCCCTGGTGCCACAAGGGATCATTAGATTGTTAGCCTGCATTGGGTCACAATGGTTCCTTGCTTCTCTTAACCCCTGTGGTGTCACAATGCATCCCATGCCCTTTTAGGCCACTTGGTGTTACAATGAACCATTTGATTCTTGGCCTCTATGGTGTCATAATATTTCCATGTCTTTATTGGGCCCCATGCTTTCACAATTCATCCCTGGCCCTTTTACAACCCCTGGTGTCACAAGGGATCATTAGATTGTTAGCCTCCCTTGGGTCACAATGGTTCCTTGCTTCTCTTAACCTCTGTGGTGTCACAATGCATCCCATGCACTTTTTGGCCACTTCATTTTACAATGAATCATTTGATTCTTGGCCTCCATGGTGGCATAATCGTTCCTTGATTCTATTGGTCCCCGTGCTGTCACAATTCATCTCTGGCCCTATTACAACCCCTGGTGTCACAAGGGATCATTAGATTGTTAGCCTGCATTGGGTCACAATAGTGCCTTGCTTCTCTTAACCCCTGTGGTGTCACAATGCATCCCATGCCCTTTTAGGCCACTTGATGTCGCAATGAATCATTTGATTCTTGGCCTCCATGGTGGCATAATAGATCCTTGCTTGTATTGGTTCCCGTGCTTTAACAATCCATCACTGGCCCTTTTTATACCCCCTGGTGCCACAAGGGATCATTAGATTGTTAGCCTGCAGTGGGTCACAATGATTCCTTGCTTCTCTTAACCTCTGTGGTGTCACAATGCATCCCATGCCCTTTTAGGCCACTTGGTGTTACAATGAACCATATGATTCTTGGCCTCTATGTTGTCATAATATTTCCATGTCTTTATTGGGCCCCATGCTTTCACAATTCATCCCTGGCCCTTTTACAACCCCTGGTGTCACAAGGGATCATTGGATTGTTAGACTCCCTTGGGTCACAATGGTGCCTTGCTTCTCTTAACCTCTGTGGTGTCACAATGCATCCCATGCCCTTTTAGGCCACTTGGTGTTACAATGAATCACTTGATTCTTGGCCTCTATGGTGTCATAATATTTCCATGTCTTTATTGGGCCCCATGCTTTCACAATTCATCCCTGGCCCTTTTACAACCCCTGGTGCCACAAGGGATCATTAGATTGTTAGCCTCCCTTGGGTCACAATAGTGCCTTGTTTCTCTTAACCCCTGTGGTGTCACAATGCCTCCCATGCCCTTTTAGGCCACTTGATGTCACAATGAATCATTTGATGGTTGGCCTCCATGGTGGCATAATAGATCCTTGATTCTATTGTTCCCCGTGCTACAACAATCCATCCCTGACACTTTTTATACCCCCTGGTGCCACTAGGGATCATTAGATTGTTAGCCTCCCTTGGGTCACAATGGTTCCTTGCTTCTCTTAACCCCTGTGGTGTCACAATGCATCCCATGCCCTTTTAGGCCACTTGATGTCACAATGAATCATTTGATTCTTGGCCTCCATGGTGGCATAATAGATCCTCGCTTCTATTGGTCCCTGTGCTCTAACATTCCATCACTGGGCCTTTTACAAACCCTGGTGTCACAAGGGATCATTAGATTGTTAGCCTCCCTTGGGTCTCAATGGTTCCTTGCTTCTCTTAACCTCAGTGGTGTCACAATGCATGCCATGCCCTTTTAGGCCACTTGATGTCACAATGAATCATTTGATTCTTGGCCTCCATGGTGGCATAATGGTTCCTTGTTTCTATTGGGCCCCATGCTGTCACAATTCATCCCTGGCCCTTTTACGCCCCCTGGTGTCAAATGGCATCCTGGGATTATTACCCTCTATTGGGTCACAATGGTTCCTTGCTTCTCTTAACCCCTGTGGTGTCACAATGCATCCCATGCCCTTTTAGGCCACTTGATGTCACAATGAATCATTTGATTCTTGACCTCCATGGTGGCATAATAGATCCTTGCTTCTATTGGGCCCCATGCTTTCACAATTCATCCCTGGCCCTTTTACAACACCTTGTGTGACGAGGGATCATTAGATTGTTAGCCTCCCTTGGGTCACAATGGTTCCTCGCTTCTCTTAACCTCTGTGGTCTCACAATGCATTCCAAGCCCTTTTAGGCCACTTGGTGTTACAATGAATCATTTGATTCTTGGCCTTTATGGTGTCATAATATTTCCATGATTTTATTGTGCCCCATGCTTCCACAATTCATCCCTGGCCCTATTACAACCCCTGGTGTCAACAGGGATCATTAGATTTTTAGCCTGCATTGGGTCACAATGGTTCCTTGCTTCTCTTAACCCCTGTGGTGTCACAATGCATCCCATGCCCTTTTAGGCCACTTGATGTCACAATGAATCATTTGATTCTTGGCCTTCATGGCGTTATAATAAATCCTTGCTTCTATAGGTCCCCATGCTGTCACAGTTCATCCGAGGTCCTTTTGCGCCCCCTGGTGTCAAAAGCGATTCTTAGATTGTTAGCCTGCATTGGGTCACAATGGTTCCCTGCTTCTCTTAACCTCGGTGGTGTCACAATGAATCCCAGGCCCTTTTAGGCCACTTGGAGTTACAATGAATCATTTGAGTCTTGGCCTCCATGGTGTCATTATATTTCCATGATTAATTGTGCCCCATGCTTTCACAATTCATCCCTGGCCCTATTACAACCCCTGGTGGCACAGGGGATCATTATATTGTTAGTCTCCCTTGGGTCACAGTGGTTCCCTGCTTCTCTTAACCTCTGTGGTGTCACAATGCATTCCAAGCCCTTTTAGGCCACTTGATGTCACAATGAATCATTTGATTCTTGGCCTTCATGGTGTCATAATAGATCCTTGCTTCTATAGGTCCCCATGCTGTCACAGTTCATCCGTGGTCCTTTTTCGCCCCCTTGTGTCAAAAGGGATTCTTAGATTGTTAGCCTGCATTGGGTCACAATGGTTCCTTGCTTCTCTTAACCCCTGTGGTGTCACAATGCATCCCATGCCCTTTTAGGCCACTTGGTGTTACAATGAACCATTTGATTCTTGGCCTCTATGGTGTCATAATATTTCCATGTCTTTATTGGGCCCCATGCTTTCACAATTCATCCCTGGCCCTTTTATAACCCCTGGTGCCACAAGGGATCATTAGATTGTTAGCCTGCATTGGGTCACAATGGTGCCTTGCTTCTCTTAACCTCTGTGGTGTCACAATCCATCCCATGCCCTTTTAGGCCACTTGATGTCACAATGAATCATTTGATTCTTGGCCTCCATGGTGGCATAATAGATCCTTGCTTCTATTGGTCCCCGTGCTGTAACAATCCATCACTGGCCCTTTTTATACCCCCTGGTGCCACAAGGGATCATTAGATTGTTAGCCTGCAGTGGGTCACAATGGTTCCTTGCTTCTCTTAACCTCTGTGGTGTCACAATGCATCCCATGCCCTTTTAGGCCACTTGATGTCACAATGAATCATTTGATTCTTGGCCTCCATGGTGGCATAATAGATCCTTGCTTCTATTGGGCCCCATGCTTTCACAATTCATCCCTGGCCCTTTTACAACACCTTGTGTGACAAGGGATCATTAGATTCTTAGCCCCCCTTGGGTCACAATGGTTCCATGCTTCTCTTAACCTCTGTGGTGTCAAAATGCATCCCATGCCCTTTTAGGCCACTTGATGTCGCAATGAATCATATGATTCTTGGCCTCCATGGTGGCATAATAGATCCTTGCTTCTATTGGTCCCCGTGCTGTAACAATCCATCACTGGCCCTTTTTATACCCCCTGGTGCCTCAAGGGATCATTAGATTGTTAGCCTGCATTGGGTCACAATGTTTCCTTGCTTCTCTTAACCTCTGTGGTGTCACAATGCATACCAAGCCCTTTTAGGCCACTTGATGTCACAATGAACCATTTGATTCTTGGCCTCGATGGTGTCATAATCGCTCCTTGTTTCTATTGGGCCCCATGCTGTCACAATTCATCCCTGGCCCTTTTACAACACCTGGTGTGACAAGGGATCATTAGATTGTTAGCCTCCCTTGGGTCACAATGGTTCCTTGCTTCCCTTAACCCCTGTGGTGTCACAATGCATCCCATGCCCTTTTAGGCCACTTGATGTCACAATGAATCATTTGATGGTTGGTCTCCATGGTGGCATAATAGATCCTTGCTCCTATTGGTCCCCGTGCTACAACAATCCATCCCTGGCCCTTTTTATACCACCTGGTGCCACAAGGGATCATTAGATTGTTAGCCTCCCTTGGGCCACAATGGTTCCTTGCTTCTCTTAACTTCTGTGGTGTCACAATGCATCCCATGCACTTTTTGGCCACTTGATGTCACAATGAATCATTTGATTCTTGGCCTCCATGGTGGCATAATAGATCCTTGATTCTATTGGTCCCCGTGCTGTAACAATCCATCCCTGGCCCTATTACAACCCCTGGTGTCACAATGGATCATTAGATTGTTAGCCTCCCTTGGGTCACAATGGTTCCTTGCTTCTCTTAACCTCTGTGGTGTCACAATGCAACCCATGCCCTTTTAGGCCACTTGATGTCACAATGAATCATTTGATTCTTGGCCTTCATGGTGTTGTAATAGATCCTTACTTCTATTGGTCCCCATGCTGTCACAGTTCATCCGAGGTCCTTTTGCGCCCCCTGGTGTCAAAAGGGATTCTTAGATTGTTAGCTTCCCTTGGGTCACAATGGTTCCTTGCTTCTCTTAACCCCTGTGGTGTCACAATGCATCCCATGCCCTTTTAGGCCACTTAATGTCACAATGAATCATTTGATTCTTGGCCTTCATGGTGTCATAATAGATCCTTGCTTCTATTGGTCCCCGTGCTGTAACAATCCATCCCTGACGCTTTTTATACCGCCTGGTGCCACAAGGGATCATTAGATTGTTAGCCTGCATTGGGTCACAATGATTCCTTGCTTCTCTTAACCCCTGTGGTGTCACAATGCATGCCATGCCCTTTTAGGCCACTTGATGTCGCAATGAATCATTTGATTCTTGGCCTCCATGGTGGCATAATAGATCCTTGCTTCTATTGGTCCCCGTGCTGTAACAATCCATCACTGGCCCTTTTTATACCCCCTGGTGCCACAAGGGATCATTAGATTGTTAGCCTCCCTTGGGTCTCAATGGTTCCTTGCTTCTCTTAACCTCTATGGTGTCACAATGCATCCCATGCCCTTTTAGGCCACTTGGTGTTACAATGAATCACTTGATTCTTGGCCTCTATGGTGTCATAATATTTCCATGTTTTTATTTTGCATCCATGCTTCCAAAATTCATCCCTGGCCCTATTACAACCCCTGGTGTCAACAGGGATCATAAGATTTTTAGCCAGCATTGGGTCACAATGGTTCCTTGCTTCTATTAACCTCTGTGGTTTCAAATTGCATCCCATGCCCTTTTAGGCCACTTGATGTCGCAATGAATCATTTGATTCTTGGCCTCCATGGTGGCATAATAGATCCTTGCTTCTATTGGTCCCCGTGCTGTAACAATCCATCCCTGGCCCTTTTTATACCCCCTGGTGCCACAAGGGATCATTAGATTGTTAGCCTGCATTGGGTCTCAATGTTTCCTTGCTTCTCTAAACCTCTATGGTGTCACAATCCATCCCATGCCCTTTTAGGCCACTTGATGTCACAATGAATCATTTGATTCTTGGCCTCCATGGTGGCATAGTAGATCCTTGCTTCTATTGGTCCCCGTGCTACAACAATCCATCCCTGGCCCTTTTTATACCCCCTGGTGCCGCAAGGGATCATTAGATTCTTAGCCTGCATTGGGTCACAATGGTTCCTTGCTTCTCTTAACCTCAGTGGTGTCACAATGCATCCCATGCCCTTTTAGGCCACTTGATGTCACAATGAATCATTTGATTCTTGGCCTTTATGTTGTCATAATAGATCCTTGTTCTATAGGTCCCCATCCTGTCACAGTTCATCAGTGGTCCTTTTGCGCCCCCTGGTGTCAAAAGGGACTGTTAGATTGTTAGCCTCCCTTGGGTCACAATTGTTCCTTGCTTCTCTTAACCTCTGTGGTGTCACAATGCATCCCATGCCCTTTTAGGCCACTTGATGTCACAATGAATCATTTGATTCTTGGCCTCCATGGAGGCATAATAGATCCTTGCTTCTATTGGTCCCCGTGCTACAACAATCCATCCCTGGCCCTTTTTATACCCCCTGGTGCCACAAGGGGTCATTAGATTGATAGCCTCCATTGGGTCACAATGGTTCCTTGCTTCTCTTAACCCCTGTGGTGTCACAATGCATCCCATGCACTTTTTGGCCACTTCATGTTACAATGAATCACTTGATTCTTGGCCACCATGGTGGCATATTCGTTCCTTGATTCTATTGGTCCCCGTGCTGTAACAATCCATCCCTGACCCTTTTTATACCCCCTGGTGCCACAAGGGATCATTAGATTGTTAGCCTCCCTTGGGTCACAATGGTTCCTTGCTTCTCTTAACCCCTGTGGTGTCACAATGCATCCCATGCCCTTTTAGGCCACTTGGTGTTACAATGAATCATTTGATTCTTGGCCTCCATGGTGGCATAATAGATCCTTGCTTCTATTGGTCCCCGTGCTACAACAATCCATCACTGGGGCTTTTACAAACCCTCGTGTCACAAGGGATCATTAGGTTGTTAGCCTGCATTGGGTCACAATGGTGCCTTGCTTCTCTTAACCTCTGTGGTGTCACAATGCATCCCATACACTTTTAGGCCACTTGATGTCACAATGAATCATTTGATTCTTGGCCTCCATGGTGGCATAATAGATCCTTGCTTCTATTGGTCCCCGTGCTGTAACATTACATCACTGGGGCTTTTACAAACCCCCTGGTGCCTCAAGGGATCATTAGATTGTTAGCCTGCATTGGGTCACAATGGTGCCTTGCTTCTCTTAACCTCTGTGGTGTCACAATGCATCCCATGCCCTTTTAGGCCACTTGATGTCACAATGAATCATTTGATTCTTGGCCTCCATGGTGGCATAATGGTTCCTTGTTTCTATTGGGCCCCATGTTGTCACAATTCATCCCTGGCCCTTTTACGCCCCCTGGTGTCAAATGGGATCCTGGAATTATTACCCTCCATTGGGTCACAATGGATCCTTGCTTCTCTTAATCCCTGTGGTGTCACAATGCATCCCATGCACTTTTAGGCCACTTGATGTCACAATGAATCATTTGATTCTTGGCCTCCATGGTGGCATAATAGATCCTTGCTTCTATTGGGCCCCATGCTTTCACAATGCATCCCTGGCCCTTTTACAACACCTTGTGTGACAAGGGATCATTAGATTGATAGCCTGCATTGGGTTACAATGGTTCCTTGCTTCTCTTAACCCCTGTGGTGTCACAATGCATCCCATGCCCTTTTAGGCCAATTGATGTGACAATGAATCATTTGATTCTTGGCCTCCATGGTGGCATAATAGATCCTTGCTTCTATTGGTCCCCGTGCTGTAACAATCCATCACTGGCCCTTTTTATACCCCCTGGTGCCACAAGGGATCATTAGATTGTTAGCCTGCAGTGGGTCACAATGGTTCCTTGCTTCTCTTAACCTCTGTGGTGTCACAATGCATCCCATGCCCTTTTAGGCCACTTGATGTCACAATGAATCATTTGATTCTTGGCCTCCATGGTGGCATAATAGATCCTTGCTTCTATTGGGCCCCATGCTTTCACAATTCATCCCTGGCCCTTTTACAACACCTTGTGTGACAAGGGATCATTAGATTGTTAGCCCCCCTTGGGTCACAATGGTTCCATGCTTCTCTTAACCTCTGTGGTGTCAAAATGCATCCCATGCCCTTTTAGGCCACTTGATGTCGCAATGAATCATATGATTCTTGGCCTCCATGGTGGCATAATAGATCCTTGCTTCTATTGGTCCCCGTGCTGTAACAATCCATCACTGGCCCTTTTTATACCCCCTGGTGCCTCAAGGGATCATTAGATTGTTAGCCTGCATTGGGTCACAATGTTTCCTTGCTTCTCTTAACCTCTGTGGTGTCACAATGCATACCAAGCCCTTTTAGGCCACTTGATGTCACAATGAACCATTTGATTCTTGGCCTCGATGGTGTCATAATCGCTCCTTGTTTCTATTGGGCCCCATGCTGTCACAATTCATCCCTGGCCCTTTTACAACACCTGGTGTGACAAGGGATCATTAGATTGTTAGCCTCCCTTGGGTCACAATGGTTCCTTGCTTCCCTTAACCCCTGTGGTGTCACAATGCATCCCATGCCCTTTTAGGCCACTTGATGTCACAATGAATCATTTGATGGTTGGTCTCCATGGTGGCATAATAGATCCTTGCTCCTATTGGTCCCCGTGCTACAACAATCCATCCCTGGCCCTTTTTATACCACCTGGTGCCACAAGGGATCATTAGATTGTTAGCCTCCCTTGGGCCACAATGGTTCCTTGCTTCTCTTAACTTCTGTGGTGTCACAATGCATCCCATGCACTTTTTGGCCACTTGATGTCACAATGAATCATTTGATTCTTGGCCTCCATGGTGGCATAATAGATCCTTGATTCTATTGGTCCCCGTGCTGTAACAATCCATCCCTGGCCCTATTACAACCCCTGGTGTCACAATGGATCATTAGATTGTTAGCCTCCCTTGGGTCACAATGGTTCCTTGCTTCTCTTAACCTCTGTGGTGTCACAATGCAACCCATGCCCTTTTAGGCCACTTGATGTCACAATGAATCATTTGATTCTTGGCCTTCATGGTGTTGTAATAGATCCTTACTTCTATTGGTCCCCATGCTGTCACAGTTCATCCGAGGTCCTTTTGCGCCCCCTGGTGTCAAAAGGGATTCTTAGATTGTTAGCTTCCCTTGGGTCACAATGGTTCCTTGCTTCTCTTAACCCCTGTGGTGTCACAATGCATCCCATGCCCTTTTAGGCCACTTAATGTCACAATGAATCATTTGATTCTTGGCCTTCATGGTGTCATAATAGATCCTTGCTTCTATTGGTCCCCGTGCTGTAACAATCCATCCCTGACGCTTTTTATACCGCCTGGTGCCACAAGGGATCATTAGATTGTTAGCCTGCATTGGGTCACAATGATTCCTTGCTTCTCTTAACCCCTGTGGTGTCACAATGCATGCCATGCCCTTTTAGGCCACTTGATGTCGCAATGAATCATTTGATTCTTGGCCTCCATGGTGGCATAATAGATCCTTGCTTCTATTGGTCCCCGTGCTGTAACAATCCATCACTGGCCCTTTTTATACCCCCTG
The DNA here is from genome assembly GCF_963662255.1 of Cinclus cinclus. NCBI lineage: Eukaryota > Metazoa > Chordata > Aves > Passeriformes > Cinclidae > Cinclus > Cinclus cinclus. Next base: position 3,326,211 of record NC_085077.1, read on the forward strand.
GTGCCACAAGGGATCATTAGATTGTTAGCCTCCCTTGGGTCTCAATGGTTCCTTGCTTCTCTTAACCTCTATGGTGTCACAATGCATCCCATGCCCTTTTAGGCCACTTGGTGTTACAATGAATCACTTGATTCTTGGCCTCTATGGTGTCATAATATTTCCATGTTTTTATTTTGCATCCATGCTTCCAAAATTCATCCCTGGCCCTATTACAACCCCTGGTGTCAACAGGGATCATAAGATTTTTAGCCAGCATTGGGTCACAATGGTTCCTTGCTTCTATTAACCTCTGTGGTTTCAAATTGCATCCCATGCCCTTTTAGGCCACTTGATGTCGCAATGAATCATTTGATTCTTGGCCTCCATGGTGGCATAATAGATCCTTGCTTCTATTGGTCCCCGTGCTGTAACAATCCATCCCTGGCCCTTTTTATACCCCCTGGTGCCACAAGGGATCATTAGATTGTTAGCCTGCATTGGGTCTCAATGTTTCCTTGCTTCTCTAAACCTCTATGGTGTCACAATCCATCCCATGCCCTTTTAGGCCACTTGATGTCACAATGAATCATTTGATTCTTGGCCTCCATGGTGGCATAGTAGATCCTTGCTTCTATTGGTCCACGTGCTACAACAATCCATCCCTGGCCCTTTTTATACCCCCTGGTGCCGCAAGGGATCATTAGATTCTTAGCCTGCATTGGGTCACAATGGTTCCTTGCTTCTCTTAACCTCAGTGGTGTCACAATGCATCCCATGCCCTTTTAGGCCACTTGATGTCACAATGAATCATTTGATTCTTGGCCTTTATGTTGTCATAATAGATCCTTGTTCTATAGGTCCCCATCCTGTCACAGTTCATCAGTGGTCCTTTTGCGCCCCCTGGTGTCAAAAGGGACTGTTAGATTGTTAGCCTCCCTTGGGTCACAATTGTTCCTTGCTTCTCTTAACCTCTGTGGTGTCACAATGCATCCCATGCCCTTTTAGGCCACTTGATGTCACAATGAATCATTTGATTCTTGGCCTCCATGGAGGCATAATAGATCCTTGCTTCTATTGGTCCCCGTGCTACAACAATCCATCCCTGGCCCTTTTTATACCCCCTGGTGCCACAAGGGATCATTAGATTGTTAGCCTCCATTGGGTCACAATGGTTCCTTGCTTCTCTTAACCCCTGTGGTGTCACAATGCATCCCATGCACTTTTTGGCCACTTCATGTTACAATGAATCACTTGATTCTTGGCCACCATGGTGGCATATTCGTTCCTTGATTCTATTGGTCCCCGTGCTGTAACAATCCATCCCTGACCCTTTTTATACCCCCTGGTGCCACAAGGGATCATTAGATTGTTAGCCTCCCTTGGGTCACAATGGTTCCTTGCTTCTCTTAACCCCTGTGGTGTCACAATGCATCCCATGCCCTTTTAGGCCACTTGGTGTTACAATGAATCATTTGATTCTTGGCCTCCATGGTGGCATAATAGATCCTTGCTTCTATTGGTCCCCGTGCTACAACAATCCATCACTGGGGCTTTTACAAACCCTCGTGTCACAAGGGATCATTAGGTTGTTAGCCTGCATTGGGTCACAATGGTGCCTTGCTTCTCTTAACCTCTGTGGTGTCAAAATGCATCCCATACACTTTTAGGCCACTTGATGTCACAATGAATCATTTGATTCTTGGCCTCCATGGTGGCATAATAGATCCTTGCTTCTATTGGTCCCCGTGCTGTAACATTACATCACTGGGGCTTTTACAAACCCCCTGGTGCCTCAAGGGATCATTAGATTGTTAGCCTGCATTGGGTCACAATGGTGCCTTGCTTCTCTTAACCTCTGTGGTGTCACAATGCATCCCATGCCCTTTTAGGCCACTTGATGTCACAATGAATCATTTGATTCTTGGCCTCCATGGTGGCATAATGGTTCCTTGTTTCTATTGGGCCCCATGTTGTCACAATTCATCCCTGGCCCTTTTACGCCCCCTGGTGTCAAATGGGATCCTGGAATTATTACCCTCCATTGGGTCACAATGGATCCTTGCTTCTCTTAATCCCTGTGGTGTCACAATGCATCCCATGCACTTTTAGGCCACTTGATGTCACAATGAATCATTTGATTCTTGGCCTCCATGGTGGCATAATAGATCCTTGCTTCTATTGGGCCCCATGCTTTCACAATGCATCCCTGGCCCTTTTACAACACCTTGTGTGACAAGGGATCATTAGATTGATAGCCTGCATTGGGTTACAATGGTTCCTTGCTTCTCTTAACCCCTGTGGTGTCACAATGCATCCCATGCCCTTTTAGGCCAATTGATGTGACAATGAATCATTTGATTCTTGGCCTCCATGGTGGCATAATAGATCCTTGCTTCTATTGGTCCCCGTGCTGTAACATTCCATCACTGGGGCTTTTACAAACCCTGGTGCCACAAGGGATCATTAGATTGTTAGCCTGCATTTGGGTCACAATGGTGCCTTGCTTCTCTTAACCTCAATGGTGTCACAATGCATCCCATGCCCTTTTAGGCCACTTGATGTCACAATGAATCATTTGATTCTTGGCCTCCATGGTGGCATAATAGATCCTTGCTTCTATTGGTCCCCGTGCTGTAACAATCCATCACTGGGCCATTTACAAACCCTGGTGCCACAAGGGATCATTAGATTGTTAGCCTCCCTTGGGTCACAATGGTTCCTTGCTTCTCTTAACCTCAGTGGTGTCACAATGCATCCCATGCCCTTTTAGGCCACTTGATGTCACAATGAATCATTTGATTCTTGGCCTCCATGGTGGCATAATGGTTCCTTGTTTTAATTGGGCCCCATGCTGTCACAATTCATCCCTGGCACATTTACGCCCCCTGGTGTCAAATGGGATCCTGGGATTGCTACGCTCCATTGGGTCACAATGGTTCCTTGCTTCTCTTAACCCCTGTGGTGTCACAATGCATCCCATGCCCTTTTAGGCCACTTGATGTCACAATGAATCATTTGATTCTTGGCCTCCATGGTGGCATAATAGATCCTTGCTTCTATTGGGCCCCATGCTTTCACAATTCATCCCTGGCCCTTTTACAACACCTTGTGTGACAAGGGATCATTAGATTGTTAGCCTGCATTGGGTCACAATGGTTCCTTGCTTCTCTTAACCTCTGTGGTGTCACAATGCATTCCAAGCCCTTTTAGGCCACTTGGTGTTACAATGAATCATTTGATTCTTGGCCTCTATGGTGTCATAATATTTCCATGTTTTTATTTTGCATCCATGCTTCCAAAATTCATCCCTGGCCCTATTACAACCCCTGGTGTCAACAGGGATCATTAGATTTTTAGCCTGCATTGGGTCACAATGGTTCCTTGCTTCTCTTAGCCCCTGTGGTGTCAAAATGCATCCCATGCCCTTTTAGGCCACTTGATGTCGCAATGAATCATTTGGTTCTTGGCCTCCATGGTGGCATAATAAATCCTTGCTTGTATTGGTTCCCGTGCTGTAACAATGCATCACTGGCCCTTTTTATACCCCCTGGTGCCACAAGGGATCATTAGATTGTTAGCCTGCATTGGGTCACAATGGTTCCTTGATTCTCTTAACCTCTGTGGTGTCACAATGCATCCCATGCCCTTTTAGGCCACTTGGTGTTACAATGAATCATTTGAGTCTTGGCCTCCATGGTGGCATAATATTTCCATGTCTTTATTGGGCCCCATGCTTTCACACTTCATCCCTGGCCCTTTTACAACCCCTGGTGTCACAATGGGTCATTAGTTTGTTAGCCTCCCTTGGGTCACAATGGTTCCCTGCTTCTCTTAACCTCTGTGGTGTCACAATGCATCCCATGCCCTTTTAGGCCACTTGGTGTCACAATGAATCATTTGATTCTTGGTCTCCAAGCTGGCATAATAGATCTTTGCTTCTATTGGGCCCCATGCTTTCACGATTCATCCCTGGCCCTATTAAAATCCCTGGTGTCACAATGGATCATTAGATTGTTAGCCTCCCTTGGGTAACAATGGTTCCTTGCTGCTCTTAACCTCTGTGGTGTCACAATGCATCCCATGCCCTTTTAGGCCACTTGATGTCACAATGAATCATTTGATGGTTGGCCTCCATGGTGGCATAATCGTTCCTTGATTCTATTGGTCCCCGTGCTACAACAATACATCCCTGGCCCTTTTTAAACCACCTGGTGCCACAAGGGGTCATATAGATTGATAGCCTCCATTGGGTCACAATGGTTCCTTGCTTCTCTTAACCCCTGTGGTGTCACAATGCATCCCATGCACTTTTAGGCCAATTGATGTGACAATGAATCATTTGATTCTTGGCCTCCATGGTGGCATAATAGATCCTTGCTTCTATTGGTCCCCGTGCTGTAACATTCCATCACTGGGGCTTTTACAAACCCTGGTGTCACAAGGGATCATTAGATTGTTAGCCTGCATTTGGGTCACAATGGTGCCTTGCTTCTCTTAACCCCTGTGGTGTCACAATGCATCCCATGCCCTTTTAGGCCACTTGATGTCACAATGAATCATTTGATGGTTGGCCTCCATGGTGGCATAATAGATCCTTGCTTCTATTGGTCCCTGTGCTACAACAATCCATCCCTGGCCCTTTTTATACTCCCTGGTGCCACAAGGGATCATTAGATAGTTAGCCTGCATTGAGTCACAATGGTTCCTTGCTTCTCTTAACCTCTGTGGTGTCACAATTTATCGCATGCACTTTTTGGACACTTCATTTTACAATGAATCATTTGATTCTTGGCCTCCATGGTGGCATAAGAGATCCTTGATTCTATTGGTCCCCGTGCTACAACAATCCATCCCTGGCCCTTTTTATACCCCCTGGTGCCACAAGGGATCATTAGATTGTTAGCCTGCAGTGGGTCTCAATGGTTCCTTGCTTCTCTTAACCTCTGTGGTGTCACAATGCATCCCATGCCCTTTTAGGCCGCTTGATGTCACAATGAATCATTTGATTCTTGGCCTTCATGGTGTCATAATAGATCCTTGCTTCTATAGGTCCCCATGCTGTCACCGTTCATCCGTGGTCCTTTTGTGCCCCCTGGTGTCTAAAGGGAATCTTGGATAGTTAGACTGCATTGGGTCACAATGGTTCCTTGCTTCTCTTAACCTCTGTGGTGTCACAATGAATCCCATGCCCTTTTAGGCCACTTGGTGTTACAATGAATCATTTGAGTCTTGGCCTCTATGGTGTCATAATGTGTCCATGTTTTTCTTGGGCCCCATGCTTTCACAATTCATCCCTGGCCCTATTACTACCCCTGGTGTCACAATGGATCATTAGATTCTTAGCCTGCATTGGGTCACAATGGTTCCTTGCTTCTCTTAACCTCTGGGGTGTCACTATGCATTCCAAGCCCTTTTAGGCCACTTGATGTCACAATGAATCATTTGATTCTTGGCCTTCATGGTGTCATAATAGATCCTTGCTTCTATAGGTCCCCATGCTGTCACAGTTCATCCGTGGTCCTTTTGCGCCCCCTGGTGTCAAAAGGGATTCTTAGATTGTTAGCCTGCATTGGGTCACAATGGTTCCCTGCTTCTCTTAACCTCGGTGGTGTCACAATGCATCCCATGCCCTTTTAGGCCACTTGGTGTTACAATGAATCATTTGAGTCTTGGCCTCTATGGTGTCATAATGTTTCCATGTTTTTCTTGGTCCCCATGCTTTCACAATTCATCCCTGGCCTTATTACAACCCCTGGTGTCACAATGGATCATTATATTGTTAGCCTGCATGGGGTCACAATGGTTCCTTGCTTCTCTTAACCCCTGTGGTGTCACAATGCATCCCATGCCCTTTAAGGCCACTTGGTGTTACAATGAATCCTTTGATTCTTGGCCTCCATGGTGGCATATTAGATCCTTGCTTCTATAGGTCCCCATGCTGTCACAGTTCATCCGTGGTCCTCTTTCGCCCCCTGGTGTCAAAAGGGATCATTAGATTGTTAGCCTGCATTGGGTCACAATGGTGCCTAGCTTCTCTTAACCTCTGTGGTGTCACAATGCATCCCATGCCCTTTTAGGCCACTTGATGTCACAATGAATCATTTGATTCTTGGCCTCCATGGTGGCATAATAGATCCTTGCTTCTATTGGTCCCCGTGCTACAACAATCCATCCCTGACCCTTTTTAGACCCCCTGGTGCCACAAGGGATCATTAGATTGTTAGCCTCCCTTGGGTCACAATGGTTCCTTGCTTCTCTTAACCTCTGTGGTGTCACAATGCATGCCATGCCCTTTTAGGCCACTTGATGTCACAATGAATCATTTGATTCTTGGCCTCCATGGTGGCATAATAGATCCTTGCTTCTATTGGTCCCTGTGCTGTGACATTCCATCACTGGGCCTTTTACAAACCCTGGTGTCACAAGGGATCATTAGATTGTTAGCCTCCCTTGGGTAACAATGGTTCCTTGCTTCTCATACCCTCAGTGGTGTCACAATGCATCCCATGCCCTTGTAGGCCACTTGATGTCACAATGAATCATTTGATTCTTGGCCTCCATGGTGTCATAATTGCTCCTTGTTTCTCTTGGGCCCCATGCGGTCTCAATTCATCCCTGTCCCGATTACAACCCCTGGTGTCAACAGGGATCATTAGATTGTTAGCCTGCATTGGATCACAATAGTGCCCTGTTTCTCTTAACCCCTGTGGTGTCACAATGCATCCCATGCCCTTTTAGGCCACTTGATGTCACAATGAATCATTTGATGGTTGGCCTCCATGGTGGCATAATAGATCCTTGCTTCTATTGGTCCCCGTGCTACAACAATCCATCCCTGACCCTTTTTATACCCTCTGGTGCCACAAGGGATCATTAGATTGTTAGCGTGCATTGGGTCACAATGGTTCCTTGCTTCTCTTAACCTCTGTGGTGTCACAATGCATCCCATGCCCTTTTAGGCCACTTGATGTCACAATGAATCATTTGATTCTTGGCCTCCATGGTGGCATAATAGATCCTTGCTTGTATTGGTTCCCGTGCTGTAACAATCCATCCCTGGCCCTTTTTATACCCCCTGGTGCCACAAGGGATCATTAGATTGTTAGTCTGCATTGGGTCTCAATGGTTCCTTGCTTCTCTTAACCTCTGTGGTGTCACAATGCATTCCAAGCCCTTTTAGGCCACTTGATGTCACAATGAATCATTTGATTCTTGGCCTTCGTGGTGTCATAATAGATCCTTGCTTCTATAGGTCCCCATGCTGTCACAGTTCATCCGTGGTCCTTTTGCGCCCCCTGGTGTCTAAAGGGAATCTTGGATAGTCAGACTGCATTAGGTCACAATGGTTCCTTGCTTCTCTTAACCTCTGTGGTGTCACAATGCATCCCATGCCCTTTTAGGCCACTTGGTGTCACAATGAATCATTTGAGTCTTGGCCTCTATGGTGTCAGAGTGTTTCCATGTTTTTCTTGGGCCCCATGCTTTCACAATTCATCCCTGGCCCTATTACAACCCCTGGTGTCACAGGGGATCATTAGATTGTTAGCCTCCCTTGGGTCACAATGGTTCCTTGCTTCTCTTAACCTCTGTGGTGTCACAATGCATTCCAAGCCCTTTTAGGCCACTTGATGTCACAATGAATCATTTGATTCTTGGCCTTCATGGTGTCATAATAGATCCTTGCTTCTATAGGTCCCCATGCTGTCACAGTTCATCCGTGGTCCTTTTGCGCACCCTGGTGTCAAAAGGGATTCTTAGATTGTTAGCCTGCATTGGGTCACAATGGTTCCTTGCTTCTCTTAACCTCTGTGGTGTCACAATGCAACCCATGCCCTTTTAGGCCACTTGATGTCACAATGAATCATTTGATTCTTGGCCTTCATGGTGTCATAATAGATCCTTGCTTCTATAGGTCCCCATGCTGTGACAGTTCATCCGTGGTCCTTTTGCGCCCCCTGGTGTCAAAAGGGATTCTTAGATTGTTAGCCTGCATTGGGTCACAATGGTTCCCTGCTTCTCTTAACCTCTGTGGTGTCACAATGCATCCCATGCCCTTTAAGGCCACTTGGTGTTACAATGAATCATTTGAGTCTTGGCCTCTATGGTGTCATAATATTTCCATGATTAATTGTGCCCCCTGCTTTCACAATTCATCCCTGGCCCTATTACAACCCCTGGTGTCACAGGGGATCATTAGATTGTTAGCCTCCCTTGGGTCACAATGGTTCCCTGCTTCTCTTAACCTCTGTGGTGTCACAATGCATCCCAAGACCTTTTTGGCCACTTCATTTTACAATGAATCATTTGATTCTTGGCCTCCACGGTGGCATAAGAGATCCTTGATTCTATTGGTCCCCGTGCTGTAACAATCCATGCCTGGCCCTTTTTATACCCCCTGGTGCCACAAGGGATCATTAGATTGTTAGCCTGCATTGGGTCTCAATGGTTCCTTGCTTCTCTTAACCTCTGTGGTGTCACAATGCATTCCAAGCCCTTTTAGGCCACTTGATGTCACAATGAATCATTTGATTCTTGGCCTTCATGGTGTCATAATAGATCCTTGCTCCTATAGGTCCCCATGCTGTCACAGTTCATCCGTGGTCCTTTTGCGCCCCCTGGTGTCAAAAGGGAATCTTGGATAGTTAGCCTGCATTGGGTCACAATGGTTCCTTGATTCTCTTAACCTCTGTGGTGTCACAATGCATCCCATGCCCTTTTAGGCCACTTGGTGTTACAATGAATCATTTGAGTCTTGGCCTCTATGGTGTCAGAATGTTTCCATGTTTTTCTTGGGCCCCATGCTTTCACAATTCATCCCTGGCCCTATTACTACCCCTGGTGTCACAGGGGATCATTAGATTGTTAGCCTGCTTTGGGTCACAATGGTTCCTTGCTTCTCTTAACCTCTGTGGTGTCACTATGCATTCCAAGCCCTTTTAGGCCACTTGATGCCACAATGAATCATTTGATTCTTGGCCTTCATGGTGTCATAATAGATCCTTGCTTCTATAGGTCCCCATGCTGTCACAGTTCATCCGTGGTCCTTTTGCGCCCCCTGGTGTCAAAAGGGATTCTTAGATTGTTAGCCTGCATTGGGTCACAATGGTTCCCTGCTTCTCTTAACCTCGGTGGTGTCACAATGCATCCCATGCCCTTTTAGGCCACTTGGTGTTACAATGAATCATTTGAGTCTTGGCCTCTATGGTGTCATAATGTTTCCATGTTTTTCTTGGTCCCCATGTTTTCACAATTCATCCCTGGCCTTATTACAACCCCTGGTGTCACAATGGATCATTATATTGTTAGCCTGCATGGGGTCACAATGGTTCCTTGCTTCTCTTAACCCCTGTGGTGTCACAATGCATCCCATGCCCTTTAAGGCCACTTGGTGTTACAATGAATCCTTTGATTCTTGGCCTCCATGGTGGCATATTAGATCCTTGCTTCTATAGGTCCCCATGCTGTCACAGTTCATCCGTGGTCCTCTTGCGCCCCCTGGTGTCAAAAGGGATCATTAGATTGTTAGCCTGCATTGGGTCACCATGGTGCCTTGCTTCTCTTAACCTCTGTGGTGTCACAATGCATCCCATGCCCTTTTAGGCCACTTGATGTCACAATGAATCATTTGATTCTTGGCCTCCATGGTGGCATAATAGATCCTTGCTTCTATTGGTCCCCGTGCTACAACAATCCATCCCTGACCCTTTTTAGACCCCCTGGTGCCACAAGGGATCATTAGATTGTTAGCCTCCCTTGGGTCACAATGGTTCCTTGCTTCTCTTAACCTCTGTGGTGTCACAATGCATCCCATGCCCTTTTAGGCCACTTGATATCACAATGAATCATTTGATTCTTGGCCTCCATGGTGGCATAATAGATCCTTGCTTCTATTGGTCCCTGTGCTGTGACATTCCATCACTGGGCCTTTTACAAACCCTGGTGTCACAAGGGATCATTAGATTGTTAGCCTCCCTTGGGTAACAATGGTTCCTTGCTTCTCATACCCTCAGTGGTGTCACAATGCATCCCATGCCCTTGTAGGCCACTTGATGTCACAATGAATCATTTGATTCTTGGCCTCCATGGTGTCATAATTGCTCCTTGTTTCTCTTGGGCCCCATGCGGTCTCAATTCATCCCTGTCCCGATTACAACCCCTGGTGTCAACAGGGATCATTAGATTGTTAGCCTGCATTGGATCACAATAGTGCCCTGTTTCTCTTAACCCCTGTGGTGTCACAATGCATCCCATGCCCTTTTAGGCCACTTGATGTCACAATGAATCATTTGATGGTTGGCCTCCATGGTGGCATAATAGATCCTTGCTTCTATTGGTCCCCGTGCTACAACAATCCATCCCTGACCCTTTTTATACCCTCTGGTGGCACAAGGGATCATGAGATTGTTAGCGTCCATTGGGTCACAATGGTTCCTTGCTTCTCTTAACCTCTGTGGTGTCACAATGCATCCCATGCCCTTTTAGGCCACTTGATGTCACAATGAATCATTTGATTCTTGGCCTCCATGGTGGCATAATAGATCCTTGCTTCTATTGGTCCCCGTGCTGTAACAATCCATCCCTGGCCCTTTTTATACCCCCTGGTGCCACAAGGGATCATTAGATTGTTAGTCTGCATTGGGTCTCAATGGTTCCTTGCTTCTCTTAACCTCTGTGGTGTCACAATGCATTCCAAGCCCTTTTAGGCCACTTGATGTCACAATGAATCATTTGATTCTTGGCCTTCATGGTGTCATAATAGATCCTTGCTTCTATAGGTCCCCATGCTGTCACAGTTCATCCGTGGTCCTTTTGCGCCCCCTGGTGTCTAAAGGGAATCTTGGATAGTCAGACTGCATTAGGTCACAATGGTTCCTTGCTTCTCTTAACCTCTGTGGTGTCACAATGCATCCCATGCCCTTTTAGGCCACTTGGTGTCACAATGAATCATTTGAGTCTTGGCCTCTATGGTGTCAGAGTGTTTCCCTTTTTTTTCTTGGGCCCCATGCTTTCACAATTCATCCCTGGCCCTATTACAACCCCTGGTGTCACAGGGGATCATTAGATTGTTAGCCTCCCTTGGGTCACAATGGTTCCTTGCTTCTCTTAACCTCTGTGGTGTCACAATGCATTCCAAGCCCTTTTAGGCCACTTGATGTCACAATGAATCATTTGATTCTTGGCCTTCATGGTGTCATAATAGATCCTTGCTTCTATAGGTCCCCATGCTGTCACAGTTCATCCGTGGTCCTTTTGCGCACCCTGGTGTCAAAAGGGATTCTTAGATTGTTAGCCTGCATTGGGTCACAATGGTTCCTTGCTTCTCTTAACCCCTGTGGTGTCACAATGCATCCCATGCCCTTTAAGGCCACTTGGTGTTACAATGAATCATTTGAGTCTTGGCCTCTATGGTGTCATAATGTTTCCATGTTTTTCTTGGGCCCCATGCTTCCACAATTCATCCCTGGCCCTATTACTACCCCTGGTGTCACAGGGGATCATTAGATTGTTAGCCTGCTTTGGGTCACAATGGTTCCTTGCTTCTCTTAACCTCTGTGGTGTCACTATGCATTCCAAGCCCTTTTAGGCCACTTGATGCCACAATGAATCATTTGATTCATGGCCTTCATGGTGTCATAATAGATCCTTGCTTCTATAGGTCCCCATGCTGTCACAGTTCATCCGTGGTCCTTTTTATACCCCCTGGTGACAAAAGGGATTCTTAGATTGTTAGCCTGCATTGGGTCACAATGGTTCCCTGCTTCTCTTAACCCCTGTGGTGTCACAATGCATCCCATGCCCTTTAAGGCCACTTGGTGTTACAATGAATCATTTGAGTCTTGGCCTCCATGGTGTCATAATATTTCCATGATTAATTGTGCCCCATGCTTTCACAATTCATCCCTGGCCCTATTACAACCCCTGGTGTCACAGGGGATCATTAGATTGTTAGCCTCCCTTGGGTCACAATGGTTCCCTGCTTCTCTTAACCCCTGTGGTGTCACAATGCATTCCAAGCCCTTTTAGGCCACTTGATGTCACAATGAATCATTTGATTCTTGGCCTTCATGGTGTCATAATAGATCCTTGCTTCTATAGGTCCCCACGCTGTCACAGTTCATCCGTGGTCCTTTTGCGCCCCCTGGTGTCAAAAGGGATTCTTAGATTGTTAGCCTGCATGGGGTCACAATGGTTCCTTGCTTCTCTTAACGTCTGTGGTGTCACAATGCATCCCATGCCCTTTAAGGCCACTTGGTGTTACAATGAATCATTTGAGTCTTGGCCTCTATGGTGTCAAAATGTTTCCATGTTTTTCTTGGGCTCCATGCTTTCACAATTCATCCCTGGCCCTATTACAACCCCTGGCGTCACAGGGGATCATTAGATTATTAGCCTCCCTTGGGTCACAATGACTCCTTGCTTCTCTTAACCTCTGTGGTGTCACAATGCATCCCATGCACTTTCTGGCCACTTCATTTTACAATGAATCATTTGATTCTTGGCCTCCATGGTGGCATAATCGTTCCTTGATTCTATTGGTCCCCGTGCTGTTACAATCCATCCCTGACGCTTTTTATACCCCCTGGTGCCTCAAGGGATCATTAGATGGTCAGCCTCCCTTGGGTCACAATGGTTCCTTGCTTCTCTTAACCCCTGTGGTGTCACAATGCATCCCATGCCCTTTTAGGCCACTTGATGTGACAATGAATCATTTGATTCTTGGCCTCTATGGTGTCATAATAGATCCTTGCTTCTATAGGTCCCCATGCTGTCACAGTTCATCCGTGGTACTTTTGCGCCCCCTGGTGCCACAAGGGATCATTAGATTGTTAGCCTGCATTGGGTCACAATGGTCCCCTGCTTCCCTTAACCTCTGTGATGTCACAATGCATCCCATGCCCTTTAAGGCCACTTGGTGTTACAATGAATCATTTGAGTCTTGGCCTCTATGGTGTCATAATGTTTCCATGTTTTTCTTGGGCCCCATGCTTTCACAATTCATCCCTGGCCCTATTACTACCCCTGGCGTCACCGGGGATCATTAGATTGTTAGCCTGCTTTGGGTCACAATGGTTCCTTGCTTCTCTTAACCTCTGTGGTGTCACTATGCATTCCAAGCCCTTTTAGGCCACTTGATGTCACAATGAATCATTTGATTCTAGGCCTTCATGGTGGCATAATAGATCCTTGCTTCTATAGGTCCCCATGCTGTCACAGTTCATCCGTGGTCCTTTTTATACCCCCTGGTGTCAAAAGGGATTCTTAGATTGTTAGCCTGCATTGGGTCACAATGGTTCCCTGCTTCTCTTAACCCCTGTGGTGTCACAATGCATCCCATGCCCTTTTTGGCCACTTGATGTCACAATGAATCATTTGATTCTTGGCCTTCATGGTGTCATAATAGATCCTTGCTTCTATAGGTCCCCATGCTGTCACAGTTCATCCGTGGTCCTTTTGCGCCCCCTGGTGTCAAAAGGGATTCTTAGATTGTTAGCCTGCATTGGGTCACAATGGTCCCCTGCTTCTCTTAACCTCTGTGGTGTCACAATGCATCCCATGCCCTTTAAGGCCACTTGGTGTTACAATGAATCATTTGAGTCTTGGCCTCTATGGTGTCATAATATTTCCATGATTACTTGTGCCCCATGCTTTCACAATTCATCCCTGGCCCTATTACAACCCCTGGTGTCACAGGGGATCATTAGATTGTTAGCCTCCCTTGGGTCACAATGGTTCCTTGCTTCTCTTAACCTCTGTGGTGTCACAATGCATCCCAAGCCCTTTTAGGCCACTTGATGTCACAATGAATCATTTGATTCTTGGCCTTCATGGTGTCATAATAGATCCTTGCTTCTATAGGTCCCCATGCTGTCACAGTTCATCCGTGGTCCTTTTGCGCACCCTGGTGTCAAAAGGGATTCTTAGATTGTTAGCCTGCATTGGGTCACAATGGTTCCTTGCTTCTCTTAACCCCTGTGGTGTCACAATGCATCCCATTCCCTTTAAGGCCACTTGGTGTTACAATGAATCATTTGAGTCTTGGCCTCTATGGTGTCATAATGTTTCCATGTTTTTCTTGGGCCCCATGCTTTCACAATTCATCCCTGGCCCTATTACTACCCCTGGTGTCACAGGGGATCATTAGATTGTTAGCCTGCTTTGGGTCACAATGGTTCCTTGCTTCTCTTAACCTCTGTGGTGTCACTATGCATTCCAAGCCCTTTTAGGCCACTTCATGTCACAATGAATCATTTGATTCTTGGCCTTCATGGTGTCATAATAGATCCTTGCTTCTATAGGTCCCCATGCTGTCACAGTTCATCCGTGGTCCTTTTTATACCCCCTGGTGTCAAAAGGGATTCTTAGATTGTTAGCCTGCATTGGGTCACAATGGTTCCCTGCTTCTCTTTACCTCTGTGGTGTCACAATGCATCCCATGCCCTTTAAGGCCACTTGGTGTTACAATGAATCATTTGAGTCTTGGCCTCCATGGTGTCATAATATTTCCATGATTAATTTTGCCCGATGCTTTCACAATTCATCCCTGGCCCTATTACAACCCCTGGTGCCCCAGGGGATCGTTAGATTGTTAGCCTCCCTTGGGTCACAATGGTTCCCTGCTTCTCTTAACCTCTGTGGTGTCACAATGCATTCCAAGCCCTTTTAGGCCACTTGATGTCACAATGAATCATTTGATTCTTGGCCTTCATGGTGTCATAATAGATCCTTGCTTCTATAGGTCCCCATGCTGTCACAGTTCATCCGTGGTCCTTTTGCGCCCCCTGGTGTCAAAAGGGATTCTTAGATTGTTAGCCTGCATGGGGTCACAATGGTTCCTTGCTTCTCTTAACGTCTGTGGTGTCACAATGCATCCCATGCCCTTTAAGGCCACTTGGTGTTACAATGAATCATTTGAGTCTTGGCCTCTATGGTGTCAAAATGTTTCGATGTTTTTCTTGGGCTCCATGCTTTCACAATTCATCCCTGGCCCTATTACAACCCCTGGTGCCACAGGGGATCATTAGATTATTAGCCTCCCTTGGGTCACAATGGCTCCTTGCTTCTCTTAACCTCTGTGGTGTCACAATGCATCCCATGCACTTTCTGGCCACTTCATTTTACAATGAATCCTTTGATTCTTGGCCTCCATGGTGGCATAATCGTTCCTTGATTCTATTGGTCCCCGTGCTGTAACAATCCATACCTGACGCTTTTTATACCCCCTGGTGCCTCAAGGGATCATTAGATTGTTAGCCTCCCTTGGGTCACAATGGTTCCTTGCTTCTCTTAACCACTGTGGTGTCACAATGCATCCCATGCCCTTTTAGGCCACTTGATGTCACAATGAATCATTTGATTCTTGGCCTCCATGGTGGCATAATAGATCCTTGCTTCTATTGGTCCCCGTGCTGTAACATTCCATCACTGGGCCTTTTACAAACCCTTGTGTCACAAGGGATCATTAGATTGTTAGCCTGCATTGGGTCACAATGGTGCCTTGCTTCTCTTAACCTCTGTGGTGTCACAATGCATCCCATGCCCTTTTAGGCCACTTGATGTTACAATGAACCATTTGATTCTTGGCCTCTATGGTGTCATAATATTTCCATGTCTTTATTGGGCCCCATGCTTTCACAATTCATCCCTGGCCCTTTTACAACCCCTGGTGTCACAAGGGACCATTAGATTGTTAGCCTCCCTTGGGTAACAATGGTTCCTTGCTTCTCATACCCTCAGTGGTGTCACAATGCATCCCATGCCCTTGTAGGCCACTTGATGTCACAATGAATCATTTGATTCTTGGCCTCCATGGTGTCATAATTGCTCCTTGTTTCTCTTGGGCCCCATGCGGTCTCAATTCATCCCTGTCCCGATTACAACCCCTGGTGTCAACAGGGATCATTAGATTGTTAGCCTGCATTGGATCACAATAGTGCCCTGTTTCTCTTAACCCCTGTGGTGTCACAATGCATCCCATGCCCTTTTAGGCCACTTGATGTCACAATGAATCATTTGATGGTTGGCCTCCATGGTGGCATAATAGATCCTTGATTCTATTGGTCCCCGTGCTACAACAATCCATCCCTGACCCTTTTTATACCCTCTGGTGCCACAAGGGATCATGAGATTGTTAGCGTCCATTGGGTCACAATGGTTCCTTGCTTCTCTTAACCTCTGTGGTGTCACAATGCATCCCATGTCCTTTTAGGCCACTTGATGTCACAATGAATCATTTGATTCTTGGCCTCCATGGTGGCATAATAGATCCTTGCTTGTATTGGTTCCCGTGCTGTAACAATCCATCCCTGGCCCTTTTTATACCCCCTGGTGCCACAAGGGATCATTAGATTGTTAGTCTGCATTGGGTCTCAATGGTTCCTTGCTTCTCTTAACCTCTGTGGTGTCACAATGCATTCCAAGCCCTTTTAGGCCACTTGATGTCACAATGAATCATTTGATTCTTGGCCTTCATGGTGTCATAATAGATCCTTGCTTCTATAGGTCCCCATGCTGTCACAGTTCATCCGTGGTCCTTTTGCGCCCCCTGGTGTCTAAAGGGAATCTTGGATAGTCAGACTGCATTAGGTCACAATGGTTCCCTGCTTCTCTTAACCTCTGTGGTGTCACAATGCATCCCATGCCCTTTTAGGCCACTTGGTGTCACAATGAATCATTTGAGTCTTGGCCTCTATGGTGTCAGAGTGTTTCCATGTTTTTCTTGGGCCCCATGCTTTCACAATTCATCCCTGGCCCTATTACAACCCCTGGTGTCACAGGGGATCATTAGATTGTTAGCCTCCCTTGGGTCACAATGGTTCCTTGCTTCTCTTAACCTCTGTGGTGTCACAATGCATTCCAAGCCCTTTTAGGCCACTTGATGTCACAATGAATCATTTGATTCTTGGCCTTCATGGTGTCATAATAGATCCTTGCTTCTATAGGTCCCCATGCTGTCACAGTTCATCCGTGGTCCTTTTGCGCACCCTGGTGTCAAAAGGGATTCTTAGATTGTTAGCCTGCATTGGGTCACAATGGTTCCTTGCTTCTCTTAACCTCTGTGGTGTCACAATGCAACCCATGCCCTTTTAGGCCACTTGATGTCACAATGAATCATTTGATTCTTGGCCTTCATGGTATCATAATAGATCCTTGCTTCTATAGGTCCCCATGCTGTGACAGTTCATCCGTGGTCCTTTTGCGCCCCCTGGTGTCAAAAGGGATTCTTAGATTGTTAGCCTGCATTGGGTCACAATGGTTCCCTGCTTCTCTTAACCTCTGTGGTGTCACAATGCATCCCATGCCCTTTAAGGCCACTTGGTGTTACAATGAATCATTTGAGTCTTGGCCTCTATGGTGTCATAATATTTCCATGATTAATTGTGCCCCCTGCTTTCACAATTCATCCCTGGCCCTATTACAACCCCTGGTGTCACAGGGGATCATTAGATTGTTAGCCTCCCTTGGGTCACAATGGTTCCCTGCTTCTCTTAACCTCTGTGGTGTCACAATGCATCCCAAGACCTTTTTGGCCACTTCATTTTACAATGAATCATTTGATTCTTGGCCTCCACGGTGGCATAAGAGATCCTTGATTCTATTGGTCCCCGTGCTGTAACAATCCATGCCTGGCCCTTTTTATACCCCCTGGTGCCACAAGGGATCATTAGATTGTTAGCCTGCATTGGGTCTCAATGGTTCCTTGCTTCTCTTAACCTCTGTGGTGTCACAATGCATTCCAAGCCCTTTTAGGCCACTTGATGTCACAATGAATCATTTGATTCTTGGCCTTCATGGTGTCATAATAGATCCTTGCTCCTATAGGTCCCCATGCTGTCACAGTTCATCCGTGGTCCTTTTGCGCCCCCTGGTGTCAAAAGGGAATCTTGGATAGTTAGCCTGCATTGGGTCACAATGGTTCCTTGATTCTCTTAACCTCTGTGGTGTCACAATGCATCCCATGCCCTTTTAGGCCACTTGGTGTTACAATGAATCATTTGAGTCTTGGCCTCTATGGTGTCAGAATGTTTCCATGTTTTTCTTGGGCCCCATGCTTTCACAATTCATCCCTGGCCCTATTACAACCCCTGGTGTCACAATGGATCATTAGATTGTTAGCCTCCCTTGGGTCACAATGGTTCCTTGCTTCTCTTAACCTCTGTGGTGTCACAATGCATTCCAAGCCCTTTTAGGCCACTTGATGTCACAATGAATCATTTGATTCTTGGCCTTCATGGTGTCATAATAGATTCTTGCTTCTATAGGTCCCCATGCTGTCACAGTTCATCCGTGGTCCTTTTGCGCCCCCTGGTGTCAAAAGGGATTCTTAGATTGTTAGCCTGCATTGGGTCACAATGGTTCCTTGCTTCTCTTAACCCCTGTGGTGTCACAATGCATCCCATGCCCTTTAAGGCCACTTGGTGTTACAATGAATCATTTGAGTCTTGGCCTCTATGGTGTCATAATGTTTCCATGTTTTTCTTGGGCCCCATGCTTCCACAATTCATCCCTGGCCCTATTACTACCCCTGGTGTCACAGGGGATCATTAGATTGTTAGCCTGCTTTGGGTCACAATGGTTCCTTGCTTCTCTTAACCTCTGTGGTGTCACTATGCATTCCAAGCCCTTTTAGGCCACTTGATGCCACAATGAATCATTTGATTCATGGCCTTCATGGTGTCATAATAGATCCTTGCTTCTATAGGTCCCCATGCTGTCACAGTTCATCCGTGGTCCTTTTTATACCCCCTGGTGACAAAAGGGATTCTTAGATTGTTAGCCTGCATTGGGTCACAATGGTTCCCTGCTTCTCTTAACCCCTGTGGTGTCACAATGCATCCCATGCCCTTTAAGGCCACTTGGTGTTACAATGAATCATTTGAGTCTTGGCCTCTATGGTGTCAAAATGTTTCCATGTTTTTCTTGGGCTCCATGCTTTCACAATTCATCCCTGGCCCTATTACAACCCCTGGCGTCACAGGGGATCATTAGATTATTAGCCTCCCTTGGGTCACAATGACTCCTTGCTTCTCTTAACCTCTGTGGTGTCACAATGCATCCCATGCACTTTCTGGCCACTTCATTTTACAATGAATCATTTGATTCTTGGCCTCCATGGTGGCATAATCGTTCCTTGATTCTATTGGTCCCCGTGCTGTTACAATCCATCCCTGACGCTTTTTATACCCCCTGGTGCCTCAAGGGATCATTAGATGGTCAGCCTCCCTTGGGTCACAATGGTTCCTTGCTTCTCTTAACCCCTGTGGTGTCACAATGCATCCCATGCCCTTTTAGGCCACTTGATGTGACAATGAATCATTTGATTCTTGGCCTCTATGGTGTCATAATAGATCCTTGCTTCTATAGGTACCCATGCTGTCACAGTTCATCCGTGGTACATTTGCGCCCCCTGGTGCCACAAGGGATCATTAGATTGTTAGCCTGCATTGGGTCACAATGGTCCCCTGCTTCCCTTAACCTCTGTGATGTCACAATGCATCCCATGCCCTTTAAGGCCACTTGGTGTTACAATGAATCATTTGAGTCTTGGCCTCTATGGTGTCATAATGTTTCCATGTTTTTCTTGGGCCCCATGCTTTCACAATTCATCCCTGGCCCTATTACTACCCCTGGCGTCACCGGGGATCATTAGATTGTTAGCCTGCTTTGGGTCACAATGGTTCCTTGCTTCTCTTAACCTCTGTGGTGTCACTATGCATTCCAAGCCCTTTTAGGCCACTTGATGTCACAATGAATCATTTGATTCTTGGCCTTCATGGTGGCATAATAGATCCTTGCTTCTATAGGTCCCCATGCTGTCACAGTTCATCCGTGGTCCTTTTTATACCCCCTGGTGTCAAAAGGGATTCTTAGATTGTTAGCCTGCATTGGGTCACAATGGTTCCCTGCTTCTCTTAACCCCTGTGGTGTCACAATGCATCCCATGCCCTTTTTGGCCACTTGATGTCACAATGAATCATTTGATTCTTGGCCTTCATGGTGTCATAATAGATCCTTGCTTCTATAGGTCCCCATGCTGTAACATTCCATCACTGGTCCTTTTACAAACCCTTGTGTCACAGGGGATCATTAGATTGTTAGCCTCCCTTGGGTCACAATGGTGCCTTGCTTCTCTTAACCTCTGTGGTGTCACAATGCAACCCATGCCCTTTTAGGCCACTTGATGTCACAATGAATCATTTGATTCTTGGCCTTCATGGTGTCATAATAGATCCTTGCTTCTATAGGTCCCCATGCTGTCACAGTTCATCCGTGGTCCTTTTGCGCCCCCTGGTGTCAAAAGGGATTCTTAGATTGTTAGCCTGCATTGGGTCACAATGGTCCCCTGCTTCTCTTAACCTCTGTGGTGTCACAATGCATCCCATGCCCTTTAAGGCCACTTGGTGTTACAATGAATCATTTGAGTCTTGGCCTCTATGGTGTCATAATATTTCCATGATTAATTGTGCCCCATGCTTTCACAATTCATCCCTGGCCCTATTACAACCCCTGGTGTCACAGGGGATCATTAGATTGTTAGCCTCCCTTGGGTCACAATGGTTCCTTGCTTCTCTTAACCTCTGTGGTGTCACAATGCATCCCAAGCCCTTTTAGGCCACTTGATGTCACAATGAATCATTTGATTCTTGGCCTTCATGGTGTCATAATAGATCCTTGCTTCTATAGGTCCCCATGCTGTCACAGTTCATCCGTGGTCCTTTTGCGCACCCTGGTGTCAAAAGGGATTCTTAGATTGTTAGCCTGCATTGGGTCACAATGGTTCCTTGCTTCTCTTAACCCCTGTGGTGTCACAATGCATCCCATGCCCTTTAAGGCCACTTGGTGTTACAATGAATCATTTGAGTCTTGGCCTCTATGGTGTCATAATGTTTCCATGTTTTTCTTGGGCCCCATGCTTTCACAATTCATCCCTGGCCCTATTACTACCCCTGGTGTCACAGGGGATCATTAGATTGTTAGCCTGCTTTGGGTCACAATGGTTCCTTGCTTCTCTTAACCTCTGTGGTGTCACTATGCATTCCAAGCCCTTTTAGGCCACTTCATGTCACAATGAATCATTTGATTCTTGGCCTTCATGGTGTCATAATAGATCCTTGCTTCTATAGGTCCCCATGCTGTCACAGTTCATCCGTGGTCCTTTTTATACCCCCTGGTGTCAAAAGGGATTCTTAGATTGTTAGCCTGCATTGGGTCACAATGGTTCCCTGCTTCTCTTTACCTCTGTGGTGTCACAATGCATCCCATGCCCTTTAAGGCCACTTGGTGTTACAATGAATCATTTGAGTCTTGGCCTCCATGGTGTCATAATATTTCCATGATTAATTTTGCCCCATGCTTTCACAATTCATCCCTGGCCCTATTACAACCCCTGGTGCCCCAGGGGATCGTTAGATTGTTAGCCTCCCTTGGGTCACAATGGTTCCCTGCTTCTCTTAACCTCTGTGGTGTCACAATGCATTCCAAGCCCTTTTAGGCCACTTGATGTCACAATGAATCATTTGATTCTTGGCCTTCATGGTGTCATAATAGATCCTTGCTTCTATAGGTCCCCATGCTGTCACAGTTCATCCGTGGTCCTTTTGCGCCCCCTGGTGTCAAAAGGGATTCTTAGATTGTTAGCCTGCATGGGGTCACAATGGTTCCTTGCTTCTCTTAACGTCTGTGGTGTCACAATGCATCCCATGCCCTTTAAGGCCACTTGGTGTTACAATGAATCATTTGAGTCTTGGCCTCTATGGTGTCAAAATGTTTCGATGTTTTTCTTGGGCTCCATGCTTTCACAATTCATCCCTGGCCCTATTACAACCCCTGGTGCCACAGGGGATCATTAGATTATTAGCCTCCCTTGGGTCACAATGGCTCCTTGCTTCTCTTAACCTCTGTGGTGTCACAATGCATCCCATGCACTTTCTGGCCACTTCATTTTACAATGAATCCTTTGATTCTTGGCCTCCATGGTGGCATAATCGTTCCTTGATTCTATTGGTCCCCGTGCTGTAACAATCCATACCTGACGCTTTTTATACCCCCTGGTGCCTCAAGGGATCATTAGATTGTTAGCCTCCCTTGGGTCACAATGGTTCCTTGCTTCTCTTAACCACTGTGGTGTCACAATGCATCCCATGCCCTTTTAGGCCACTTGATGTCACAATGAATCATTTGATTCTTGGCCTCCATGGTGGCATAATAGATCCTTGCTTCTATTGGTCCCCGTGCTGTAACATTCCATCACTGGGCCTTTTACAAACCCTTGTGTCACAAGGGATCATTAGATTGTTAGCCTGCATTGGGTCACAATGGTGCCTTGCTTCTCTTAACCTCTGTGGTGTCACAATGCATCCCATGCCCTTTTAGGCCACTTGATGTTACAATGAACCATTTGATTCTTGGCCTCTATGGTGTCATAATATTTCCATGTCTTTATTGGGCCCCATGCTTTCACAATTCATCCCTGGCCCTTTTACAACCCCTGGTGTCACAAGGGACCATTAGATTGTTAGCCTCCCTTGGGTCACAAAGGTTCCTTGCTTCTCTTAACCCCTGTGGTGTCACAATGCATCCCATGCCCTTTTAGGCCACTTGATGTCACAATGAATCATTTGATTCTTGGCCTCCATGGTGGCATAATAGATCCTTGCTTCTATTGTTCCCCGTGCTGTAACAATCCATCCCTGACCCTTTTTATACCCCCTGGTGCCACAAGGGATCATTAGATTGTTAGCCTGCATTGGGTCTCAATGGTTCCTTGCTTCTCTTAACCTCTATGGTGTCACAATGCATCCCATGACCTTTTAGGCCACTTGGTGTAACAATGAATCACTTGATTCTTTTCCTCCATGGTGTCATAATATTTCCATGTCTTTATTGCGCCCCATGCTTTCACAATTCATCCCTGGCCCTTTTACAACCCCGTGTGCCACAAGGGATCATTAGATTGTTAGCCTGCATTGGGTCACAATAGTGCCTTGTTTCTCTTAACCCCTGTGGTGTCACAATGCATCCCATGCCCTTTTAGGCCACTTGATGTCACAATGAATCATTTGATTCTTGGCCTCCATGGTGGCATAATAGTTCCTTGTTTCTATTGGGCCCCATGCTTTCACAATTCATTCCTGGCCCTTTTACAACACCTTGTGTGACAAGGGATCATTAGATTGTTAGCCTGCATTGGGTCTCAATGGTTCCTTGCTTCTCTTAGCCCCTGTGGTGTCACAATGCATCCCATGCCCTTTTAGGCCACTTGATGTCACAATGAATCATTTGATGGTTGGCCTCCAAGGTGGCATAATAGATCCTTGATTCTATTGGTCCCCGTGCTACAACAATCCATCCCTGGCCCTTTTTATACCCACTGGTGCCACAAGGGATCATTAGATTGTTAGCGTCCATTGGGTCACAATGGTTCCTTGCTTCTCTTAACCTCTGTGGTGTCACAATGCATCCCATGCACTTTTTGGCCACTTCAATTTACAATGAATCATTTGATTCTTGGCCTCCATGGTGGCATAATAGATCCTTGATTCTATTGGTCCCCGTGCTCTAACAATCCATCCCTGGCCCTTTTTATACCCCCTGGTGCCACAAGGGATCATTAGATTGTTAGCCTGCATTGGGTCTCAATGGTTCCTTGCTTCTCTTAACCTCTCTGGTGTCACAATGCATTCCAAGCCCTTTTAGGCCACTTGATGTCACAATGAATCATTTGATTCTTGGCCTTCATGGTGTCATAATAGATCCTTGCTTCTATAGGTCCCCATGCTGTCACAGTTCATCCGTGGTCCTTTTGCGCCCCCAGGTGTCAAAAGGGATTCTTAGATTGTTAGCCTGCATTGGGTCACAATGGTTCCTTGCTTCTCTTAACCTCTGTGGTGTCACAATGCAACCCATGCCCTTTTAGGCCACTTGATGTCACAATGAATCATTTGATTCTTGGCCTTCATGGTGTCATAATAGATCCTTGCTTCTATAGGTCCCCATGCTGTCACAGTTCATCCGTGGTCCTTTTGCGCCCCCTGGTGTCAAAAGGGATTCTTAGATTGTTAGCCTGCATTGGGTCACAATGGTTCCCTGCTTCTCTTAACCTCTGTGGTGTCACAATGCATCCCATGCCCTTTAAGGCCACTTGGTGTTACAATGAATAATTTGAGTCTTGGCCTCTATGGTGTCATAATATTTCCATGATTAATTGTGCCCCATGCTTTCACAATTCATCCCTGGCCCTATTACAACCCCTGGTGTCACAATGGATCATTAGATTGTTAGCCTCCCTTGGGTCACAATGGTTCCCTGCTTCTCTTAACCTCTGTGGTGTCACAATGCATTCCAAGCCCTTTTAGGCCACTTGATGTCACAATGAATCATTTGATTCTTGGCCTTCATGGTGTCATAATAGATCCTTGCTTCTATACGTCCCCATGCTGTCACAGTTCATCCGTGGTCCTTTTTATACCCCCTGGTGTCAAAAGGGATTCTTAGATTTTTAGCCTGCATTGGGTCACAATGTTTCCCTGCTTCTCTTAACCTCTGGGGTGTCACAATGCATCCCATGCCCTTTAAGGCCACTTGGTATTACAATGAATCATTTGAGTCTTGGCCTCTATGGTGGCATAATAGATCCTTGATTCTATTGGTCCCCGTGCTGTAACAATCCATCCCTGACGCTTTTTATACCCCCTGGTGCCATAAGGGATCATTAGATTGTTAGCGTCCATTGGGTCACAATGGTTCCTTGCTTCTCTTAACCTCTGTGGTGTCACAATGCATCCCATGCCCTTTTAGGCCACTTGATGTCACAATGAATCATTTGATTCTTGGCCTCCATGGTGGCATAATAGATCCTTGCTTCTATTGGTCCCCGTGCTGTAACATTCCATCACTGGGCCTTTTACAAACACTGGTGTCACAAGGGATCATTAGATTGTTAGCCTGCATTGGGTCACAATGGTTCCTTGCTTCTCTTAACCTCTGTGGTGTCACTATGCATTCCAAGCCCTTTTAGGCCACTTGATGCCACAATGAATCATTTGATTCATGGCCTTCATGGTGTCATAATAGATCCTTGCTTCTATAGGTCCCCATGCTGTCACAGTTCATCCGTGGTCCTTTTTATACCCCCTGGTGTCAAAAGGGATTCTTAGATTGTTAGCCTGCATTGGGTCACAATGGTTCCCTGCTTCTCTTAACCCCTGTGGTGTCACAATGCATCCCATGCCCTTTAAGGCCATTTGGTGTTACAATGAATCATTTGAGTCTTGGCCTCTATGGTGTCAAAATGTTTCCATGTTTTTCTTGGGCTCCATGCTTTCACAATTCATCCCTGGCCCTATTACAACCCCTGGCGTCACAGGGGATCATTAGATTATTAGCCTCCCTTGGGTCACAATGACTCCTTGCTTCTCTTAACCTCTGTGGTGTCACAATGCATCCCATGCACTTTCTGGCCACTTCATTTTACAATGAATCATTTGATTCTTAGCCTCCATGGTGGCATAATCGTTCGTTGATTCTATTGGTCCCCGTGCTGTAACAATCCATCCCTGACGCTTTTTATACCCCCTGGTGCCTCAAGGGACCATTAGATGGTCAGCCTCCCTTGGGTCACAATGGTTCCTTGCTTCTCTTAACCCCTGTGGTGTCACAATGCATCCCATGCCCTTTAAGGCCACTTGGTGTTACAATGAATCATTTGAGTCTTGGCCTCTATGGTGTCATAATATTTCCATGATTAATTGTGCCCCATGCTTTCACAATTCATCCCTGGCCCTGTTACAACCCCTGGTGTCACAGGGGATCATTAGATTGTTAGCCTCCCTTGGGTCACAATGGTTCCTTGCTTCTCTTAACCTCTGTGGTGTCACAATGCATCCCAAGCCCCTTTAGGCCACTTGATGTCACAATGAATCATTTGATTCTTGGCCTTCATGGTGTCATAATAGATCCTTGCTTCTATAGGTCCCCATGCTGTCACAGTTCATCCGTGGTCCTTTTGCGCCCCCTGGTGTCAAAAGGGATTCTTTGATTGTTAGCCTGCATTGGGTCACAATGGTTCCTTGCTTCTCTTAACCCCTGTGGTGTCACAATGCATCCCATTCCCTTTAAGGGCACTTGGTGCTACAATGAATCATTTGAGTCTTGGCCTCTATGGTGTCATAATGTTTCCATGTTTTTCTTGGGCCCCATGCTTTCACAATTCATCCCTGGCCCTATTACTACCCCTGGCGTCACCGGGGATCATTAGATTGTTAGCCTGCTTTGGGTCACAATGGTTCCTTGCTTCTCTTAACCTCTGTGGTGTCACTATGCATTCCAAGCCCTTTTAGGCCACTTGATGTCACAATGAATCATTTGATTCTTGGCCTTCATGGTGGCATAATAGATCCTTGCTTCTATAGGTGCCCATGCTGTCACAGTTCATCCGTGGTCCTTTTTATACCCCCTGGTGTCAAAAGGGATTCTTAGATTGTTAGCCTGCATTGGGTCACAATGGTTCCCTGCTTCTCTTTACCTCTGTGGTGTCACAATGCATCCCATGCCCTTTAAGGCCACTTGGTGTTACAATGAATCATTTGAGTCTTGGCCTCCATGGTGTCATAATATTTCCATGATTAATTTTGCCCCATGCTTTCACAATTCATCCCTGGCCCTATTACAACCCCTGGTGCCCCAGGGGATCGTTAGATTGTTAGCCTCCCTTGGGTCACAATGGTTCCCTGCTTCTCTTAACCTCTGTGGTGTCACAATGCATTCCAAGCCCTTTTAGGCCACTTGATGTCACAATGAATCATTTGATTCTTGGCCTTCATGGTGTCATAATAGATCCTTGCTTCTATAGGTCCCCATGCTGTCACAGTTCATCCGTGGTCCTTTTGCGCCCCCTGGTGTCAAAAGGGATTCTTAGATTGTTAGCCTGCATGGGGTCACAATGGTTCCTTGCTTCTCTTAACGTCTGTGGTGTCACAATGCATCCCATGCCCTTTAAGGCCACTTGGTGTTACAATGAATCATTTGAGTCTTGGCCTCTATGGTGTCAAAATGTTTCAATGTTTTTCTTGGGCTCCATGCTTTCACAATTCATCCCTGGCCCTATTACAACCCCTGGTGCCACAGGGGATCATTAGATTATTAGCCTCCCTTGGGTCACAATGGCTCCTTGCTTCTCTTAACCACTGTGGTGTCACAATGCATCCCATGCACTTTCTGGCCACTTCATTTTACAATGAATCATTTGATTCTTGGCCTCCATGGTGGCATAATCGTTCCTTGATTCTAGTGGTCCCCGTGCTGTAACATTCCATCACTGGGCCTTTTACAAACCCTTGTGTCACAAGGGATCATTAGATTGTTAGCCTGCATTGGGTCACAATGGTGCCTTGCTTCTCTTAACCTCTGTGGTGTCACAATGCATCCCATGCCCTTTTAGGCCACTTGATGTTACAATGAACCATTTGATTCTTGGCCTCTATGGTGTCATAATATTTCCATGTCTTTATTGGGCCCCATGCTTTCACAATTCATCCCTGGCCCTTTTACAACCCCTGGTGTCACAAGGGACCATTAGATTGTTAGCCTCCCTTGGGTCACAAAGGTTCCTTGCTTCTCTTAACCCCTGTGGTGTCACAATGCATCCCATGCCCTTTTAGGCCACTTGATGTCACAATGAATCATTTGATTCTTGGCCTCCATGGTGGCATAATAGATCCTTGCTTCTATTGGTCCCCGTGCTGTAACAATCCATCCCTGACCCTTTTTATACCCCCTGGTGCCACAAGGGATCATTAGATTGTTAGCCTGCATTGGGTCACAATGGTTCCTTGCTTCTCTTAACCTCTATGGTGTCACAATGCATCCCATGACCTTTTAGGCCACTTGGTGTTACAATGAATCACTTGATTCTTTTCCTCCATGGTGTCATAATATTTCCATGTCTTTATTGCGCCCCATGCTTTCACAATTCATCCCTGGCCCTTTTACAACCCCGTGTGCCACAAGGGATCATTAGATTGTTAGCCTGCATTGGGTCACAATAGTGCCTTGTTTCTCTTAACCCCTGTGGTGTCACAATGCATCCCATGCCCTTTTAGGCCACTTGATGTCACAATGAATCATTTGATTCTTGGCCTCCATGGTGGCATAATAGTTCCTTGCTTCTATTGGGTACCATGCTTTCACAATTCATCCCTGGCCCTTTTACAACACCTTGTGTGACATGGGATCATTAGATTGTTAGCCTGCATTGGGTCACAATGGTTCCTTGCTTCTCTTAGCCCCTGTGGTGTCACAATGCATCCCATGCCCTTTTAGGCCACTTGATGTCACAATGAATCATTTGATGGTTGGCCTCCATGGTGGCATAATAGATCCTTGCTTCTATTGGTCCCCGTGCTACAACAATCCATCCCTGGCCCTTTTTATACCCACTGGTGCCACAAGGGATCATTAGATTGTTAGCGTCCATTGGGTCACAATGGTTCCTTGCTTCTCTTAACCTCTGTGGTGTCACAATCCATCCCATGCACTTTTTGGCCACTTCATTTTACAATGAATCATTTGATTCTTGGCCTCCATGGTGGCATAATAGATCCTTGATTCTATTGGTCCCCGTGCTGTAACAATCCATCCCTGGCCCTTTTTATACCCCCTGGTGCCACAAGGGATCATTAGATTGTTAGCCTGCATTGGGTCTCAATGGTTCCTTGCTTCTCTTAACCTCTCTGGTGTCACAATGCATTCCAAGCCCTTTTAGGCCACTTGATGTCACAATGAATCATTTGATTCTTGGCCTTCATGGTGTCATAATAGAAGCTTGCTTCTATAGGTCCCCATGCTGTCACAGTTCATCCGTGGTCCTTTTGCGCCCCCTGGTGTCAAAAGGGATTCTTAGATTTTTAGCCTGCATTGGGTCACAATGGTTCCTTGCTTCTCTTAACCTCTGTGGTGTCACAATGCAACCCATGCCCTTTTAGGCCACTTGATGTCACAATGAATCATTTGATTCTTGGCCTTCATGGTGTCATAATAGATCCTTGCTTCTATAGGTCCCCATGCTGTCACAGTTCATCCGTGGTCCTTTTGCGCCCCCTGGTGTCAAAAGGGATTCTTCGATTGTTAGCCTGCATTGGGTCACAATGGTTCCCTGCTTCTCTTAACCTCTGTGGTGTCACAATGCATCCCATGCCCTTTAAGGCCACTTGGTGTTACAATGAATCATTTGAGTCTTGGCCTCTATGGTGTCATAATATTTCCATGATTAATTGTGCCCCATGCTTTCACAATTCATCCCTGGCCCTATTACAACCCCTGGTGTCACAATGGATCATTAGATTGTTAGCCTCCCTTGGGTCACAATGGTTCCCTGCTTCTCTTAACCTCTGTGGTGTCACAATGCATTCCAAGCCCTTTTAGGCCACTTGATGTCACAATGAATCATTTGATTCTTGGCCTTCATGGTGTCATAATAGATCCTTGCTTCTATACGTCCCCATGCTGTCACAGTTCATCCGTGGTCCTTTTTATACCCCCTGGTGTCAAAAGGGATTCTTAGATTGTTAGCCTGCATTGGGTCACAATGTTTCCCTGCTTCTCTTAACCTCTGTGGTGTCACAATGCATCCCATGCCCTTTTAGGCCACTTGGTGTTACAATGAATCATTTGAGTCTTGGCCTCTATGGTGGCATAATAGATCCTTGATTCTATTGGTCCCCGTGCTGTAACAATCCATCCCTGACGCTTTTTATACCCCCTGGTGCCATAAGGGATCATTAGATTGTTAGCGTCCATTGGGTCACAATGGTTCCTTGCTTCTCTTAACCTCTGTGGTGTCACAATGCATCCCATGCCCTTTTAGGCCACTTGATGTCACAATGAATCATTTGATTCTTGGCCTCCATGGTGGCATAATAGATCCTTGCTTCTATTGGTCCCCGTGCTGTAACATTCCATCACTGGGCCTTTTACAAACACTGGTGTCACAAGGGATCATTAGATTGTTAGCCTGCATTGGGTCACAATGATACCTTGCTTCTCTTAACCTCTGTAGTGTCACAATGCATCCCATGCCCTTTTAGGCCGCTTGGTGTCACAATGAATCATTTGATTCTTGGCCTCCATGGTGGCATAATCGCTCCTTGCTTCTATTGGTCCCCGTGCTGTAACAATCCATCCCTGACCCTTTTTATACCCCCTGGTGCCACAAGGGATCATTAGATTGTTAGCCTGCATTGGGTCTCAATGGTTCCTTGCTTCTCTTAACCTCTATGGTGTCACAATGCATCCCATGCCATTTTAGGCCACTTGGTGTTACAATGAATCACTTGATTCTTGGCCTCTATGGTGTCAAAATATTTCCAAGCCTTTATTGCGCCCCATGCTTTCACAATTCATCCCTGGCCCTTTTACAACCCCTGGTGCCACAAGGGATCATTAGATTGTTAGCCTGCATTGGGTCACAATAGTGCCTTGTTTCTCTTAACCCCTGTGGTGTCACAATGCATCCCATGACCTTTTAGGCCACTTGATGTCACAATGAGTCATTTGATGGTTGGCCTCCATGGTGACATAATAGATCCTTGCTTCTATTGGTCCCCGTGCTACAACAATCCATCCCTGGCCCTTTTTATACCCACTGGTGCCACAAGGGATCATTAGATTGTTAGCGTCCATTGGGTCACAATGGTTCCTTGCTTCTCTTAACCTCTGTGGTGTCACAATCCATCCCATGCACTTTTTGGCCACTTCATTTTACAATGAATCATTTGATTCTTGGCCTCCATGGTGGCATAATAGATCCTTGATTCTATTGGTCCCCGTGCTGTAACAATCCATCCCTGGCCCTTTTTATACCCCCTGGTGCCACAAGGGATCATTAGATTGTTAGCCTGCATTGGGTCTCAATGGTTCCTTGCTTCTCTTAACCTCTCTGGTGTCACAATGCATTCCAAGCCCTTTTAGGCCACTTGATGTCACAATGAATCATTTGATTCTTGGCCTTCATGGTGTCATAATAGAAGCTTGCTTCTATAGGTCCCCATGCTGTCACAGTTCATCCGTGGTCCTTTTGCGCCCCCTGGTGTCAAAAGGGATTCTTAGATTTTTAGCCTGCATTGGGTCACAATGGTTCCTTGCTTCTCTTAACCTCTGTGGTGTCACAATGCAACCCATGCCCTTTTAGGCCACTTGATGTCACAATGAATCATTTGATTCTTGGCCTTCATGGTGTCATAATAGATCCTTGCTTCTATAGGTCCCCATGCTGTCACAGTTCATCCGTGGTCCTTTTGCGCCCCCTGGTGTCAAAAGGGATTCTTCGATTGTTAGCCTGCATTGGGTCACAATGGTTCCCTGCTTCTCTTAACCTCTGTGGTGTCACAATGCATCCCATGCCCTTTAAGGCCACTTGGTGTTACAATGAATCATTTGAGTCTTGGCCTCTATGGTGTCATAATATTTCCATGATTAATTGTGCCCCATGCTTTCACAATTCATCCCTGGCCCTATTACAACCCCTGGTGTCACAATGGATCATTAGATTGTTAGCCTCCCTTGGGTCACAATGGTTCCCTGCTTCTCTTAACCTCTGTGGTGTCACAATGCATTCCAAGCCCTTTTAGGCCACTTGATGTCACAATGAATCATTTGATTCTTGGCCTTCATGGTGTCATAATAGATCCTTGCTTCTATACGTCCCCATGCTGTCACAGTTCATCCGTGGTCCTTTTTATACCCCCTGGTGTCAAAAGGGATTCTTAGATTGTTAGCCTGCATTGGGTCACAATGTTTCCCTGCTTCTCTTAACCTCTGTGGTGTCACAATGCATCCCATGCCCTTTTAGGCCACTTGGTGTTACAATGAATCATTTGAGTCTTGGCCTCTATGGTGGCATAATAGATCCTTGATTCTATTGGTCCCCGTGCTGTAACAATCCATCCCTGACGCTTTTTATACCCCCTGGTGCCATAAGGGATCATTAGATTGTTAGCGTCCATTGGGTCACAATGGTTCCTTGCTTCTCTTAACCTCTGTGGTGTCACAATGCATCCCATGCCCTTTTAGGCCACTTGATGTCACAATGAATCATTTGATTCTTGGCCTCCATGGTGGCATAATAGATCCTTGCTTCTATTGGTCCCCGTGCTGTAACATTCCATCACTGGGCCTTTTACAAACACTGGTGTCACAAGGGATCATTAGATTGTTAGCCTGCATTGGGTCACAATGATACCTTGCTTCTCTTAACCTCTGTAGTGTCACAATGCATCCCATGCCCTTTTAGGCCGCTTGGTGTCACAATGAATCATTTGATTCTTGGCCTCCATGGTGGCATAATCGCTCCTTGCTTCTATTGGTCCCCGTGCTGTAACAATCCATCCCTGACCCTTTTTATACCCCCTGGTGCCACAAGGGATCATTAGATTGTTAGCCTGCATTGGGTCTCAATGGTTCCTTGCTTCTCTTAACCTCTATGGTGTCACAATGCATCCCATGCCATTTTAGGCCACTTGGTGTTACAATGAATCACTTGATTCTTGGCCTCTATGGTGTCAAAATATTTCCAAGCCTTTATTGCGCCCCATGCTTTCACAATTCATCCCTGGCCCTTTTACAACCCCTGGTGCCACAAGGGATCATTAGATTGTTAGCCTGCATTGGGTCACAATAGTGCCTTGTTTCTCTTAACCCCTGTGGTGTCACAATGCATCCCATGACCTTTTAGGCCACTTGATGTCACAATGAGTCATTTGATGGTTGGCCTCCATGGTGACATAATAGATCCTTGCTTCTATTGGTCCCCGTGCTACAACAATCCATCCCTAACCCTTTTTATACACCCTGGTGCCACAAGGGATCATTAGATTGTTAGCCTCCCTTGGGTCACAATGGTTCCTTGCTTCTCTTAACCCCTGTGGTGTCACAATCCATCCCATGCCCTTTTAGGCCACTTGATGTCACAATGAATCATTTGATTCTTGGCCTCCATGGTGGCATAATAGTTCCTTGCTTCTATTGGGTACCATGCTTTCACAATTCATCCCTGGCCCTTTTACAACACCTTGTGTGACAAGGGATCATTAGATTGTTAGCCTGCATTGGGTCACAATGGTTCCTTGCTTCTCTTAGCCCCTGTGGTGTCACAATGCATCCCATGCCCTTTTAGGCCACTTGATGTCACAATGAATCATTTGATGGTTGGCCTCCATGGTGGCATAATAGATCCTTGCTTCTATTGGTCCCCGTGCTACAACAATCCATCCCTGGCCCTTTTTATACCCACTGGTGCCACAAGGGATCATTAGATTGTTAGCGTCCATTGGGTCACAATGGTTCCTTGCTTCTCTTAACCTCTGTGGTGTCACAATCCATCCCATGCACTTTTTGGCCACTTCATTTTACAATGAATCATTTGATTCTTGGCCTCCATGGTGGCATAATAGATCCTTGATTCTATTGGTCCCCGTGCTGTAACAATCCATCCCTGGCCCTTTTTATACCCCCTGGTGCCACAAGGGATCATTAGATTGTTAGCCTGCATTGGGTCTCAATGGTTCCTTGCTTCTCTTAACCTCTCTGGTGTCACAATGCATTCCAAGCCCTTTTAGGCCACTTGATGTCACAATGAATCATTTGATTCTTGGCCTTCATGGTGTCATAATAGAAGCTTGCTTCTATAGGTCCCCATGCTGTCACAGTTCATCC
Source organism: Cinclus cinclus (assembly GCF_963662255.1). NCBI lineage: Eukaryota > Metazoa > Chordata > Aves > Passeriformes > Cinclidae > Cinclus > Cinclus cinclus. Next base: position 3,359,895 of record NC_085077.1, read on the forward strand.
GTGGTCCTTTTGCGCCCCCTGGTGTCAAAAGGGATTCTTAGATTGTTAGCCTGCATTGGGTCACAATGGTTCCTTGCTTCTCTTAACCTCTGTGGTGTCACAATGCAACCCATGCCCTTTTAGGCCACTTGATGTCACAATGAATCATTTGATTCTTGGCCTTCATGGTGTCATAATAGATCCTTGCTTCTATAGGTCCCCATGCTGTCACAGTTCATCCGTGTCCTTTTGCGCCCCCTGGTGTCAAAAGGGATTCTTCGATTGTTAGCCTGCATTGGGTCACAATGGTTCCCTGCTTCTCTTAACCTCTGTGGTGTCACAATGCATCCCATGCCCTTTAAGGCCACTTGGTGTTACAATGAATCATTTGAGTCTTGGCCTCTATGGTGTCATAATATTTCCATGATTAATTGTGCCCCATGCTTTCACAATTCATCCCTGGCCCTATTACAACCCCTGGTGTCACAATGGATCATTAGATTGTTAGCCTCCCTTGGGTCACAATGGTTCCCTGCTTCTCTTAACCTCTGTGGTGTCACAATGCATTCCAAGCCCTTTTAGGCCACTTGATGTCACAATGAATCATTTGATTCTTGGCCTTCATGGTGTCATAATAGATCCTTGCTTCTATACGTCCCCATGCTGTCACAGTTCATCCGTGGTCCTTTTTATACCCCCTGGTGTCAAAAGGGATTCTTAGATTGTTAGCCTGCATTGGGTCACAATGTTTCCCTGCTTCTCTTAACCTCTGTGGTGTCACAATGCATCCCATGCCCTTTTAGGCCACTTGGTGTTACAATGAATCATTTGAGTCTTGGCCTCTATGGTGGCATAATAGATCCTTGATTCTATTGGTCCCCGTGCTGTAACAATCCATCCCTGACGCTTTTTATACCCCCTGGTGCCATAAGGGATCATTAGATGGTTAGCGTCCATTGGGTCACAATGGTTCCTTGCTTCTCTTAACCTCTGTGGTGTCACAATGCATCCCATGCCCTTTTAGGCCACTTGATGTCACAATGAATCATTTGATTCTTGGCCTCCATGGTGGCATAATAGATCCTTGCTTCTATTGGTCCCCGTGCTGTAACATTCCATCACTGGGCCTTTTACAAACACTGGTGTCACAAGGGATCATTAGATTGTTAGCCTGCATTGGGTCACAATGATACCTTGCTTCTCTTAACCTCTGTAGTGTCACAATGCATCCCATGCCCTTTTAGGCCGCTTGGTGTCACAATGAATCATTTGATTCTTGGCCTCCATGGTGGCATAATCGCTCCTTGCTTCTATTGGTCCCCGTGCTGTAACAATCCATCCCTGACCCTTTTTATACCCCCTGGTGCCACAAGGGATCATTAGATTGTTAGCCTGCATTGGGTCTCAATGGTTCCTTGCTTCTCTTAACCTCTATGGTGTCACAATGCATCCCATGCCCTTTTAGGCCACTTGGTGTTACAATGAATCACTTGATTCTTGGCCTCTATGGTGTCAAAATATTTCCAAGCCTTTATTGCGCCCCATGCTTTCACAATTCATCCCTGGCCCTTTTACAACCCCTGGTGCCACAAGGGATCATTAGATTGTTAGCCTGCATTGGGTCACAATAGTGCCTTGTTTCTCTTAACCCCTGTGGTGTCACAATGCATCCCATGACCTTTTAGGCCACTTGATGTCACAATGAGTCATTTGATGGTTGGCCTCCATGGTGACATAATAGATCCTTGCTTCTATTGGTCCCCGTGCTACAACAATCCATCCCTAACCCTTTTTATACACCCTGGTGCCACAAGGGATCATTAGATTGTTAGCCTCCCTTGGGTCACAATGGTTCCTTGCTTCTCTTAACCCCTGTGGTGTCACAATGCATCCCATGCCCTTTTAGGCCACTTGATGTCACAATGAATCATTTGATTCTTGGCCTCCATGGTGGCATAATAGATCCTTGCTTCTATTGGTCCCCGTGCTGTAACATTCCATCACTGGGCCTTTTACAAACCCTGGTGTCACAAGGGATCATTAGATTGTTAGCCTCCCTTGGGTCACAATGGTTCCTTGCTTCTCTTAACCCCTGTGGTGTCACAATGCATCCCATGCCCTTTTAGGCCACTTGATGTCACAATGAATCATTTGATTCTTGGCCTCCATGGTGGCATAATAGATCCTTGCTTCTATTGGTCCCTGTGCTGTAACATTCCATCACTGGGCCTTTTACAAACCCTGGTGTCACAAGGGATCATTAGATTGTTAGCCTGCATTGGGTCACAATGATACCTTGCTTCTCTTAACCTCTGTAGTGTCACAATGCATCCCATGTCCTTTTAGGCCGCTTGGTGTTACAATGAATCACTTGATTCTTGGCCTCTAAGGTGTCATAATATTTCCATGTCTTTATTGGGCCCTATGCTTTCACAATTCATCCCTGGCCCTTTTACAACCCCTGGTGCCACAGGGGATCATTAGATTGTTAGCCTGCATTGGGTCACAATAGTGCCCTGTTTCTCTTAACCCCTGTGGTGTCACAATGCATCCCATGCCCTTTTAGGCCACTTGATGTCACAATGAATCATTTGATGGTTGGCCTTCATGGTGGCATAATAGATCCTTGCTTCTATTGGTCCCCGTGCTACAACAATCCATCCCTGGCCCTTTTTATACCCCCTGGTGTCACAAGGGGTCATAAGATTGATAGCCTCCAATGGGTCACAGTGGTTCCTTGCTTCTCTTAACCCCTGTGGTGTCACAATGCATCCCATGCACTTTTTGGCCACTTCATGTTACAATGAATCATATGATTCTTGGCCTCCATGGTGGCATAATAGATCCTTGTTTCTATTGGTCCCCGTGCTGTAACAATCCATCACTAGGCCTTTTTATACCCCCTGGTGCCACAAGGGATCATTAGATTGTTAGCCTGCATTGGGTCACAATGGTTCCTTGCTTCTCTTAACCCCTGTGGTGTCACAATGCATCACATGCCCTTTTAGGCCACTTGATGTCACAATGAATCATTTGATTCTTGGCCTCCATGGTGGCATAATAGATCCTTGCTTCTATTGGTCCCCGTGCTGTAACATTCCATCACTGGGCCTTTTACAAACCCTGGTGTCACAAGGGATCATTAGATTGTTAGCCTGCATTGGGTCACAATGGCTCCTTGCTTCTCTTAGCCCCTGTGGTGTCAAAATGCATCCCATGCCCTTTTAGGCCACTTGATGTCGCAATGAATCATTTGATTCTTGGCCTCCATGGTGGCATAATAGATCCTTGCTTCTATTGGTTCCCGTGCTGTAACAATCCATCACTGGCCCTTTTTATACCCCCTGGTGCCACAAGGGATCATTAGATTGTTAGCCTGCATTGGGTCACAATGGTTCCTTGCTTCTATTAACCTCTGTGGTGTCACAATGCATCCCATGCACTTTTAGGCCACTTGGTGTTACAATGAATCATTTGAGTCTTGGCCTCTATGGTGTCATAATATTTCCATGTCTTTATTGGGCCCCATGCTTTCACAATTCATCCCTGGCCCTTTTACAAACCCTGGTGTCACAAGGGGTCATTAGATTGTTAGCCTCCCTTGGGTCACAATGGTTCCTTCCTTCTCTTAACCCCTGTGGTGTCACAATGCATCCCATGCCCTTTTAGGCCACTTGATGTCACAATGAATCATTTGATTCTTGGCCTCCATGGTGTCATAATCGCTCCTTGTTTCTATTGGGCCCCAAGCCGTCACAATTCATCCCTGGCCCTATTACAACCCCTGGTGTCAACAGGGATCATTAGATTGTTAGCCTCCCTTGGGTAACAATGGTTCCTTGCTTCCCTTTACCTCTGTAGTGTCACAATGCATCCCATGCCCTTTTAGGCCACTTGGTGTAACAATGAATCATTTGATTCTTGGCCTCCATGGTGGCATAATAGATCTTTGCTTCTATTGGGCCCCATGCTTTCACAATTCATCCCTGGCCCTATTACAAACCCTGGTGTCACAAGGGATCATTAGATTGTTAGCCTCCCTTGGGTCACAATGATTCCTTTCTTCTCTTAACCTCTCTGGTATCACAATGCATGCCATGCCCTTTTAGGCCACTTGATGTCACAATGAATCATTTGATTCTTGGCCTCGATGGTGTCATAATCGCTCCTTGTTTCTATTGGGCCCCATGATGTCACAATTCATCCCTGGCCCCATTACAACCCCTGGTGTCACAAGGGATCATTAGATTGTTAGCCTGCATTGGGTCACAATAGTGCCTTGCTTCTCTTAACCCCTGTGGTGTCACAATGCATCCCATGCCCTTTTAGGCCACTTGATGTCACAATGAATCATTTGATTCTTGGCCTCCATGGTGGCAAAATCGTTCCTTGATTCTATTGGTTCCCGTGCTACAACAATCCCTCCCTGACCCTTTTTATACCCCCTGGTGCCACAAGGGATCATTAGATTGTTAGCCTGCATTGGGTCACAATGGTTCCTTGCTTCTCTTAACCCCTGTGGTGTCACAATGCATCCCATGCCCTTTTAGGCCACTTGATGTCACAATGAATCATTTGATTCTTGGCCTCCATGGTGGCATAATAGATCCTTGCTTCTATTGGTCCCCGTGCTGTAACAATCCATCACTGGGCCTTTTACAAACCCTGGTGTCACAAGGGATCATTAGATTGTTAGCCTGCATTGGGTCACAATGGTGCCTTGCTTCTCTTAACCTCAGTGGTGTCTGAATGCATCCCATGCCCTTTTAGGCCACTTGATGTCACAATGAATCATTTGATTCTTGGCCTCCATGGTGGCATAATGGTTCCTTGTTTCTATTGGGCCTCATGCTGTCACAATTCATCCCTGGACCTTTAAAGCCCCCTGGTGTCAAATGGCATCCTGGGATTATTACCCTCCATTGGGTCACAATGGATCGTTGCTTCTCTTAACCCCTGTGGTGTCACAATGCATCCCATGCCCTTTTAGGCCACTTGATGTCACAATGAATCATTTGATTCTTGGCCTCCATGGTGGCATAATGGTTCCTTGTTTCTATTGGGCCCCATGCTGTCACAATTCATCCCTGGCCCTATTACAACCCCTGGTGTCACAAGGGATCATTAGATTGTTAGCCTCCCTTGGGTCACAATGGTTCCTTGCTTCTCTTAACCTCTGTGGTGTCACAATGCATCCCATGCCCTTTTAGGCCACTTGGTGTCACAATGAATCATTTGATTCTTGGCCTCCATGGTGGCATAATAGATCTTTGCTTCTATTGGGCCCCATATTTCACAATTCATCCCTGGCCCTATTACAACCCCTGGTGTCACAATGGATCATTAGATTGTAAGCCTCCCTTGGGTAACAATGGTTCCTTGCTGCTCTTAACCTCTGTGGTGTCTCAATGCATCCCATGCCCTTTTAGGCCACTTGATGTCACAGTGAACCATTTGATTCTTGGCCTCTATGGTGTCGTAATGGTTCCTTGTTTCTGTTGGGCCCCATGCTGTCACAATCCATTCCTGGCCATTTTTATACCCCCTGGTGCCACAAGGGATCGTTAGATTGTGAACATACATTGGGTCACAATGGTTCCTTGCTTCTCTTAACCCCTGTGGTGTCACAATGCATTCCAAGCCCTTTTAGGCCACTTGGTGTTACAATGAATCATTTGAGTCTTGGCCTCCATGGTGGCATAATTGTACCACGTTTTATTTGGGCCCCATGCTGTCACAATTCATCCCTGGCCCTATTACAACCCCTGGTGTTACAAGGGATCATTAGATTGTTAGCCTCCCTTGGGTCACAATGGTTCCTTGCTTCTCTTAACCTCTATGGTGTCACAATGCATCCCATGCCCTTTTAGGCCGCTTGGTGTTACAATGAATCACTTGATTCTTGGCATCTATGGTGTCATAATATTTCCAAGTCTTTATTGGGCCCTATGCTTTTACAATTCATCCCTGGCCCTTTTACAACCCCTGGTGCCACAGGGGATCATTAGATTGTTAGCCTGCATTGGGTCACAATAGTGCCTTGTTTCTCTTAACCCCTGTGGTGTCACAATGCATCCCATGCCCTTTTAGGCCACTTGATGTCACAATGAATCATTTGATGGTTGGCCTCCATGGTGGCATAATAGATCCTTGCTTCTATTGGTCCCCGTGCTACAACAATCCATCCCTGGCCCTTTTTATACCCCCTGGTGCCACAAGGGGTCATAAGATTGATAGCCTCCATTGGGACACAGTGGTTCCTTGCTTCTCTTAACCCCTGTGGTGTCACAATGCATCCCATGCACTTTTTGGCCACTTCATGTTACAATGAATCATTTGATTCTTGGCCTCCATGGTGGCATAATAGATCCTTGCTTCTCTTGGTCCCCGTGCCGTAACAATCCATCACTGGGCCTTTTTATACCCCCTGGTGCCACAAGGGATCATTAGATTGTTAGCCTGCATTGGGTCTCAATGGTTCCTTGCTTCTCTTAACCTCTATGGTGTCACAATGCATCGCATGCCCTTTTAGGCCGCTTGGTGTTACAATGAATCACTTGATTCTTGGCCTCTATGGTGTCATAATATTTCCATGTCTTTATTGGGCCCTATGCTTTCACAATTCATCCCTGGCCCTATTACAACACCTGGTGTCACAAGGGATCATTAGATTGTTAGCCTGCATTGGGTCTCAATGGTTCCTTGCTTCTCTTAACCCCTGTGGTGTCACAATGCATCCCATGACCTTTTAGGCCACTTGATGTCACAATGAATCATTTGATTCTTGGCCTCCATGGTGGCATAATAGATCCTTGCTTCTATTGGTCCCCGTGCTGTACCATTCCATCCCTGGGCCTTTTACAAACCCTGCTGTCACAAGGGATCATTAGATTGTTAGCCTGCATTGGGTCACAATGGTGCCTTGCTTGTCTTAACCTCTGTGGTCTCACAGTGCATTCCATGCCCTTTTAGGCCACCTGGTGTTACAATGAATCATTTGATGGTTGGCCTCCATGGTGTCATAATAGATCCTTGCTTCCATTGGTCCCCGTGCTGCAACAATCCATCCCTGACACTTTTTATACCCCCTGGTGCCACAAGGGATCATTAGATTGTTAGCCTCCCTTGGGTCACAATGGTTCCTTGCTTCTCTTAACCCCTGTGGTGTCACAATGCATCCCATGCCCTTTTAGGCCACTTGATGTCACAATGAATCATTTGATTCTTGGCCTCCATGGTGGCATAATAGATCCTTGCTTCTATTGGTCCCCGTGCTGTAACATTCCATCACTGGGCCTTTTACAAACCCTGGTGTCACAAGGGATCATTAGATTGTTAGCCTGCATTGGGTCACAATGATACCTTGCTTCTCTTAACCTCTGTAGTGTCACAATGCATCCCATGCCCTTTTAGGCCGCTTGGTGTCACAATGAATCATTTGATTCTTGGCCTCCATGGTGGCATAATCGCTCCTTGCTTCTATTGGTCCCCGTGCTGTAACAATCCATCCCTGACCCTTTTTATACCCCCTGGTGCCACAAGGGATCATTAGATTGTTAGCCTGCATTGGGTCTCAATGGTTCCTTGCTTCTCTTAACCTCTATGGTGTCACAATGCATCCCATGCCCTTTTAGGCCACTTGGTGTTACAATGAATCACTTGATTCTTGGCCTCTATGGTGTCAAAATATTTCCAAGCCTTTATTGCGCCCCATGCTTTCACAATTCATCCCTGGCCCTTTTACAACCCCTGGTGCCACAAGGGATCATTAGATTGTTAGCCTGCATTGGGTCACAATAGTGCCTTGTTTCTCTTAACCCCTGTGGTGTCACAATGCATCCCATGACCTTTTAGGCCACTTGATGTCACAATGAGTCATTTGATGGTTGGCCTCCATGGTGACATAATAGATCCTTGCTTCTATTGGTCCCCGTGCTACAACAATCCATCCCTAACCCTTTTTATACACCCTGGTGCCACAAGGGATCATTAGATTGTTAGCCTCCCTTGGGTCACAATGGTTCCTTGCTTCTCTTAACCCCTGTGGTGTCACAATGCATCCCATGCCCTTTTAGGCCACTTGATGTCACAATGAATCATTTGATTCTTGGCCTCCATGGTGGCATAATAGATCCTTGCTTCTATTGGTCCCTGTGCTGTAACATTCCATCACTGGGCCTTTTACAAACCCTGGTGTCACAAGGGATCATTAGATTGTTAGCCTGCATTGGGTCTCAATGGTTCCTTGCTTCTCTTAACCTCTATGGTGTCACAATGCATCCCATGCCCTTTTAGGCCACTTGGTGTTACAATGAATCACTTGATTCTTGGCCTCTATGGTGTCAAAATATTTCCAAGCCTTTATTGCGCCCCATGCTTTCACAATTCATCCCTGGCCCTTTTACAACCCCTGGTGCCACAAGGGATCATTAGATTGTTAGCCTGCATTGGGTCACAATAGTGCCTTGTTTCTCTTAACCCCTGTGGTGTCACAATGCATCCCATGACCTTTTAGGCCACTTGATGTCACAATGAGTCATTTGATGGTTGGCCTCCATGGTGACATAATAGATCCTTGCTTCTATTGGTCCCCGTGCTACAACAATCCATCCCTAACCCTTTTTATACACCCTGGTGCCACAAGGGATCATTAGATTGTTAGCCTCCCTTGGGTCACAATGGTTCCTTGCTTCTCTTAACCCCTGTGGTGTCACAATGCATCCCATGCCCTTTTAGGCCACTTGATGTCACAATGAATCATTTGATTCTTGGCCTCCATGGTGGCATAATAGATCCTTGCTTCTATTGGTCCCTGTGCTGTAACATTCCATCACTGGGCCTTTTACAAACCCTGGTGTCACAAGGGATCATTAGATTGTTAGCCTGCATTGGGTCACAATGATACCTTGCTTCTCTTAACCTCTGTAGTGTCACAATGCATCCCATGTCCTTTTAGGCCGCTTGGTGTTACAATGAATCACTTGATTCTTGGCCTCTAAGGTGTCATAATATTTCCATGTCTTTATTGGGCCCTATGCTTTCACAATTCATCCCTGGCCCTTTTACAACCCCTGGTGCCACAGGGGATCATTAGATTGTTAGCCTGCATTGGGTCACAATAGTGCCCTGTTTCTCTTAACCCCTGTGGTGTCACAATGCATCCCATGCCCTTTTAGGCCACTTGATGTCACAATGAATCATTTGATGGTTGGCCTCCATGGTGGCATAATAGATCCTTGCTTCTATTGGTCCCCGTGCTACAACAATCCATCCCTGGCCCTTTTTATACCCCCTGGTGTCACAAGGGGTCATAAGATTGATAGCCTCCATTGGGTCACAGTGGTTCCTTGCTTCTCTTAACCCCTGTGGTGTCACAATGCATCCCATGCACTTTTTGGCCAGTTCATGTTACAATGAATCATATGATTCTTGGCCTCCATGGTGGCATAATAGATCCTTGTTTCTATTGGTCCCCGTGCTGTAACAATCCATCACTAGGCCTTTTTATACCCCCTGGTGCCACAAGGGATCATTAGATTGTTAGCCTGCATTGGGTCACAATGGTTCCTTGCTTCTCTTAACCCCTGTGGTGTCACAATGCATCACATGCCCTTTTAGGCCACTTGATGTCACAATGAATCATTTGATTCTTGGCCTCCATGGTGGCATAATAGATCCTTGCTTCTATTGGTCCCCGTGCTGTAACATTCCATCACTGGGCCTTTTACAAACCCTGGTGCCACAAGGGATCATTAGATTGTTAGCCTGCATTGGGTCACAATGGCTCCTTGCTTCTCTTAGCCCCTGTGGTGTCAAAATGCATCCCATGCCCTTTTAGGCCACTTGATGTCGCAATGAATCATTTGATTCTTGGCCTCCATGGTGGCATAATAGATCCTTGCTTCTATTGGTTCCCGTGCTGTAACAATCCATCACTGGCCCTTTTTATACCCCCTGGTGCCACAAGGGATCATTAGATTGTTAGCCTGCATTGGGTCACAATGGTTCCTTGCTTCTATTAACCTCTGTGGTGTCACAATGCATCCCATGCACTTTTAGGCCACTTGGTGTTACAATGAATCATTTGAGTCTTGGCCTCTATGGTGTCATAATATTTCCATGTCTTTATTGGGCCCCATGCTTTCACAATTCATCCCTGGCCCTTTTACAAACCCTGGTGTCACAAGGGGTCATTAGATTGTTAGCCTCCCTTGGGTCACAATGGTTCCTTCCTTCTCTTAACCCCTGTGGTGTCACAATGCATCCCATGCCCTTTTAGGCCACTTGATGTCACAATGAATCATTTGATTCTTGGCCTCCATGGTGTCATAATCGCTCCTTGTTTCTATTGGGCCCCATGCCGTCACAATTCATCCCTGGCCCTATTACAACCCCTGGTGTCAACAGGGATCATTAGATTGTTAGCCTCCCTTGGGTAACAATGGTTCCTTGCTTCTCTTTACCTCTGTAGTGTCACAATGCATCCCATGCCCTTTTAGGCCACTTGGTGTAACAATGAATCATTTGATTCTTGGCCTCCATGGTGGCATAATAGATCTTTGCTTCTATTGGGCCCCATGCTTTCACAATTCATCCCTGGCCCTATTACAAACCCTGGTGTCACAAGGGATCATTAGATTGTTAGCCTCCCTTGGGTCACAATGGTTCCTTGCTTCTCTTAACCTCTCTGGTATCACAATGCATGCCATGCCCTTTTAGGCCACTTGATGTCACAATGAATCATTTGATTCTTGGCCTCGATGGTGTCATAATCGCTCCTTGTTTCTATTGGGCCCCATGATGTCACAATTCATCCCTGGCCCCATTACAACCCCTGGTGTCACAAGGGATCATTAGATTGTTAGCCTGCATTGGGTCACAATAGTGCCTTGCTTCTCTTAACCCCTGTGGTGTCACAATGCATCCCATGCCCTTTTAGGCCACTTGATGTCACAATGAATCATTTGATTCTTGGCCTCCATGGTGGCAAAATCGTTCCTTGATTCTATTGGTTCCCGTGCTACAACAATCCCTCCCTGACCCTTTTTATACCCCCTGGTGCCACAAGGGATCATTAGATTGTTAGCCTCCCTTGGGTCACAATGGTTCCTTGCTTCTCTTAACCCCTGTGGTGTCACAATGCATCCCATGCCCTTTTAGGCCACTTGATGTCACAATGAATCATTTGATTCTTGGCCTCCATGGTGGCATAATAGATCCTTGCTTCTATTGGTCCCCGTGCTGTAACAATCCATCACTGGGCCTTTTACAAACCCTGGTGTCACAAGGGATCATTAGATTGTTAGCCTGCATTGGGTCACAATGGTGCCTTGCTTCTCTTAACCTCAGTGGTGTCACAATGCATCCCATGCCCTTTTAGGCCACTTGATGTCACAATGAATCATTTGATTCTTGGCCTCCATGGTGGCATAATAGATCCTTGCTTCTATTGGTCCCCGTGCTGTAACAATCCATCAATGGGTCTTTTACAAACCCTTGTGCCACAAGGGATCATTAGATTGTTAGCCTCCCTTGGGTCTCAATGGTTCCTTGCTTCTCTTAACCTCAGTGGTGTCACAATGCATCCCATGCCCTTTTAGGCCACTTGATGTCACAATGAATCATTTGGTTCTTGGCCTCTATGGTGGCATAATGATTCCTTGTTTCTATTGGGCCCCATGCTGTCACAATTCATCCCTGGCCCTATTACAAACCCTGGTGTCAACAGGGATCATTAGATTTTTAGCCTGCATTGGGTCACAATGGTTCCTTGCTTCTCTTAACCCCTGTGGTGTCATAATGCATCCCATGCCCTTTTAGGCCACTTGATGTCACAATGAATCATTTGATTCTTGGCCTTCATGGTGTCATAATATTTCCATGTGTTTATTGGGAACCATGCTTTCACAATTCATCCCGGGCCCTTTTATGCCCCGTGGCGTCACAAGAGATGAGTAGAATATTAGCCTCTATTGGTCACAATCGTTCCTTGCTTCTCTTAACGCCTGTTCTTTCACAATTCATCCCATGTCCTTTTAGGCCCATGGGTGTCACAAGGGATCATTAGAATGTTATCTTCCATTGGGTCACAATGGTTCCTTGCTTCTCTTAACCCCTGTTGTGTCACAATGCATCCCATGCCCTTTTAGGCCACTTGATGTCACAATGAATCATTTGATTCTTGGCCTCCATGGTGGCGTAATTGTACCAGGTTTTTATTGGGCCCCATGCTTTCACGATTCATCCCTGGCTCTTTTGGGCACCCTGGTGTCACAAAGGATCATTAGATTGTTAGCCTCCCTTGGGTCACAATGGTTCCTTGCTTCTCTTAACCTCTGTGGTGTCACAATGCATTCCAAGCCCTTTTAGGCCACTTGGTGTTACAATGAATCATTTGAGTCTTGGCCTCGATGGTGTCATAATATTTCCATGATTTATTGTGCCCCATGCTTTCACAATTCATCCCTGGACCTATTACAACCCCTGGTGCCCCAGGGGATCATTAGATTGTTAGCCTCCATTGGGTCACAATGGTTCCCTGCTTCTCTTAACCTCTGTGGTGTCACAATGCATTCCAAGCCCTTTTAGGCCACTTGATGTCACAATGAATCATTTGATTCTTGGCCTTCATGGTGTCATAATAGATCCTTGCTTCTATAGGTCCCCATGCTGTCACAGTTCATCCGTGGTCCTTTTGCGCCCCCTGGTGTCTAAAGGGATTCTTAGATTGTTAGCCTGCATTGGGTCACAATGGTTCCTTGCTTCTCTTAACCTCTGTGGTGTCACAATGCATCCCATGCCCTTTTAGGCCACTTGGTGTTACAATGAATCATTTGAGTCTTGGCCTCGATGGTGTCATAATATTTCCATGATTTATTGTGCCCCATGCTTTCACAATTCATCCCTGGCCCTATTACAACCCCTGGTGCCCCAGGGGATCATTAGATTGTTAGCCTCCCTTGGGTCACAATAGTTCCCTGCTTCTCTTAACCTCTGTGGTGTCACAATGCATTCCAAGCCCTTCTAGGCCACTTGATGTCACAATGAATCATTTGATTCTTGGCCTTCATGGTGTCATAATAGATCCTTGCTTCTATAGGTCCCCATGCTGTCACAGTTCATCCGTGGTCCTTTTGCGCCCCCTGGTGTCAAAAGGGATTCTTAGATTGTTAGCCTGCATTGGGTCACAATGGTTCCTTGCTTCTCTTAACCCCTGTGGTGTCACAATGCATCCCATGCCCTTTTAGGCCACTTGGTGTTACAATGAATCATTTGAGTCTTGGCCTCTATGGTGTCATAATATTTCCATGATTTATTGTGCCCCATGCTTTCACAATTCATCCCTGGCCCTATTACAACCCCTGGTGTCACAGGGGATCATTAGATTGTTAGCCTCCATTGGGTCACAATGGTTCCTTGCTTCTCTTAACCTCTGTGGTGTCACAATGCATTCCAAGCCCTTTTAGGCCACTTGATGTCACAATGAATCATTTGATTCTTGGCCTTCATGGTGTCATAATAGATCCTTGCTTCTATACGTCCCCATGCTGTCACAGTTCATCCGTGGTCCTTTTGCGCCCCCTGGTGTCAAAAGTGATCATTAGATTGTTAGCCTGCATTGGGTCACAATGGTTCCTTGCTTCTCTTAACCCCTGTGGTGTCACAATGCATCCCATGCCCTTTTAGGCCACTTGGTGTTACAATGAATCATTTGAGTCTTGGCCTCTATGGTGTCATAATGTTTCCATGTTTTTCTTGGGCCCCATGCTTTCACAATTCATCCCTGGCCCTTTTACAACCCCTGGTGTCACAAGGGGTCATTAGATTGTTATCCTCCCTTGGGTCACAATGGTTCCTTGCTTCTCTTAACCTCTGTGGTGTCACAATGCATCCCATGCCCTTTTAGGCCACTTGATGTCACAATGAATCATTTGATTCTTGGCCTTCATGGTGGCATAATAGATCCTTGCCTCTATTGGTCCCCGTGCTGTAACATTCCATCACTGGGCCTTTTACAAACCCTGGTGTCACAAGGGATCATTAGATTGTTAGCCTCCATTGGGTCACAATGGTGCCTTGCTTCTCTTAACCTCAATGGTGTCACAATGCATCCCATGCCCTTTTAGGCCACTTGATGTCACAATGAATCATTTGATTCTTGGCCTCCATGTTGGCATAATAGATCCTTGCTTCTATTGGCCCCCGTGCTGTAACAATCCATCACTTGGCCTTTTACAAACCCTGGTGTCACAAGGGATCATTAGATTGTTAGCCTGCATTGGGTCACAATGGTGCCTTGCTTCTCTTAACCTCTGTGGTGTCACAATGCATCCCATGCCCTTTTAGGCCACTTGATGTCACAATGAATCATTTGATTCTTGGCCTCCATGGTGGCATAATAGATCCTTGCTTCTATTGGTCCCCGTGCTACAACAATCCATCCCTGGCCCTTTTTATACCCCCTGGTGCCACAAGGGGTCATAAGATTGATAGCCTCCATTGGGACACAGTGGTTCCTTGCTTCTCTTAACCCCTGTGGTGTCACAATGCATCCCATGCACTTTTTGGCCACTTCATGTTACAATGAATCATTTGATTCTTGGCCTCCATGGTGGCATAATAGATCCTTGCTTCTATTGGTCCCCGTGCAGTAACAATCCATCACTGGGCCTTTTTATACCCCCTGGTGCCACAAGGGATCATTAGATTGTTAGCCTGCATTGGGTCTCAATGGTTCCTTGCTTCTCTTAACCTCTATGGTGTCACAATGCATCGCATGCCCTTTTAGGCCGCTTGGTGTTACAATGAATCACTTGATTCTTGGCCTCTATGGTGTCATAATATTTCCATGTCTTTATTGGGCCCTATGCTTTCACAATTCATCCCTGGCCCGATTACAACACCTGGTGTCACAAGGGATCATTAGATTGTTAGCCTGCATTGGGTCTCAATGGTTCCTTGCTTCTCTTAACCCCTGTGGTGTCACAATGCATCCCATGACCTTTTAGGCCACTTGATGTCACAATGAATCATTTGATTCTTGGCCTCCATGGTGGCATAATAGATCCTTGCTTCTATTGGTCCCCGTGCTGTACCATTCCATCCCTGGGCCTTTTACAAACCCTGCTGTCACAAGGGATCATTAGATTGTTAGCCTGCATTGGGTCACAATGGTGCCTTGCTTGTCTTAACCTCTGTGGTCTCACAATGCATCCCATGCCCTTTTAGGCCACCTGGTGTTACAATGAATCATTTGATGGTTGGCCTCCATGGTGTCATAATAGATCCTTGCTTCCATTGGTCCCCGTGCTGCAACAATCCATCCCTGACCCTTTTTATACCCCCTGGTGCCACAAGGGATCATTAGATTGTTAGCCTCCCTTGGGTCACAATGGTTCCTTGCTTCTCTTAACCCCTGTGGTGTCACAATGCATCCCATGCCCTTTTAGGCCACTTGATGTCACAATGAATCATTTGATTCTTGGCCTCCATGGTGGCATAATAGATCCTTGCTTCTATTGGTCCCCGTGCTGTAACATTCCATCACTGGGCCTTTTACAAACCCTGGTGTCACAAGGGATCATTAGATTGTTAGCCTGCATTGGGTCACAATGATACCTTGCTTCTCTTAACCTCTGTGGTGTCACAATGCATCCCATGCCCTTTTAGGCCACTTGATGTCACAATGAATCATTTGATTCTTGGCCTCCATGGTGGCATAATAGATCCTTGCTTCTATTGGTCCCCGTGCTGTAACAATCCATCAATGGGTCTTTTACAAACCCTTGTGCCACAAGGGATCATTAGATTGTTAGCCTCCCTTGGGTCTCAATGGTTCCTTGCTTCTCTTAACCCCTGTGGTGTCATAATGCATCCCATGCCCTTTTAGGCCACTTGATGTCACAATGAATCATTTGATTCTTGGCCTTCATGGTGTCATAATATTTCCATGTGTTTATTGGGAACCATGCTTTCACAATTCATCCCGGGCCCTTTTATGCCCCGTGGCGTCACAAGAGATGAGTAGAATATTAGCCTCTATTGGTCACAATCGTTCCTTGCTTCTCTTAACGCCTGTTCTTTCACAATTCATCCCATGTCCTTTTAGGCCCATGGGTGTCACAAGGGATCATTAGAATGTTATCTTCCATTGGGTCACAATGGTTCCTTGCTTCTCTTAACCCCTGTTGTGTCACAATGCATCCCATGCCCTTTTAGGCCACTTGATGTCACAATGAATCATTTGATTCTTGGCCTCCATGGTGGCGTAATTGTACCAGGTTTTTATTGGGCCCCATGTTTTCACGATTCATCCCTGGCTCTTTTGGGCACCCTGGTGTCACAAAGGATCATTAGATTGTTAGCCTCCCTTGGGTCACAATGGTTCCTTGCTTCTCTTAACCTCTGTGGTGTCACAATGCATTCCAAGCCCTTTTAGGCCACTTGATGTCACAATGAATCATTTGATTCTTGGCCTTCATGGTGTCATAATAGATCCTTGCTTCTATAGGTCCCCATGCTGTCACAGTTCATCCGTGGTCCTTTTGCGCCCCCTGGTGTCAAAAGGGATTCTTAGATTGTTAGCCTGCATTGGGTCACAATGGTTCCTTGCTTCTCTTAACCTCTGTGGTGTCACAATGCATTCCAAGCCCTTTTAGGCCACTTGATGTCACAATGAATCATTTGATTCTTGGCCTTCATGGTGTCATAATAGATCCTTGCTTCTATAGGTCCCCATGCTGTCACAGTTCATCCGTGGTCCTTTTGCGCCCCCTGGTGTCAAAAGGGATTCTTAGATTGTTAGCCTGCATTGGGTCACAATGGTTCCTTGCTTCTCTTAACCCCTGTGGTGTCACAATGCATCCCATGCCCTTTTAGGCCACTTGGTGTTACAATGAATCATTTGAGTCTTGGCCTCTATGGTGTCATAATATTTCCATGATTTATTGTGCCCCATGCTTTCACAATTCATCCCTGGCCCTATTACAACCCCTGGTGTCACAGGGGATCATTAGATTGTTAGCCTCCATTGGGTCACAATGGTTCCTTGCTTCTCTTAACCTCTGTGGTGTCACAATGCATTCCAAGCCCTTTTAGGCCACTTGATGTCACAATGAATCATTTGATTCTTGGCCTTCATGGTGTCATAATAGATCCTTGCTTCTATACGTCCCCATGCTGTCACAGTTCATCCGTGGTCCTTTTGCGCCCCCTGGTGTCAAAAGGGATCATTAGATTGTTAGCCTGCATTGGGTCACAATGGTTCCTTGCTTCTCTTAACCTCTGTGGTGTCACAATGCATCCCATGCCCTTTTAGGCCACTTGGTGTTACAATGAATCATTTGAGTCTTGGCCTCTATGGTATCATAATGTTTCCATGTTTTTCTTGGGCCCCATGCTTTCACAATTCATCCCTGGCCCTTTTACAACCCTTGGTGTCACAATGGATCATTAGATTGTTATCCTCCCTTGGGTCACAATGGTTCCTTGCTTCTCTTAACCTCTGTGGTGTCACAATGCATCCCATGCCCTTTTAGGCCACTTGAAGTCACAATGAATCATTTGATTCTTGGCCTTCATGGTGGCATAATAGATCCTTGCCTCTATTGGTCCCCGTGCTGTAACATTCCATCACTGGGCCTTTTACAAACCCTGGTGTCACAAGGGATCATTAGATTGTTAGCCTGCATTGGGTCACAATGGTTCCCTGCTTCTCTTAACCTCTGTGGTGTCACAATGCATTCCAAGCCCTTCTAGGCCACTTGATGTCACAATGAATCATTTGATTCTTGGCCTTCATGGTGTCATAATAGATCCTTGCTTCTATAGGTCCCCATGCTGTCACAGTTCATCCGTGGTCCTTTTGCGCCCCCTGGTGTCAAAAGGGATTCTTAGATTGTTAGCCTGCATTGGGTCACAATGGTTCCTTGCTTCTCTTAACCTCTGTGGTGTCACAATGCATCCCATGCCCTTTTAGGCCACTTGGTGTTACAATGAATCATTTGAGTCTTGGCCTCTATGGTGTCATAATGTTTCCATGTTTTTCTTGGGCCCCATGCTTTCACAATTCATCCCTGGCCCTTTTACAAACCCTGGTGTCACAAGGGGTCATTAGACTGTTATCCTCCCTTGGGTCACAATGGTTCCTTGCTTCTCTTAACCTCTGTGGTGTCACAATGCATCCCATGCCCTTTTAGGCCACTTGATGTCACAATGAATCATTTGATTCTTGGCCTTCATGGTGTCATAATAGATCCTTGCCTCTATTGGTCCCCGTGCTGTAACATTCCATCACTGGGCCTTTTAAAAACCCTGGTGTCACAAGGGATCATTAGATTGTTAGCCTGCATTGGGTCTCAATGGTTCCTTGCTTCTCTTAACCCCTGTGGTGTCACAATGCATCCCATGACCTTTTAGGCCACTTGATGTCACAATGAATCATTTGATTCTTGGCCTCCATGGTGGCGTAATAGATCCTTGCTTCTATTGGTCCCCGTGCTGTACCATTCCATCCCTGGGCCTTTTACAAACCCTGCTGTCACAAGGGATCATTAGATTGTTAGCCTGCATTGGGTCACAATGGTGCCTTGCTTGTCTTAACCTCTGTGGTCTCACAATGCATCCCATGCCCTTTTAGGCCACCTGGTGTTACAATGAATCATTTGATGGTTGGCCTCCATGGTGTCATAATAGATCCTTGCTTCCATTGGTCCCCGTGCTGCAACAATCCATCCCTGACCCTTTTTATACCCCCTGGTGCCACAAGGGATCATTAGATTGTTAGCCTCCCTTGGGTCACAATGGTTCCTTGCTTCTCTTAACCCCTGTGGTGTCACAATGCATCCCATGCCCTTTTAGGCCACTTGATGTCACAATGAATCATTTGATTCTTGGCCTCCATGGTGGCATAATAGATCCTTGCTTCTATTGGTCCCCGTGCTGTAACATTCCATCACTGGGCCTTTTACAAACCCTGGTGTCACAAGGGATCATTAGATTGTTAGCCTGCATTGGGTCACAATGATACCTTGCTTCTCTTAACCTCTGTGGTGTCACAATGCATCCCATGCCCTTTTAGGCCACTTGATGTCACAATGAATCATTTGATTCTTGGCCTCCATGGTGGCATAATAGATCCTTGCTTCTATTGGTCCCCGTGCTGTAACAATCCATCAATGGGTCTTTTACAAACCCTTGTGCCACAAGGGATCATTAGATTGTTAGCCTCCCTTGGGTCTCAATGGTTCCTTGCTTCTCTTAACCCCTGTGGTGTCATAATGCATCCCATGCCCTTTTAGGCCACTTGATGTCACAATGAATCATTTGATTCTTGGCCTTCATGGTGTCATAATATTTCCATGTGTTTATTGGGAACCATGCTTTCACAATTCATCCCGGGCCCTTTTATGCCCCGTGGCGTCACAAGAGATGAGTAGAATATTAGCCTCTATTGGTCACAATCGTTCCTTGCTTCTCTTAACGCCTGTTCTTTCACAATTCATCCCATGTCCTTTTAGGCCCATGGGTGTCACAAGGGATCATTAGAATGTTATCTTCCATTGGGTCACAATGGTTCCTTGCTTCTCTTAACCCCTGTTGTGTCACAATGCATCCCATGCCCTTTTAGGCCACTTGATGTCACAATGAATCATTTGATTCTTGGCCTCCATGGTGGCGTAATTGTACCAGGTTTTTATTGGGCCCCATGATTTCACAATTCATCCCTGGCCCTTTTACAACACCTTGTGTGACAAGGGATCATTAGATTGTTAGCCTGCATTGGGTCACAATGATTCCTTGCTTCTCTTAACCTCTGTGGTGTCACAATGCATTCCAAGCCCTTTTAGGCCACTTGGTGTTACAATGAATCATTTGATTCCTGGCCTCTATGGTGTCATAATATTTCCATGTTTTTATTGTGCCCCATGCTTCCACAATTCATCCCTGGCCCTATTACAACCCCTGGTGTCAACAGGGATCATTAGATTTTTAGCCTGCATTGGGTCACAATGGTTCCTTGATTCTCTTAGCCCCCGTGGTGTCAAAATGCATCCCATGCCCTTTTAGGCCACTTGATGTTGCAATGAATCATTTGATTCTTGGCCTCCATGGTGGCATAATAGATCCTTGTTTCTATAGGTTCCCGTGCTGTAACAATCCATCACTGGCCCTTTTTATACCCCCTGGTGCCACAAGGGATCATTAGATTGTTAGCCTGCATTGGGTCACAATGGTTCCTTGCTTCTCTTAACCTCTGTGGTGTCACAATGCATCCCATGCCCTTTTAGGCCACTTGATGTCACAATGAATCATTGGAGTCTTGGCCTCTATGGTGTCATAATATTTCCATGTCTTTATTGGGCCCCATGCTTTCACAATTCATCCCTGGCCCTTTTACAAACCCTGGTGTCACAAGGGGTCATTAGATTGTTAGCCTCCCTTGGGTCACAATGGTTCCTTGCTTCTCTTAACCCCTGTGGTGTCACAATGCATCCCATGCCCTTTTAGGCCACTTGATGTCACAATGAATCATTTGATTCTTGGCCTCCATGGTGTCATAATCGCTCCTTGATTCTATTGGGCCCCATGCTTTCACAATTCATCCCTGGCCCTTTTACAAACCCTGGTGTCACAAGGGGTCATTAGACTGTTATCCTCCCTTGGGTCACAATGGTTCCTTGCTTCTCTTAACCTCTGTGGTGTCACAATGCATCCCATGCCCTTTTAGGCCACTTGATGTCACAATGAATCATTTGATTCTTGGCCTTCATGGTGTCATAATAGATCCTTGCCTCTATTGGTCCCCGTGCTGTAACATTCCATCACTGGGCCTTTTAAAAACCCTGGTGTCACAAGGGATCATTAGATTGTTAGCCTCCATTGGGTCACAATGGTGCCTTGCTTCTCTTAACCTCAATGGTGTCACAATGCATCCCATGCCCTTTTAGGCCACTTGATGTCACAATGAATCATTTGATTCTTGGCCTCCATGTTGGCATAATAGATCCTTGCTTCTATTGGTCCCCGTGCTGTAACAATCCATCACTTGGCCTTTTACATCCCTGGTGTCACAAGGGATCATTAGATTGTTAGCCTGCATTGGGTCACAATGGTTCCTTGCTTCTCTTAACCTCAGTGGTGTCATAATGCATCCCATGCCCTTTTAGGCCACTTGATGTCACAATGAATCATTTGATTCTTGGCCTCCATGTTGGCATAATAGATCCTTGCTTCTATTGGTCCCCGTGCTGTAACAATCCATCACTTGGCCTTTTACAAACCCTGGTGTCACAAGGGATAATTAGATTGTTAGCCTGCATTGGGTCACAATGGTGCCTTGCTTCTCTTAACCTCAGTGGTGTCACAATGCATCCCATGCCCTTTTAGGCCACTTGATGTCACAATGAATCATTTGATTCTTGGCCTCCATGGTGGCATAATGGTTCCTTGCTTCTATTGGGCCCCATGCTTTCACAATTCATCCCTGGCCCTTTTACAACACCTTGTGTGACAAGGGATCATTAGATTGTTAGCCTGCATTGGGTCACAATGGTTCCTTGCTTCTCTTAACCTCTGTGGTGTCACAATGCATCCCATGCCCTTTTAGGCCACTTGGTGTTACAATGAATCACTTGATTCTTGGCCTCTATGGTGGCATAATATTTCCATGTCTTTATTGGGCCCCATGCTTTCACAATTCATCCCTGGCCCTATTACAACCCCTGGTGTCACAAGGGATCATTAGATTGTTAGCCTGCATTGGGTCAAAATAGTGCCGTGTTTCTCTTAACCCCTGTGGTGTCACAATGCATCCCATGACCTTTTAGGCCACTTGATGTCACAATGAATCATTTGATTCTTGGCCTCCATGGTGGCATAATAGATCCTTGCTTCTATTGGTCCCCGTGCTGCAACAATCCATCCCTGACCCTTTTTATACCCCCTGGTGCCACAAGGGATCATTAGATTGTTAGCCTCCCTTGGGTCACAATGGTTCCTTGCTTCTCTTAACCCCTGTGGTGTCACAATGCATCCCATGCCCTTTTAGGCCACTTGATGTCACAATGAATCATTTGATTCTTGGCCTCCATGGTGGCATAATAGATCCTTACTTCTATTGGTCCCCGTGCTGTAACATTCCATCACTGGGCCTTTTACAAACCCTGGTGTCACAAGGGATCATTAGATTGTTAGCCTGCATTGGGTCACAACGGTGCCTTGCTTCTCTTAACCTCTGTGGTGTCACAATGCATCCCATGCCCTTTTAGGCCACTTGATGTCACAATGAATCATTTGATTCTTGGCCTCCATGGTGGCATAATAGATCGTTGCTTCTATAGGTCCCCGTGCTGTAACAATCCATCAATGGGTCTTTTACAAACCCTTGTGCCCCAAGGGATCATTAGATTGTTAGCCTCCCTTGGGTCTCAATGGTTCCTTGCTTCTCTTAACCTCAGTGGTGTCACAATGCATCCCATGCCCTTTTAGGCCACTTGATGTCACAATGAATCATTTGGTTCTTGGCCTCTATGGTGGCATAATGATTCCTTGTTTCTATTGGGCCCCATGCTGTCACAATTCATCCCTGGCCCTATTACAAACCCTGGTGTCAACAGGGATCATTAGATTTTTAGCCTGCATTGGGTCACAATGGATCCTTGCTTCTCTTAACCCCTGTGGTGTCATAATGCATCTCATGCCCTTTTAGGCCACTTGATGTCACAATGAATCATTTGATTCTTGGCCTCCATGGTGGCATAATAGATCCTTGCTTCTATTGGGCCCCATGATTTCACAATTCATCCCTGGCCCTTTTACAACACCTTGTGTGACAAGGGATCATTAGATTGTTAGCCTGCATTGGGTCACAATGATTCCTTGCTTCTCTTAACCTCTGTGGTGTCACAATGCATTCCAAGCCCTTTTAGGCCACTTGGTGTTACAATGAATCATTTGATTCCTGGCCTCTATGGTGTCATAATATTTCCATGTTTTTATTGTGCCCCATGCTTCCACAATTCATCCCTGGCCCTATTACAACCCCTGGTGTCAACAGGGATCATTAGATTTTTAGCCTGCATTGGGTCACAATGGTTCCTTGATTCTCTTAGCCCCCGTGGTGTCAAAATGCATCCCATGCCCTTTTAGGCCACTTGATGTTGCAATGAATCATTTGATTCTTGGCCTCCATGGTGGCATAATAGATCCTTGTTTCTATAGGTTCCCGTGCTGTAACAATCCATCACTGGCCCTTTTTATACCCCCTGGTGCCACAAGGGATCATTAGATTGTTAGCCTGCATTGGGTCACAATGGTTCCTTGCTTCTCTTAACCTCTGTGGTGTCACAATGCATCCCATGCCCTTTTAGGCCACTTGATGTCACAATGAATCATTGGAGTCTTGGCCTCTATGGTGTCATAATATTTCCATGTCTTTATTGGGCCCCATGCTTTCACAATTCATCCCTGGCCCTTTTACAAACCCTGGTGTCACAAGGGGTCATTAGATTGTTAGCCTCCCTTGGGTCACAATGGTTCCTTGCTTCTCTTAACCCCTGTGGTGTCACAATGCATCCCATGCCCTTTTAGGCCACTTGATGTCACAATGAATCATTTGATTCTTGGCCTCCATGGTGTCATAATCGCTCCTTGATTCTATTGGGCCCCATGCTGTCACAATTCATCCCTGGCCCTAATACAACCCCTGGTGTCACAAGGGATCATTAGATGGTTAGCCTCCCTTGGGTAACAATGGTTCCTTGCTTCTCTTAAACTCTGTAGTGTCACAATGCATCCCATGCCCTTTTAGGCCACTTGGTGTCACAATGAATCATTTGAGTCTTGGCCTCCATGGTGGCATAATAGATCCTTGCTTCTATTGGGACCCATGCTTTCACAATTCATCCCTGGCCCTATTACAACCCCTGGTGTCACAATGGATCATTAGATTGTTAGACTCCCTTGGGTCTCAATGTTTCCTTGCTTCTCTTATCTCAGTGGTGTCACAATGCATCCCATGACCTTTTAGGCCACTTGATGTCACAATGAATCATTTGATTCTTGGCCTCCATGGTGGCGTAATTGTACCTGGTTTTAATTGGGCCCCATGCTTTCACAATTCATCCCTGGCCCTTTTGCACCCCCTGGTGTCACAAGGGATCATTAGATTGTTAGCCTCCCTTGGGTCACAATGGTTCCTTGCTTCTCTTAACCTCTGTGGTGTCACAATGCATTCCAAGCCCTTTTAGGCCACTTGATGTCACAATGAATCATTTGATTCTTGGCCTTCATGGTGTCATAATAGACCCTTGCTTCTATAGGTCCCCATGCTGTCACAGTTCATCCGTGGTCCTTTTACGCCCCCTGGTGTCAAAAGGGATTCTTAGATTGTTAGCCTGCATTGGGTCACAATGGATCCTTGCTTCTCTTAACCTCTGTGATGTCACAATGCATTCCAAGCCCTTTTAGGCCACTTGGTGTTACAATGAATCATTTCAGTCTTCGCCTCTATGGTGTCATAATATTTCCATGTTTTTATTGTGCCCCATGCTTTCACAATTCATCCCTGGCCCTATTACAACCCCTGGTGTCACAATGGATCATTAGGTTGTTAGCCTCCATTGGGTCACAATGGTTCCTTGCTTCTCTTAACCTCTATGGTGTCACAATGCATTCCAAGCCCTTTTAGGCCACTTGATGTCACAATGAATCATTTGATTCTTGGCCTTCATGGTGTCATAATAGATCCTTGCTTCTATAGGTCCCCATGCTGTCACAGTTCATTCGTGGCCCTTTTGCGCCCCCTGGTGTCAAAAGGGATTCTTAGATTGTTAGCCTGCTTTGGGTCACAATGGTTCCTTGCTTCTCCTAACCCCTGTGTTGGCACAATGCATCCCATGCCCTTTTAGGCCACTTGATGTCACAATGAATCATTTGATTCTTGGCCTCTATGGTGGCGTAATTGTACCAGGTTTTTATTGGGCCCCATGCTGTCACAATTCATCCCTGGCACTATTACAACCCCTGGTGCCACAAGGGATCATTAGATTGTTAGCCTCCCTTGGGTCACAATGGTTCCTTGCTTCTCTTAACCTCTGTGGTGTCACAATGCATTCCAAGCCCTTTTAGGCCACTTGATGTCACAATGAATCATTTGATGGTTGGCCTCCATGGTGGCATAATAGATCCTTGCTTCTATTGGTCCCCGTGCTGAAACAATCCATCCCTGGCCCTTTTTATACCCCCTGGTGCCACAAGGGATCATTAGATTGTTAGCCTGCATTGGGTCACAATGGTTCCTTGCTTCTCTTAACCCCTGTGGTGTCACAATGCATCCCATGACCTTTTAGGTCACTTGATGTCACAATGAATCATTTGATTCTTGGCCTTCATGGTGTCATAATATTTCCATGTGTTTATTGGGAACCATGCTTTCACAATTCATCCCGGGCCCTTTTATGCCCCGTGGCGTCACAAGGGATGAGTAGAATATTAGCCTCTATTGGTCACAATCGTTCCTTGCTTCTCTTAACGCCTGTTCTTTCACAATTCATCCCATGTCCTTTTAGGCCCTTGGGTGTCACAAGGGATCATTAGAATGTTATCTTCCATTGGGTCACAATGGTTCCTTGCTTCTCTTAACCCCTGTGGTGTCACAATGCATCCCATGCCCTTTTAGGCCACTTGATGTCACAATGAATCATTTGATTCTTGGCCTCCATGGTGGCGTAATTGTACCAGGTTTTTATTGGGCCCCATGCTTTCACGATTCATCCCTGGCTCTTTTGGGCACCCTGGTCTCACAAAGGATCATTAGATTGTTAGCCTCCCTTGGGTCACAATGGTTCCTTGCTTCTCTTAACCTCTGTGGTGTCACAATGCATCCCATGCCCTTTTAGGCCACTTGATGTCACAATGAATCATTTGATTCTTGGCCTTCATGGTGTCATAATAGATCCTTGCTTCTATAGGTCCCCATGCTGTCACAGTTCATCCGTGGTCCTTTTGCGCCCCCTGGTGTCAAAAGGGATTCCTAGATTGTTAGCCTGCATTGGGTCACAATGGATCCTTGCTTCTCTTAACCTCTGTGTTGTCACAATGCATCCCATGCCCTTTTAGGCCACTTGATGTCACAATGAATCATTTGATTCTTGGCCTCCATGGTGGCATAATATATCCTTGCTTCTATTGGTCCCCGTGCTGTCACAATCCATCCCTGGCCCTTTTTATAACCCCTGGTGTCACAGGGGATCATTAGATTGTTAACCTGCAATGGGTCTCAATGGTTCCTTGCTTCTCTTAACCTCTGTGGTGTCACAATGCATTCCTAGCCCTTTTAGGCCACTTGGTGTTACAATGAATCATTTGAGTCCTGGCCTCCATGGTGGCTTAATTGTACCATGTTTCAATTCGGCCCCATTCTTTCACAATTCATCCCCGGCACTTTTAGGACCATTGGTGTCACAAGGGATCATTAGATTGTTAGCCTGCATTGGGTCACAATGGTTCCTTGCTTCTCTTAACCTCTGTGGTGTCACAATGTATTCCATGCCCTTTTAGGCCACTTGACGTCACAATGAATCATTTGATTCTTGGCCTCCATGGTGGCATAATAGATCCTTGCTTCTATTGGTCCCCGTACTGTAACAATCCATCCCTGGCAATTTTCATACCCCCTGGTGTCAAAAGGGATCATTAGATTGTTAACCTGCATTGGGTCACAATGGTTCCTTGCTTCTCTTAACCCCTGTGGTGTCACAATGCATCCCATGCCCTTTAGGGCCACCTGGTGTTACAATGAATCATTTGATTCTTGGCCTCCATGTTGGCATAATATTTCAATGTTTTTATTGTGCCCCATGCTTTCTCAATTCATCCCTGGCCCTATTACAACCCCTGGTGTCACAGGGGATCATTAGATTGTTAGCCTCCATTGGGTCACAATGGTTCCTTGCTTCTCTTAACCTCTGTGGTGTCACAATGCATTCCAAGCCCTTTTAGGCCACTTGATGTCACAATGAGTCATTCGATTCTTGGCCTTCATGGTGTCATAATAGATCCTTGCTTCTATACGTCCCCATGCTGTCACAGTTCATCCGTGGTCCTTTTGCGCCCCCTGGTGTCAAAAGGGATCATTAGATTGTTAGCCTGCCTTGGGTCACAATGGTTCCTTGCTTCTCTTAACCTCTGTGGTGTCACAATGCATCCCATGCCCTTTTAGGCCACTTGGTGTTACAATGAATCATTTGAGTCTTGGCCTCTATGGTGTCATAATGTTTCAATGTTTTTCTTGGGCCCCATGCTTTCACAATTCATCCCTGGCCCGTTTACAACCCCTGGTGTCACAAGGGGTCATTAGATTGTTATCCTCCCTTGAGTCAAAATGGTTCCTTGCTTCTCTTAACCTCTGTGGTGTCACAATGCATCCCATGCCCTTTTAGGCCACTTGATGTCACAATGAATCATTTGATTCTTGGCCTTCATGGTGGCATAATAGATCCTTGCCTCTATTGGTCCCCGTGCTGTAACATTCCATCACTGGGCCTTTTACAAACCCTGGTGTCACAAGGGATCATTAGATTGTTAGCCTGCATTCGGTCACAATGGTTCCCTGCTTCTCTTAACCCCTGTGGTGTCACAATGCATTCCAAGCCCTTCTAGGCCACTTGATGTCACAATGAATCATTTGATTCTTGGCCTTCATGGTGTCATAATAGATCCTTGCTTCTATAGGTCCCCATGCTGTCACAGTTCATCCGTGGTCCTTTTGCGCCCCCTGGTGTCAAAAGGGATTCTTCGATTGTTAGCCTGCATTGGGTCACAATGGTTCCTTGCTTCTCTTAACCCCTGTGGTGTCACAATGCATCCCATGCCCTTTTAGGCCACTTGGTGTTACAATGAATCATTTGAGTCTTGGCCTCTATGGTGTCATAATATTTCCATGATTTATTGTGCCCCATGCTTTCACAATTCATCCCTGGCCCTATTACAACCCCTGGTGTCACAGGGGATCATTACATTGTTAGCCTCCATTGGGTCACAATGGTTCCTTGCTTCTCTTAACCTCTGTGGTGTCACAATGCATTCCAAGCCCTTTTAGGCCACTTGATGTCACAATGAATCATTTGATTCTTGGCCTTCATGGTGTCATAATAGATCCTTGCTTCTATACGTCCCCATGCTGTCACAGTTCATCCGTGGTCCTTTTGCGCCCCCTGGTGTCAAAAGGGATCATTAGATTGTTAGCCTGCATTGGGTCACAATGGTTCCTTGCTTCTCTTAACCTCTGTGGTGTCACAATGCATCCCATGCCCTTTTAGGCCACTTGGTGTTACAATGAATCATTTGAGTCTTGGCCTCTATGGTGTCATAATGTTTCCATGTTTTTCTTGGGCCCCATGCTTTCACAATTCATCCCTGGCCCTTTTACAACCCCTGGTGTCACAAGGGGTCATTAGATTGTTATCCTCCCTTGGGTCACAATGGTTCCTTGCTTCTCTTAACCTCTGTGGTGTCACAATGCATCCCATGCCCTTTTAGGCCACTTGATGTCACAATGAATCATTTGATTCTTGGCCTCCATGGTGGCATAATAGATCCTTGCCTCTATTGGTCCCCGTGCTGTAACATTCCATCACTGGGCCTTCTACAAACCCTGGTGTCACAAGGGATCATTAGATTGTTAGCCTGCATTGGGTCACAATGGTGCCTTGCTTCTCTTAACCTCAATGGTTTCACAATGCATCCCATGCCCTTTTAGGCCACTTGATGTCACAATGAATCATTTGATTCTTGGCCTCCATGGTGGCATAATAGATCCTTGCTTCTATTGGTCCCCGTGCTGTAACAATCCATCACTGGGCCTTTTATAAACCCTGGTGTCACAAGGGATCATTAGATTGTTAGCCTGCATTGGGTCACAATGGTGCCTTGTTTCTCTTAACCTCAGTGGTGTCACAATGCATCCCATGCCCTTTTAGGCCACTTGATGTCACAATGAATCATTTGATTCTTGGCCTCCATGGTGGCATAATGGTTCCTTGTTTCTATTGGGCCCCATGCTGTCACAATTCATCCCTGGCCCTTTTACGCCCCCTGGTGTCAAATGGCATCCTGGGATTATTACCCTCCACAGGGTCTCAATGGATCCTTGCTTCTCTTAACCCCTGTGGAGTCACAATGCATCCCATGCCCTTTTAGGCCACTTGATGTCACAATGAATCATTTGATTCTTGGCCGCCATGGTGGCATAATAGATCCTTGCTTCTATTGGGCCCCATGCTTTCACAATTCATCCCTGGCCCTTTTACAACACCTTGTGTGACAAGGGATCATTAGATTGTTAGCCTGCATTGGGTCACAATGGTTCCTTGCTTCTCTTAACCTCTGTGGTGTCACAATGCATTCCAAGCCCTTTTAGGCCACTTGGTGTTACAATGAATCATTTGATTCTTGGCCTCTATGGTGTCATAATATTTCCATGTTTTTATTGTGCCCCATGCTTCCACAATTCATCCCTGGCCCTATTACAACCCCTGGTGTCAACAGGGATCATTAGATTTTTAGCCTGCATTGGGTCACAATGGTTCCTTGATTCTCGTAGCAACTGTGGTGTCAAAATGCATCCCATGCCCTTTTAGGCCACTTCATGTCGCAATGAATCATTTGATTCTTGGCCTCCATGGTGGCATAATAGATCCTTGCTTCTATTGGTCCCCGTGCTGCAACAATCCATCACTGGCCCTTTTTATACCCCCTGGTGCCACAAGGGATCATTAGATTTTTAGCCTGCATTGGGTCACAATGGTTCCTTGCTTCTCTTAGCCCCTGTGGTGTCACAATGCATCCCATGCCGTTTTAGGCCACTTGATGTCGCAATGAATCATTTGATTCTTGGCCTCCATGGTGTCATAATCTCTCCTTGTTTCTATTGGGCCCCATGCTGTCACAATTCATCCCTGGCCCTATTACAACCCCTGGTGTCACATGGGATCATTAGATTGTTAGCCTCCCTTGGGTAACCATGGTTCCTTGCTTCTCTTAACCTCTGTGGTGTCACAATGCATCCCATGCCCTTTTAGGCCACTTGGTGTCACAATGAATCATTTGATTCTTGGCCTCCATGGTGGCATAATAGATCTTTGCTTCTATTGGGCCCCATATTTCACAATTCATCCCTGGCCCTATTACAACCCCTGGTGTCACAATGGATCATTAGATTGTTAGCCTCCCTTGGGTCACAATGGTTCCTTGCTTCTCTTAACCTCTGTGGTGTCACAATGCATTCCAAGCCCTTTTAGGCCACTTGATGTCACAATGAATCATTTGATTCTTGGCCTTCATGGTGTCATAATAGATCGTTGCTTCTATAGGTGCCCATGCTGTCACAGTTCATCCGTGGTCCTTTTGCGCCCCCTGGTGTCAAAAGGGATTCTTAGATTGTTAGCCTGCATTGGGTCACAATGGTTCCTTGCTTCTCTTAACCTCTGTGGTGTCACAATGCATCCCATGCCCTTTTAGGCCACTTGATGTCACAATGAATCATTTGATTCTTGGCCTTCATGGTGTCATAATAGATCCTTGCTTCTATAGGTCCCCATGCTGTCACAGTTCATCCGTGGTCCTTTTGCACCCCCTGGTGTCAAAAGGGAATCTTAGATAGTTAGCCTGCATTGGGTCACAATGGTTCCTTGCTTCTCTTAACCTCTGTGGTGTCACAATGCATCCCATGCCCTTTTAGGCCACTTCGTGTTACAATGAATCATTTGAGCCTTGGCCTCTATGGTGTCAAAATGTTTCCATGTTTTTTTGGGCTCCATGCTTTCGCAATTCATCCCTGGCCCTATTACAACCCCTGGTGTCACAATGGATCATTAGATTGTAAGCCTCCCTTGGGTCACAATGGTGCCTTGCTTCTCTTAACCTCTGTGGTGTCACAATGCATTCCAAGCCCTTTTAGGCCACTTGATGTCACAATGAATCATTTGATTCTTGGCCTTCATGGTGTCATAATAGATCCTTGCTTCTATATGTCCCCATGCTGTCACAGCTCATCTGTGGTCCTTTTGCGTCCCCTGGTGTCAAAAGGGAATCTTAGATAGTCAGCCTGCATTGGGTCACAATGGTTCCTTGCTTCTCTTAACCTCTGTGGTGTCACAATGCATCCCATGCCCTTTTAGGCCACTTGGTGTTACAATGAATCATTTGAGTCTTGGCCTCTATGGTGTCATAATGTTTCCATGTTTTTCTTGGGCCCCATGCTTTCACAATTCATCCCTGGCCCTATGACAACCCCTGGTGTCACAATGGATCATTAGATTGTTAGCCTCCCTTGGGTCACAATGGTTCCTTGCTTCTCTTAACCTCTGTGATGTCACAATGCATTCCAAGCCCTTTTAGGCCACTTGATGTCACAATGAATCATTTGATTCTTGGCCTTCATGGTGTCATAATAGATCCTTGCTTCTATAGGTCCCCATGCTGTCACAATTCATCCGTGGTCCTTTTGCGCCCCCTGGTGTCAAAAGGGATTCTTAGATTGTTAGCCTGCATTGGGTCACAATGGTTCCTTGCTTCTCTTAACCTCTGTGGTGTCACAATGCATCCCATGCCCTTTTAGGCCACTTGGTGTTACAATGAATCATTTGATTCTTGGCCTTCATGGTGTCATAATAGATCCTTGCTTCTATAGGTCCCCATGCTCTCACAGTTCATCCGTGGTCCTTTTGCGCCCCCTGGTGTCAAAAGGGATTCTTAGATTGTTAGCCTGCATTGGGTCACAATGGTTCCTTGCTTCTCTTAACCCCTGTGGTGTCACAATGCATCCCATGCCCTTTTAGGCCACTTGGTGTTACAATGAATCATTTGAGTCTTGGCCTCTATGGTGTCATAATATTTCCATGATTTATTGTGCCCCATGCTTTCACAATTCATCCCTGGCCTTATTAAAACCCCTGGTGCCCCAGGGGATCATTAGATTGTTAGCCTCCCTTGGGTCACAATGGTTCCCTGCTTCTCTTAACCTCAGTGGTGTCACAATGCATTCCAAGCCCTTTTAGGCCACTTGATGTCACAATGAATCATTTGATTCTTGGCCTTCATGGTGTCATAATAGATCCTTGCTTCTATAGGTCCTCATGCTGTCACAGTTAATCCGTGGTCCTTTTGAGCCCCCTGGTGTCAAAAGGGATTCTTAGATTGTTAGCCTACATTGGGTCACAATGGTTCCTTGCTTCTCTTAACCCCTGTGGTGTCACAATGCATCCCATGCCCTTTTAGGCCACTTGGTGTTACAATGAATCATTTGAGTCTTGGCCTCTATGGTGTCATAATGTTTCCATGTTTTTCTTGGGCTCCATGCTTTCACAATTCATCCCTGGCGCTATTACAACCCCTGGTGTCACAATGGATCATTAGATTGTTAGCCTGCATTGGGTCACAATGGTTTCTTGCTTCTCTTAACATCCGTGGTGTCACAATGCATTCCAAGCCCTTTTAGGCCACTTGATGTCACAATGAATCATTTGATTCTTGGCCTTCATGGTGTCATAATAGATCCTTGCTTCTATAGGTCCCCATGCTGTCACAGTTCATCCGTGGTCCTTTTGCGCCCCCTGGTGTCAAAAGGGATTCTTAGATTGTTAGCCTGCATTGGGTCACAATGGTTCCCTGCTTCTCTTAACCTCTGTGGTGTCACAATGCATCCCATGCCCTTTTAGGCCACTTGGTGTTGCAATGAATAACTTGATTCTTGGCCTCTATGGTGTCATAATATTTCCATGTCTTTATTGGGCCCTATGCTTTCACAATTCATCCCTGGCCCTTTTACAACCCCTGGTGCCACAGGGGATCATTAGATTGTTAGCCTGCATTGGGTCACAATAGTGCCTTGCTTCTCTTAACCCCTGTGGTGTCACAATGCATCCCATGCCCTTTTAGGCCACTTGATGTCACAATGAATCATTTGATGGTTGGCCTCCATGGTGGCATAATAGATCCTTGCTTCTATTGGTCCCCGTGCTACAACAATCCATCCCTAGCCCTTTTTATAACCCCTGGTGCTACAAGGGGTCATTAGATTGATAGCCTCCATTGGGTCACAATGGTTCCTTGCTTCTCTTAACCTCTGTGGTGTCACAATGCATCCCATGCCCTTTTAGGCCACTTGGTGTCACAATGAATCATTTGATTCTTGGCCTCGATGGTGTCATAATCGCTTCTTGTTTCTATGGGGACCCATGCTGTCACAATTCATCCCTGGCCCTATTACAAACCCTGGTGTCACAAGGGATCATTAGATTGTTAGCCTGCATTGGGTCACAATAGTGCCTTGCTTCTCTTAACCCCTGTGGTGTCACAATGCATCCCATGCCCTTTTAGGCCACTTGATGTCACAATGAATCATTTGATGGTTGGCCTCCATGGTGGCATAATAGATCCTTGTTTCTATTGGTCCCCGTGCTACAACAATCCATCCCTGGCCCTTTTTATACCCCCTGGTGCCACAAGGGATCATTAGATTGTTAGCCTGCATTGGGTCACAATGGTTCCTTGCTTCTCTTAACCCCTGTGGTGTCACAATGCATCCCATGCCCTTTTAGGCCACCTGGTGTTACAATGAATCATTTGATTCTTGGCCTCCATGGTGACATAATATTTCCATGTTTTTCTTGGGCCCCATGCTTTCTCAATTCATCCCTGGCCCTATTACAACCCCTGGTGTCACAATGGATCATTAGATTGTTAGCCTCCCTTGGGTAACAATGGTTCCTTGCTTCTCTTAACCCCTGTGGTGTCACAATGCATCCCATGCCCTTTTAGGCCACTTGATGTCACAATGAATCATTTGATTCTTGGCCTTCATGGTGTCATAATAGATCCTTGCTTCTATAGGTCCCCATGCTGTCACATTTCATTCGTTTTCCTTTTGCGCCCCCTGGTGTCAAAAGGGATTCTTAGATTGTTAGCCTGCATTGGGTCACAATGGATCCTTGCTTCTCTTAACCTCTGTGGTGTCACAATGCATCCCATGCCCTTTTAGGCCACTTGATGTCACAATGAATCATTTGATTCTTGGCCTCTATTGTGTCATAATATTTCCATGATTTATTGTGCCCCATGCTTTCCCAATTCATCCCTGGCCCTATTACAACCCCGGGTGTCACAATGGATCATTAGATTGTTAGCCTCCCTTGGGTCACAATGGTTCCTTGCTTCTCTTAACCTCTGTGGTGTCACAATGCATTCCAAGCCCTTTTAGGCCACTTGATGTCACAATGAATCATTTGATTCTTGGCCTTCATGGTGTCATAATAGATCCTTGCTTCTATAGGTCCCCATGCTGTCACAGTTCATCCGTGGTCCTTTTGCGCCCCCTGGTGTCACAAGGGATTCTTAGATTGTTAGCCTGCATTGGGTCACAATGGTTCCTTGCTTCTCTTAACCCCTATGGTGTCACAATGCATCCCATGCACTTTTTGGCCACTTCATTTTACAATGAATCATTTGAGTCTTGGCCTCTATGGTGTCAAAATGTTTCCATGTTTTTCTTGGGTTCCAAGCTTTCACAATTCATCCCTGGACCTATTACAACCCCTGGTGTCACAATGGATCATTAGATTGTTAGCCTCCCTTGGGTCACAATGGTTCCTTGCTTCTCTTAACCTCTGTGGTGTCACAATGCATTCCAAGCCCTTTTAGGCCACTTGATGTCACAATGAATCATTTCATTCTTGGCCTTCATGGTGTCATAATAGATCCTTGCTTCTATAGGTCCCCATGCTGTCACAGTTCATCCGTGGTCCTTTTGCGCCCCCTGGTGTCAAAAGGGATTCTTAGATTGTTAGCCTGCATTGGGTCACAATGGTTCCTTGCTTCTCTTAACCTCTGTGGTGTCACAATGCATCCCATGCCCTTTTAGGCCACTTGGTGTTACAATGAATCATTTGAGTCTTGGCCTCTATGGTGTCAAAATGTTTCCATGTTTTTCTTGGGCTCCATGCTTTCACAATTCATCCCTGGCCCTATTACAACCCCTGGTGTCACAATGGATCATTAGATTGTTAGCCTCCCTTGGGTCACAATGGTTCCTTGCTTCTCTTAACCTCTGTGGTGTCACAATGCATCCCATGCCCTTTTAGGCCACTTGATGTCACAATGAATCATTTGATTCTTGGCCTTCATGGTGTCATAATAGATCCTTGCTTCTATAGGTCCCCATGCTGTCACAGTTCATCCGTGGTCCTTTTGCGCCCCCTGGTGTCAAAAGGGATTCTTAGATTGTTAGCCTGCATTGGGTAACAATGGTTCCTTGCTTCTCTTAACCTCTGTGGTGTCACAATGCATCCCATGCCCTTTTAGGCCACTTGATGTCACAATGAATCATTTGATTCTTGGCCTTCATGGTGTCATAATAGATCCTTGCTTCTATAGGTCCCCATGCTCTCACAGTTCATCCGTGGTCCTTTTGCGCCCCCTGGTGTCAAAAGGGATTCTTAGATTGTTAGCCTGCATTGGGTCACAATGGTTCCTTGCTTCTCTTAACCCCTGTGGTGTCACAATGCATCCCATGCCCTTTTAGGCCACTTGGTGTTACAATGAATCATTTGAGTCTTGGCCTCTATGGTGTCATAATATTTCCATGATTTATTGTGCCCCATGCTTTCACAATTCATCCCTGGCCCTATTACAACCCCTGGTGTCACAATGGATCATTAGATTGTAAGCCTCCCTTGGGTCACAATGGTTCCTTGCTTCTCTTAACCTCTGTGGTGTCACAATGCATTCCAAGCCGTTTTAGGCCACTTGATGTCACAATGAATCATTTGATTCTTGGCCTTCATGGTGTCATAATAGATCCTTGCTTCTATAGGTCCCCATGCTGTCACAGTTCATCTGTGGGCCTTTTGCGTCCCCTGGTGTCAAAAGGGAATCTTAGATAGTTTGCCTGCATTGGGTCACAATGGTTCCTTGCTTCTCTTAACCTCTGTGGTGTCACAATGCATCCCATGCCCTTTTAGGCCACTTGGTGTTACAATGAATCATTTGAGTCTTGGCCTCTATGGTGTCATAATGTTTCCATGTTTTTCTTGGGCCCCATGCTTTCACAATTCATCCCTGGCCCTATGACAACCCCTGGTGTCACAAGGGATCATTAGATTGTTAGCCTCCCTTGGGTCACAATGGTTCCTTGCTTCTCTTAACCTCTGTGGTGTCACAATGCATTCCAAGCCCTTTTAGGCCACTTGATGTCACAATGAATCATTTGATTCTTGGCCTTCATGGTGTCATAATAGATCCTTGCTTCTATAGGTCCCCATGCTGTCACATTTCATTCGTTTTCCTTTTGCGCCCCCTGGTGTCAAAAGGGATTCTTAGATTGTTAGCCTGCATTGGGTCACAATGGATCCTTGCTTCTCTTAACCTCTGTGGTGTCACAATGCATCCCATGCCCTTTTAGGCCACTTGATGTCACAATGAATCATTTGATTCTTGGCCTCTATTGTGTCATAATATTTCCATGATTTATTGTGCCCCATGCTTTCCCAATTCATCCCTGGCCCTATTACAACCCCGGGTGTCACAATGTATCATTAGATTGTTAGCCTCACTTGGGTCACAATGGTTCCTTGCTTCTCTTAACCTCTGTGGTGTCACAATGCATTCCAAGCCCTTTTAGGCCACTTGATGTCACAATGAATCATTTGATTCTTGGCCTTCATGGTGTCATAATAGATCCTTGCTTCTATAGGTCCCCATGCTGTCACAGTTCATCCGTGGTCCTTTTGCGCCCCCTGGTGTCACAAGGGATTCTTAGATTGTTAGCCTGCATTGGGTCACAATGGTTCCTTGCTTCTCTTAACCCCTATGGTGTCACAATGCATCCCATGCACTTTTTGGCCACTTCATTTTACAATGAATCATTTGAGTCTTGGCCTCTATGGTGTCAAAATGTTTCCATGCTTTTCTTGGGTTCCAAGCTTTCACAATTCATCCCTGGACCTATGACAACCCCTGGTGTCACAAGGGATCATTAGATTGTTAGCCTCCCTTGGGTCACAATGGTTCCTTGCTTCTCTTAACCTCTGTGGTGTCACAATGCATTCCAAGCCCTTTTAGGCCACTTGATGTCACAATGAATCATTTGATTCTTGGCCTTCATGGTGTCATAATAGATCCTTGCTTCTATAGGTCCCCATGCTGTCACAGTTCATCCGTGGTCCTTTTGCGCCCCCTGGTGTCAAAAGGGATTCTTAGATTGTTAGCCTGCATTGGGTCACAATGGTTCCTTGCTTCTCTTAACCTCTGTGGTGTCACAATGCATCCCATGCCCTTTTAGGCCACTTGGTGTTACAATGAATCATTTGAGTCTTGGCCTCTATGGTGTCAAAATGTTTCCATGTTTTTCTTGGGCTCCATGCTTTCACAATTCATCCCTGGCCTAATTACAACCCCTGGTGTCACAATGGATCATTAGATTGTTAGCCTCCCTTGGGTCACAATGGTTCCTTGCTTCTCTTAACCTCTGTGGTGTCACAATGCATCCCATGCCCTTTTAGGCCACTTGATGTCACAATGAATCATTTGATTCTTGGCCTTCATGGTGTCATAATAGATCCTTGCTTCTATAGGTCCCCATGCTGTCACAGTTCATCCGTGGTCCTTTTGCGCCCCCTGGTGTCAAAAGGGATTCTTAGATTGTTAGCCTGCATTGGGTAACAATGGTTCCTTGCTTCTCTTAACCTCTGTGGTGTCACAATGCATCCCATGCCCTTTTAGGCCACTTGATGTCACAATGAATCATTTGATTCTTGGCCTTCATGGTGTCATAATAGATCCTTGCTTCTATAGGTCCCCATGCTCTCACAGTTCATCCGTGGTCCTTTTGCGCCCCCTGGTGTCAAAAGGGATTCTTAGATTGTTAGCCTGCATTGGGTCACAATGGTTCCTTGCTTCTCTTAACCCCTGTGGTGTCACAATGCATCCCATGCCCTTTTAGGCCACTTGGTGTTACAATGAATCATTTGAGTCTTGGCCTCTATGGTGTCATAATATTTCCATGATTTATTGTGCCCCATGCTTTCACAATTCATCCCTGGCCCTATTACAACCCCTGGTGTCACAATGGATCATTAGGTTGTAAGCCTCCCTTGGGTCACAATGGTTCCTTGCTTCTCTTAACCTCTGTGGTGTCACAATGCATTCCAAGCCGTTTTAGGCCACTTGATGTCACAATGAATCATTTGATTCTTGGCCTTCATGGTGTCATAATAAATCCTTGCTTCTATAGGTCCCCATGCTGTCACAGTTCATCTGTGGGCCTTTTGCGTCCCCTGGTGTCAAAAGGGAATCTTAGATAGTTAGCCTGCATTGGGTCACAATGGTTCCTTGCTTCTCTTAACCTCTGTGGTGTCACAATGCATCCCATGCCCTTTTAGGCCACTTGGTGTTACAATGAATCATTTGAGTCTTGGCCTCTATGGTGTCATAATGTTTCCATGTTTTTCTTGGGCCCCATGCTTTCACAATTCATCCCTGGCCCTATGACAACCCCTGGTGTCACAAGGGATCATTAGATTGTTAGCCTCCCTTGGGTCACAATGGTTCCTTGCTTCTCTTAACCTCTGTGGTGTCACAATGCATTCCAAGCCCTTTTAGGCCACTTGATGTCACAATGAATCATTTGATTCTTGGCCTTCATGGTGTCATAATAGATCCTTGCTTCTATAGGTCCCCATGCTGTCACATTTCATTCGTTTTCCTTTTGCGCCCCCTGGTGTCAAAAGGGATTCTTAGATTGTTAGCCTGCATTGGGTCACAATGGATCCTTGCTTCTCTTAACCTCTGTGGTGTCACAATGCATCCCATGCCCTTTTAGGCCACTTGATGTCACAATGAATCATTTGATTCTTGGCCTCTATTGTGTCATAATATTTCCATGATTTATTGTGCCCCATGCTTTCCCAATTCATCCCTGGCCCTATTACAACCCCGGGTGTCACAATGTATCATTAGATTGTTAGCCTCACTTGGGTCACAATGGTTCCTTGCTTCTCTTAACCTCTGTGGTGTCACAATGCATTCCAAGCCCTTTTAGGCCACTTGATGTCACAATGAATCATTTGATTCTTGGCCTTCATGGTGTCATAATAGATCCTTGCTTCTATAGGTCCCCATGCTGTCACAGTTCATCCGTGGTCCTTTTGCGCCCCCTGGTGTCACAAGGGATTCTTAGATTGTTAGCCTGCATTGGGTCACAATGGTTCCTTGCTTCTCTTAACCCCTATGGTGTCACAATGCATCCCATGCACTTTTTGGCCACTTCATTTTACAATGAATCATTTGAGTCTTGGCCTCTATGGTGTCAAAATGTTTCCATGTTTTTCTTGGGTTCCAAGCTTTCACAATTCATCCCTGGACCTATTACAACCCCTGGTGTCACAATGGATCATTAGATTGTTAGCCTCCCTTGGGTCACAATGGTTCCTTGCTTCTCTTAACCTCTGTGGTGTCACAATGCATTCCAAGCCCTTTTAGGCCACTTGATGTCACAATGAATCATTTGATTCTTGGCCTTCATGGTGTCATAATAGATCCTTGCTTCTATAGGTCCCCATGCTGTCACAGTTCATCCGTGGTCCTTTTGCGCCCCCTGGTGTCAAAAGGGATTCTTAGATTGTTAGCCTGCATTGGGTCACAATGGTTCCTTGCTTCTCTTAACCTCTGTGGTGTCACAATGCATCCCATGCCCTTTTAGGCCACTTGGTGTTACAATGAATCATTTGAGTCTTGGCCTCTATGGTGTCAAAATGTTTCCATGTTTTTCTTGGGCTCCATGCATTCACAATTCATCCCTGGCCCTATTACAACCCCTGGTGTCACAATGGATCATTAGATTGTTAGCCTCCCTTGGGTCACAATGGTTCCTTGATTCTCTTAGCCCCCGTAGTGTCAAAATGCATCCCATGCCCTTTTAGGCCACTTGATGTTGCAATGAATCATTTGATTCTTGGCCTCCATGGTGGCATAATAGATCCTTGTTTCTATAGGTTCCCGTGCTGTAACAATCCATCACTGGCCCTTTTTATACCCCCTGGTGCCACAAGGGATCATTAGATTGTTAGCCTGCATTGGGTCACAATGGTTCCTTGCTTCTCTTAACCTCTGTGGTGTCACAATGCATCCCATGCCCTTTTAGGCCACTTGATGTCACAATGAATCATTGGAGTCTTGGCCTCTATGGTGTCATAATATTTCCATGTCTTTATTGGGCCCCATGCTTTCACAATTCATCCCTGGCCCTTTTACAAACCCTGGTGTCACAAGGGGTCATTAGATTGTTAGCCTCCCTTGGGTCACAATGGT
Organism: Cinclus cinclus; assembly: GCF_963662255.1. Classification (NCBI taxonomy): domain Eukaryota; kingdom Metazoa; phylum Chordata; class Aves; order Passeriformes; family Cinclidae; genus Cinclus; species Cinclus cinclus. Next base: position 3,400,236 of record NC_085077.1, read on the forward strand.
TCCTTGCTTCTCTTAACCCCTGTGGTGTCACAATGCATCCCATGCCCTTTTAGGCCACTTGATGTCACAATGAATCATTTGATTCTTGGCCTCCATGGTGTCATAATCGCTCCTTGATTCTATTGGGCCCCATGCTGTCACAATTCATCCCTGGCCCTAATACAACCCCTGGTGTCACAAGGGATCATTAGATGGTTAGCCTCCCTTGGGTAACAATGGTTCCTTGCTTCTCTTAAACTCTGTAGTGTCACAATGCATCCCATGCCCTTTTAGGCCACTTGGTGTCACAATGAATCATTTGAGTCTTGGCCTCCATGGTGGCATAATAGATCCTTGCTTCTATTGGGACCCATGCTTTCACAATTCATCCCTGGCCCTATTACAACCCCTGGTGTCACAATGGATCATTAGATTGTTAGACTCCCTTGGGTCTCAATGTTTCCTTGCTTCTCTTATCTCAGTGGTGTCACAATGCATCCCATGACCTTTTAGGCCACTTGATGTCACAATGAATCATTTGATTCTTGGCCTCCATGGTGGCGTAATTGTACCTGGTTTTAATTGGGCCCCATGCTTTCACAATTCATCCCTGGCCCTTTTGCACCCCCTGGTGTCACAAGGGATCATTAGATTGTTAGCCTCCCTTGGGTCACAATGGTTCCTTGCTTCTCTTAACCTCTGTGGTGTCACAATGCATCCCATGCCCTTTTAGGCCACTTGGTGTTACAATGAATCATTTGATTCTTGGCCTTCATGGTGTCATAATAGATCCTTGCTTCTATAGGTCCCCATGCTGTCACAGTTCATCCGTGGTCCTTTTGCGCCCCCTGGTGTCAAAAGGGATTCTTAGATTGTTAGCCTGCATTGGGTAACAATGGTTCCTTGCTTCTCTTAACCTCTGTGGTGTCACAATGCATCCCATGCCCTTTTAGGCCACTTGATGTCACAATGAATCATTTGATTCTTGGCCTTCATGGTGTCATAATAGATCCTTGCTTCTATAGGTCCCCATGCTCTCACAGTTCATCCGTGGTCCTTTTGCGCCCCCTGGTGTCAAAAGGGATTCTTAGATTGTTAGCCTGCATTGGGTCACAATGGTTCCTTGCTTCTCTTAACCCCTGTGGTGTCACAATGCATCCCATGCCCTTTTAGGCCACTTGGTGTTACAATGAATCATTTGAGTCTTGGCCTCTATGGTGTCATAATATTTCCATGATTTATTGTGCCCCATGCTTTCACAATTCATCCCTGGCCCTATTACAACCCCTGGTGTCACAATGGATCATTAGGTTGTAAGCCTCCCTTGGGTCACAATGGTTCCTTGCTTCTCTTAACCTCTGTGGTGTCACAATGCATTCCAAGCCGTTTTAGGCCACTTGATGTCACAATGAATCATTTGATTCTTGGCCTTCATGGTGTCATAATAAATCCTTGCTTCTATAGGTCCCCATGCTGTCACAGTTCATCTGTGGGCCTTTTGCGTCCCCTGGTGTCAAAAGGGAATCTTAGATAGTTAGCCTGCATTGGGTCACAATGGTTCCTTGCTTCTCTTAACCTCTGTGGTGTCACAATGCATCCCATGCCCTTTTAGGCCACTTGGTGTTACAATGAATCATTTGAGTCTTGGCCTCTATGGTGTCATAATGTTTCCATGTTTTTCTTGGGCCCCATGCTTTCACAATTCATCCCTGGCCCTATGACAACCCCTGGTGTCACAAGGGATCATTAGATTGTTAGCCTCCCTTGGGTCACAATGGTTCCTTGCTTCTCTTAACCTCTGTGGTGTCACAATGCATTCCAAGCCCTTTTAGGCCACTTGATGTCACAATGAATCATTTGATTCTTGGCCTTCATGGTGTCATAATAGATCCTTGCTTCTATAGGTCCCCATGCTGTCACATTTCATTCGTTTTCCTTTTGCGCCCCCTGGTGTCAAAAGGGATTCTTAGATTGTTAGCCTGCATTGGGTCACAATGGATCCTTGCTTCTCTTAACCTCTGTGGTGTCACAATGCATCCCATGCCCTTTTAGGCCACTTGATGTCACAATGAATCATTTGATTCTTGGCCTCTATTGTGTCATAATATTTCCATGATTTATTGTGCCCCATGCTTTCCCAATTCATCCCTGGCCCTATTACAACCCCGGGTGTCACAATGTATCATTAGATTGTTAGCCTCACTTGGGTCACAATGGTTCCTTGCTTCTCTTAACCTCTGTGGTGTCACAATGCATTCCAAGCCCTTTTAGGCCACTTGATGTCACAATGAATCATTTGATTCTTGGCCTTCATGGTGTCATAATAGATCCTTGCTTCTATAGGTCCCCATGCTGTCACAGTTCATCCGTGGTCCTTTTGCGCCCCCTGGTGTCACAAGGGATTCTTAGATTGTTAGCCTGCATTGGGTCACAATGGTTCCTTGCTTCTCTTAACCCCTATGGTGTCACAATGCATCCCATGCACTTTTTGGCCACTTCATTTTACAATGAATCATTTGAGTCTTGGCCTCTATGGTGTCAAAATGTTTCCATGTTTTTCTTGGGTTCCAAGCTTTCACAATTCATCCCTGGACCTATTACAACCCCTGGTGTCACAATGGATCATTAGATTGTTAGCCTCCCTTGGGTCACAATGGTTCCTTGCTTCTCTTAACCTCTGTGGTGTCACAATGCATTCCAAGCCCTTTTAGGCCACTTGATGTCACAATGAATCATTTGATTCTTGGCCTTCATGGTGTCATAATAGATCCTTGCTTCTATAGTTCCCCATGCTGTCACAGTTCATCCGTGGTCCTTTTGCGCCCCCTGGTGTCAAAAGGGATTCTTAGATTGTTAGCCTGCATTGGGTCACAATGGTTCCTTGCTTCTCTTAACCTCTGTGGTGTCACAATGCATCCCATGCCCTTTTAGGCCACTTGGTGTTACAATGAATCATTTGAGTCTTGGCCTCTATGGTGTCAAAATGTTTCCATGTTTTTCTTGGGCTCCATGCTTTCACAATTCATCCCTGGCCCTATTACAACCCCTGGTGTCACAATGGATCATTAGATTGTTAGCCTCCCTTGGGTCACAATGGTTCCTTGATTCTCTTAGCCCCCGTAGTGTCAAAATGCATCCCATGCCCTTTTAGGCCACTTGATGTTGCAATGAATCATTTGATTCTTGGCCTCCATGGTGGCATAATAGATCCTTGTTTCTATAGGTTCCCGTGCTGTAACAATCCATCACTGGCCCTTTTTATACCCCCTGGTGCCACAAGGGATCATTAGATTGTTAGCCTGCATTGGGTCACAATGGTTCCTTGCTTCTCTTAACCTCTGTGGTGTCACAATGCATCCCATGCCCTTTTAGGCCACTTGATGTCACAATGAATCATTGGAGTCTTGGCCTCTATGGTGTCATAATATTTCCATGTCTTTATTGGGCCCCATGCTTTCACAATTCATCCCTGGCCCTTTTACAAACCCTGGTGTCACAAGGGGTCATTAGATTGTTAGCCTCCCTTGGGTCACAATGGTTCCTTGCTTCTCTTAACCCCTGTGGTGTCACAATGCATCCCATGCCCTTTTAGGCCACTTGATGTCACAATGAATCATTTGATTCTTGGCCTCCATGGTGTCATAATCGCTCCTTGATTCTATTGGGCCCCATGCTGTCACAATTCATCCCTGGCCCTAATACAACCCCTGGTGTCACAAGGGATCATTAGATGGTTAGCCTCCCTTGGGTAACAATGGTTCCTTGCTTCTCTTAAACTCTGTAGTGTCACAATGCATCCCATGCCCTTTTAGGCCACTTGGTGTCACAATGAATCATTTGAGTCTTGGCCTCCATGGTGGCATAATAGATCCTTGCTTCTATTGGGACCCATGCTTTCACAATTCATCCCTGGCCCTATTACAACCCCTGGTGTCACAATGGATCATTAGATTGTTAGACTCCCTTGGGTCTCAATGTTTCCTTGCTTCTCTTATCTCAGTGGTGTCACAATGCATCCCATGACCTTTTAGGCCACTTGATGTCACAATGAATCATTTGATTCTTGGCCTCCATGGTGGCGTAATTGTACCTGGTTTTAATTGGGCCCCATGCTTTCACAATTCATCCCTGGCCCTTTTGCACCCCCTGGTGTCACAAGGGATCATTAGATTGTTAGCCTCCCTTGGGTCACAATGGTTCCTTGCTTCTCTTAACCTCTGTGGTGTCACAATGCATCCCATGCCCTTTTAGGCCACTTGGTGTTACAATGAATCATTTGAGTCTTGGCCTCTATGGTGTCATAATATTTCCATGATTTATTGTGCCCCATGCTTTCACAATTCATCCCTGGCCCTATTACAACCCCAGGTGTCACAGGGGATCATTAGATTGTTAGCCTCCATTGGGTCACAATGGTTCCTTGCTTCTCTTAACCTCTGTGGTGTCACAATGCATTCCAAGCCCTTTTAGGCCACTTGATGTCACAATGAATCATTTGATTCTTGGCCTTCATGGTGTCATAATAGACCCTTGCTTCTATAGGTCCCCATGCTGTCACAGTTCATCCGTGGTCCTTTTGCGCCCCCTGGTGTCAAAAGGGATTCTTAGATTGTTAGCCTGCATTGGGTCACAATGGTTCCTTGCTTCTCTTAACCTCAGTGGTGTCACAATGCATTCCAAGCCCTTTTAGGCCACTTGATGCCACAATGAATCATTTGAGTCTTGGCCTCCATGGTGGCATAATTGTGCCAGGTTTTAATTGGGCCCCATTCTTTCACAATTCATCCCTGGCTCTTTTAGGCCCATGGGTGTCACAAGGGATCATTAGATTGTTAGCCTCCCTTGGGTCACAATGGTTCCCTGCTTCTCTTAACCTCTGTGGTGTCACAATGCATTCCAAGCCCTTTTAGGCCACTTGATGTCACAATGAATCATTTGATTCTTGGCCTTCATGGTGTCATAATAGATCCTTGCTTCTATAGGTCCCCATGCCGTTACAGTTCAACCGTGGTACTTTTCCGCCCCCTGGTGTCAAAAGGGATTCTTAGATTGTTAGCCTGCATTGGGTCACAATGGATCCTTGCTTCTCTTAACCTCTGTGATGTCACAATGCATTCCAAGCCCTTTTAGGCCACTTGGTGTTACAATGAATCATTTCAGTCTTCGCCTCTATGGTGTCATAATATTTCCATGTTTTTATTGTGCCCCATGCTTTCACAATTCATCCCTGGCCCTATTACAACCCCTGGTGTCACAATGGATCATTAGGTTGTTAGCCTCCATTGGGTCACAATGGTTCCTTGCTTCTCTTAACCTCTATGGTGTCACAATGCATTCCAAGCCCTTTTAGGCCACTTGATGTCACAATGAATCATTTGATTCTTGGCCTTCATGGTGTCATAATAGATCCTTGCTTCTATAGGTCCCCATGCTGTCACAGTTCATTCGTGGCCCTTTTGCGCCCCCTGGTGTCAAAAGGGATTCTTAGATTGTTAGCCTGCTTTGGGTCACAATGGTTCCTTGCTTCTCCTAACCCCTGTGTTGGCACAATGCATCCCATGCCCTTTTAGGCCACTTGATGTCACAATGAATCATTTGATTCTTGGCCTTCATGGTGTCATAATAGATCCTTGCTTCTATAGGTCCCCATGCTGTCACAGTTCATCCGTGGTCCTTTTGCGCCCCCTGGTGTCAAAAGGGATTCTTTGATTGTTAGCCTGCATTGGGTCACAATGGTTCCCTGCTTCTCTTAACCTCTGTGGTGTCACAATGCATCCCATGCCCTTTTAGGCCACTTGGTGTTACAATGAATCATTTGAGTTTTGGCCTCTATGGTGTCATAATGTTTCCATGTTTTTCTTGAGCTCCATGCTTTCACAATTCATCCCTGGCCCTATTACAACCCCTGGTGTCACAGGGGATCATTAGATTGTTAGCCTCCCTTGGGTCACAATGTTTCCCTGCTTCTCTTAACCTCTGTGGTGTCACAATGCATTCCAAGCCCTTTTAGGCCACTTGATGTCACAATGAATCATTTGATTCTTGGCCTTCATGGTGTCATAATAGATCCCTGCTTCTATAGGTCCCCATGCTGTCACAGTTCATCCGTGGTCCTTTTGCGCCCCCTGGTGTCAAAAGGGAATCTTAGATAGCTAGCCTGCATTGGGTCACAATGGTTCCTTGCTTCTCTTAACCTCTCTGGTGTCACAATGCAACCCATGCCATTTTAGGCCACTTGATGTCACAATGAATCATTTGATTCTTGGCCTTCATGGTGTCATAATAGATCCTTGCTTCTATAGGTCCCCATGCTGTCACAGTTCATCCGTGGTCCTTTTGCACCCCCTGGTGTCAAAAGGGAATCTTAGATAGTTAGCCTGCATTGGGTCACAATGGTTCCTTGCTTCTCTTAACCTCTGTGGTGGCACAATGCATCCCATGCCCTTTTAGGCCACTTCGTGTTACAATGAATCATTTGAGTCTTGGCCTCTATGGTGTCAAAAGGTTTCCATGTTTTTCTTGGGCCCCATGCTTCCACAATTCATCCCTGGCCCTATTACAACCCCTGGTGTCACAATGGATCATTAGATTGTTAGCCTCCCTTGGGTCACAATGGTTCCTTGCTTCTCTTAACCTCTGTGGTGTCACAATGCATTCCAAGCCCTTTTAGGCCACTTGATGTCACAATGAATCATTTGATTCTTGGCCTTCATGGTGTCATAATAGATCCTTGCTTCTATAGTTCCCCATGCTGTCACAGTTCATCTGTGGTCCTTTTGCGTGCCCTGGTGTCAAAAGGGAATCTTAGATAGTTAGCCTGCATTGGGTCACAATGGTTCCTTGCTTCTCTTAACCTCTGTGGTGTCACAATGCATCCCATGCCCTTTTAGTCCACTTGGTGTTACAATGAATCATTTGAGTCTTGGCCTCTATGGTGTCATAATGTTTCCATGTTTTTCTTGGGCCCCATGCTTTCACAATTCATCCCTGGCCCTATTACAACCCCTGGTGTCACTGGGGATCATTAGATTGTTAGCCTCCCTTGGGTCACAATGGCTCCTTGCTTCTCTTAACCTCTGTGGTGTCACAATGCATTCCAAGCCCTTTTTGGCCACTTGACGTCACAATGAATCATTTGATTCTTGGCCTTCATGGTGTCATAATAGATCCTTGCTTCTATAGGTCCCCATGCTGTCACAGTTCATGCGTGGTCCTTTTGCGCCCCCTGGTGTCAAAAGTAATTTTTAGATTGTTAGCCTGCATTGGGTCACAATGGTTCCTTGCTTCTCTTAACCTCTGTGTTGTCACAATGCATCCCATGCCCTTTTAGGCCACTTGGTGTTACAATGAATCATTTGATTCTTGGCCTTCATGGTGTCATAATAGATCCTTGCTTCTATAGGTCCCCATGCTGTCACAGTTCATCCGTGGTCCTTTTGCACCCCCTGGTGTCAAAAGGGAATCCTAGATAGTTAGCCTGCATTGGGTCACAATGGTTCCTTGCTTCTCTTAACCTCTGTGGTGGCACAATGCATCCCATGCCCTTTTAGGCCACTTCGTGTTACAATGAATCATTTGAGTCTTGGCCTCTATGGTGTCAAAATGTTTCCATGTTTTTCTTGGGCCCCATGCTTTCACAATTCATCCCTGGCCCTATTACAACCCCTGGTGTCACAATGGATCATTAGATTGTTAGCCTCCCTTGGGTCACAATGGTTCCTTGCTTCTCTTAACCCCTGTGGTGTCACAATGCATCCCATGCCCTTTTAGGCCACTTGGTGTTACAATGAATCATTTTAGTCTTGGCCTCTATGGTGTCATAATATTTCCATGATTTATTGTGCCCCATGCTTTCATAATTCATCCCTGGCCCTATTACAACCCCTGGTGTCACAATGGATCATTAGATTGTTAGCCTCCCTTGGGTCACAATGGTTCCTTGCTTCTCTTAACCTCTGTGGTGTCACAATGCATTCCAAGCCCTTTTAGGCCACTTGATGTCACAATGAATCATTTGATTCTTGGCCTTCATGGTGTCATAATAGATCCTTGCTTCTATAGGTCCCCATGCTGTCACAGTTCATCCGTGGTCCTTTTGCGCCCCCTGGTGTCAAAAGGGATTCTTAGATTGTTAGCCTGCATTGGGTCACAATGGTTCCTTGCTTCTCTTAACCTCTCTGGTGTCACAATGCAACCCATGCCCTTTTAGGCCACTTGATGTCACAATGAATCATTTGATTCTTGGCCTTCATGGTGTCATAATAGATCCTTGCTTCTATAGGTCCCCATGCTGTCACAGTTCATCCGTGGTCCTTTTGCGCCCCCTGGTGTCAAAAGGGATTCTTAGATGGTTAGCCTGCATTGGGTCACAATGGTTCCCTGCTTCTCTTAACCTCTGTGGTGTCACAATGCATCCCATGCCCTTTTAGGCCACTTGGTGTAACAATGAATCATTTGAGTTTTGGCCTCTATGGTGTCCTAGTATTTCCATGATTTATTGTGCCCCATGCTTTCACAATTCATCCCTGGCCCTATTACAACCCCTGGTGTCCCAGGGGATCATTAGATTGTTAGCCTCCCTTGGGTCACAATGGTTCCCTGATTCTCTTAACCTCTGTGGTGTCACAATGCATTCCAAGCCCTTTTAGGCCACTTGATGTCACAATGAATCATTTGATTCTTGGCCTTCATGGTGTCATAATAAATCCTTGATTCTATAGGTCCCCATGCTGTCACAGTTCATCGGTGGTCCTTTTGCGCCCCCTGGTGTCAAAAGGGAATCTTAGATTGTTAGCCTCCATTGGGTCACAATGGTTCCTTGCTTCTCTTAACCTCTGTGGTGTCACAATGCAACCCATGCCCTTTTAGGCCACTTGATGTCACAATGAATCATTTGATTCTTGGCCTTCATGGTGTCATAATAGATCCTTGCTTCTATAGGTCCCCATGCTGTCACAGTTCATCCGTGGTCCTTTTGCGCCCCCTGGTGTCAAAAGGGATTCTTTGATTGTTAGCCTGCATTGGGTCACAATGGTTCCCTGCTTCTCTTAACCTCTGTGGTGTCACAATGCATCCCATGCCCTTTTAGGCCACTTGGTGTTACAATGAATCATTTGAGTTTTGGCCTCTATGGTGTCATAATGTTTCCATGTTTTTCTTGAGCTCCATGCTTTCACAATTCATCCCTGGCCCTATTACAACCCCTGGTGTCACAATGGATCATTAGATTGTTAGCCTCCCTTGGGTCACAATGGTTCCCTGATTCTCTTAACCTCTGTGGTGTCACAATGCATTCCAAGCCCTTTTAGGCCACTTGATGTCACAATGAATCATTTGATTCTTGGCCTTCATGGTGTCATAATAAATCCTTGATTCTATAGGTCCCCATGCTGTCACAGTTCATCGGTGGTCCTTTTGCGCCCCCTGGTGTCAAAAGGGAATCTTAGATTGTTAGCCTCCATTGGGTCACAATGGTTCCTTGCTTCTCTTAACCTCTGTGGTGTCACAATGCAACCCATGCCCTTTTAGGCCACTTGATGTCACAATGAATCATTTGATTCTTGGCCTTCATGGTGTCATAATAGATCCTTGCTTCTATAGGTCCCCATGCTGTCACAGTTCATCCGTGGTCCTTTTGCGCCCCCTGGTGTCAAAAGGGATTCTTTGATTGTTAGCCTGCATTGGGTCACAATGGTTCCCTGCTTCTCTTAACCTCTGTGGTGTCACAATGCATCCCATGCCCTTTTAGGCCACTTGGTGTTACAATGAATCATTTGAGTTTTGGCCTCTATGGTGTCATAATGTTTCCATGTTTTTCTTGAGCTCCATGCTTTCACAATTCATCCCTGGCCCTATTACAACCCCTGGTGTCACAATGGATCATTAGATTGTTAGCCTCCCTTGGGTCACAATGGTTCCTTGTTTCTCTTAACCTCTGTGGTGTCACAATGCATTCCAAGCCCTTTTAGGCCACTTGATGTCACAATGAATCATTTGATTCTTGGCCTTCATGGTGTCATAATAGATCCTTGCTTCTATAGGTCCCCATGCTGTCACAGTTCATCCGTGGTCCTTTTGCGCCCCCTGGTGTCAAAAGGGATTCTTAGATTGTTAGCCTGCATTGGGTCACAATGGTTCCTTGCTTCTCTTAACCTCTCTGGTGTCACAATGCAACCCATGCCCTTTTAGGCCACTTGATGTCACAATGAATCATTTGATTCTTGGCCTTCACGGTGTCATAATAGATCCTTGCTTCTATAGGTCCCCATGCTGTCACAGTTCATCCGTGGTCCTTTTGCGCCCCCTGGTGTCAAAAGGGATTCTTTGATGGTTAGCCTGCATTGGGTCACAATGGTTCCCTGCTTCTCTTAACCTCTGTGGTGTCACAATGCATCCCATGCCCTTTTAGGCCACTTGGTGTAACAATGAATCATTTGAGTTTTGGCCTCTATTGTGTCCTAGTATTTCCATGATTTATTGTGCCCCATGCTTTCACAATTCATCCCTGGCCCTATTACAACCCCTGGTGTCCCAGGGGATCATTAGATTGTTAGCCTCCCTTGGGTCACAATGGTTCCCTGATTCTCTTAACCTCTGTGGTGTCACAATGCATTCCAAGCCCTTTTAGGCCACTTGATGTCACAATGAATCATTTGATTCTTGGCCTTCATGGTGTCATAATAAATCCTTGCTTCTATAGGTCCCCATGCTGTCACAGTTCATCGGTGGTCCTTTTGCGCCCCCTGGTGTCAAAAGGGAATCTTAGATTGTTAGCCTCCATTGGGACACAATGGTTCCTTGCTTCTCTTAACCTCTGTGGTGTCACAATGCAACCCATGCCCTTTTAGGCCACTTGATGTCACAATGAATCATTTGATTCTTGGCCTTCATGGTGTCATAATAGATCCTTGCTTCTATAGGTCCCCATGCTGTCACAGTTCATCCGTGGTCCTTTTGCGTCCCCTGGTGTCAAAAGGGATTCTTAGATTGTTAGCCTGCATTGGGTCACAATGGTTCCCTGCTTCTCTTAACCTCTGTGGTGTCACAATGCATCCCATGCCCTTTAAGGCCACTTGGTGTTACAATGAATCATTTGAGTCTTGGCCTCTATGGTGTCATAATATTTCCATGATTAATTGCCCCCCATGCTTTCACAATTCATCCCTGGCCCTATTACAACCCCTGGTGTCACAGGGGATCATTAGATTGTTAGCCTCCCTTGGGTCACAATGGTTCCTTGCTTCTCTTAAACTCTGTGGGGTCACAATGCATTCCAAGCCCTTTTAGGCCACTTGATGTCAGAATGAATCATTTGATTCTTGGCCTTCATGGTGTCATAATAAATCCTTGCTTCTATAGGTCCCCATGCTGTCACAGTTCATCCGTGGTCCTTTTGCGCCCCCTGGTGTCAAAAGGGATTCTCAGATTGTTAGCCTGCATTGGGTCACAATGGTTCCCTGCTTCTCTTAACCTCTGTGGTGTCACAATGCATCCCATGCCCTTTAAGGCCACTTGGTGTTACAATGAATCATTTGAGTCTTGGCCTCTATGGTGTCATAATATTTCCATGATTAATTGCGTCCCATGCTTTCACAATTCATCCCTGGCCCTATTACAACCCCTGGTGTCACAGGGGATCATTAGATTGTTAGCCTCCCTTGGGTCACAATGGTTCCTTGCTTCTCTTAAACTCTGTGGGGTCACAATGCATTCCAAGCCCTTTTAGGCCACTTGGTGTCACAATGAATCATTTGATACTTGGCCTTCATGGTGTCATAATAGATCCTTGCTTCTATAGGTCCCCATGTTGTCACAGTTCATCCGTGGTCCTTTTGCGCCCCCTGGTGTCATAAGGGATTCTTAGATTGTTAGCCTCCCTTGGGTCACAATGGTTCCTTGCTTCTCTTAACCCCTGTGGTGTCACAATGCATCCCATGCCCTTTTAGTCCACTTGGTGTTACAATGAATCATTTGAGTCTTGGCCTCTATGGTGGCATAATGTTTCCATGTTTTTCTTGGGCTCCATGCTTTCACAATTCATCCCTGGCCCTATTACAACCCCTGGTGTCACAATGGATCATTAGATTGTTTGCCTCCCTTGGGTCACAATGGTTCCTTGCTTCTCTTAACCTCTGTGGTGTCACAATGCATTCCAAGCCCTTTTAGGCCACTTGATGTCACAATGAATCATTTGATTCTTGGCCTTCATGGTGTCATAATAGATCCTTGCTTCTATAGGTCCCCATGCTGTCACAGTTCATCCGTGGTCCTTTTGCGCCCCCTGGTGTCAAAAGGGATTCTTAGATTGTTAGCCTCCATTGGGTCACAATGGTTCCTTGCTTCTCTTAACCTCTGTGGTGTCACAATGCATTCCAAGCCCTTTTAGGCCACTTGATGTCACAATGAATCATTTGATTCTTGGCCTTCATGGTGTCATAATAGATCCTTGCTTCTATAGGTCCCCATGCTGTCACAGTTCATCCGTGGTCCTTTTGCGCCCCCTGGTGTCAAAAGGGATTCTTAGATAGTTAGCCTGCATTGGGTCACAATGGTTCCTTGCTTCTCTTAACCTCTGTGGTGTCACAATGCATCCCATGCCCTTTAAGGCCACTTGGTGTTACAATGAATCATTTGAGTCTTGGCCTCTATGTTGTCATAATATTTCCATGATTAATTGTGCCCCATGCTTTCACAATTCATCCCTGGCCCTATTACAACCCCTGGTGTCACAGGGGATCGTTAGATTGTTAGCCTCCCTTGGGTCACAATGGGTCCTTGCTTCTCTTAACCTCTGTGGTGTCACAATGCATTCCAAGCCCTTTTAGGCCACTTGGTGTCACAATGAATCATTTGATTCTTGGCCTTCATGGTGTCATAATAGATCCTTGCTTCTATAGGTCCCCATGCTGTCACAGTTCATCGGTGGTCCTTTTACGCCCCCTGGTGTCAAAAGGGATTCTTAGATTGTTAGCCTGCATTGGGTCACAATGGTTCCTTGCTTCTCTTAACCCCTATGGTGTCACAATGCATCCCATGCCCTTTTAGGCCACTTGGTGTTACAATGAATCATTTGAGTCTTGGCCTCTATGGTGTCAAAATGTTTCCATGTTTTTCTTGGGCTCCATGCTTTCACAATTCATCCCTGGCCCTATTACAACCCCTGCTGACACAGGGGATCATTAGATTGTTAGCCTCCCTTGGGTCACAATGGTTCCTTGCTTCTCTTAACCTCTGTGGTGTCACAATGCATTCCAAGCCCTTTTAGGCCACTTGATGTCACAATGAATCATTTGATTCTTGGCCTTCATGGTGTCATAATAGATCCTTGCTTCTATAGGTCCCCATGCTGTCACAGTTCATCCGTGGTCCTTTTGCGCCCCCTGGTGTCAAAAGGGATTCTTAGATTGTTAGCCTGCATTGGGTCACAATGGTTCCTTGCTTCTCTTAACCTCTGTGGTGTCACAATGCATCCCATGCCCTTTTAGGCCACTTGATGTCACAATGAATCATTTGATTCTTGGCCTTCATGGTGTCATAATAGATCCTTGCTTCTATAGGTCCCCATGCTGTCACAGTTCATCCGTGGTCCTTTTGCACCCCCTGGTGTCAAAAGGGAATCTTAGATAGTTAGCCTGCATTGGGTCACAATGGTTCCTTGCTTCTCTTAACCTCTGTGGTGGCACAATGCATCCCATGCCCTTTTAGGCCACTTGGTGTTACAATGAATCATTTGAATCTTGGCCTCTATGGTGTCAAAATGTTTCAATGTTTTTCTTGGGCCCCATGCTTTCACAATTCATCCCTGGCCCTATTACAACCCCTGGTGTCACAATGGATCATTAGATTGTTAGCCTCCCTTGGGTCACAATGGTTCCTTGCTTCTCTTAACCCCTGTGGTGTCACAATGCATCCCATGCCCTTTTAGGCCACTTGGTGTTACAATGAATCATTTGAGTCTTGGCCTCTATGGTGTCAAAATGTTTCCATGTTTTTTTGGGCTCCATGCTTTCACAATTCATCCCTGGCCCTATTACAACCCCTGGTGTCACAATGGATCATTAGATTGTTAGCCTCCCTTGGGTCACAATGGTTCCTTGCTTCTCTTAACCTCTGTGGTGTCACAATGCATTCCAAGCCCTTTTAGGCCACTTCATTTTACAATGAATCATTTGAGTCTTGGCCTTCATGGTGTCATAATAGATCCTTGCTTCTATAGGTCCCCATGCTGTCACAGTTCATCGGTGGTCCTTTTGCGCCCCCTGGTGTCAAAAGGGAATCTTAGATTGTTAGCCTCCATTGGGTCACAATGGTTCCTTGCTTCTCTTAACCTCTGTGGTGTCACAATGCAACCCATGCCCTTTTAGGCCACTTGATGTCACAATGAATCATTTGATTCTTGGCCTTCATGGTGTCATAATAGATCCTTGCTTCTATAGGTCCCCATGCTGTCACAGTTCATCCGTGGTCCTTTTGCGCCCCCTGGTGTCAAAAGGGATTCTTTGATTGTTAGCCTGCATTGGGTCACAATGGTTCCCTGCTTCTCTTAACCTCTGTGGTGTCACAATGCATCCCATGCCCTTTTAGGCCACTTGGTGTTACAATGAATCATTTGAGTTTTGGCCTCTATGGTGTCATAATGTTTCCATGTTTTTCTTGAGCTCCATGCTTTCACAATTCATCCCTGGCCCTATTACAACCCCTGGTGTCACAATGGATCATTAGATTGTTAGCCTCCCTTGGGTCACAATGGTTCCCTGATTCTCTTAACCTCTGTGGTGTCACAATGCATTCCAAGCCCTTTTAGGCCACTTGATGTCACAATGAATCATTTGATTCTTGGCCTTCATGGTGTCATAATAAATCCTTGATTCTATAGGTCCCCATGCTGTCACAGTTCATCGGTGGTCCTTTTGCGCCCCCTGGTGTCAAAAGGGAATCTTAGATTGTTAGCCTCCATTGGGTCACAATGGTTCCTTGCTTCTCTTAACCTCTGTGGTGTCACAATGCAACCCATGCCCTTTTAGGCCACTTGATGTCACAATGAATCATTTGATTCTTGGCCTTCATGGTGTCATAATAGATCCTTGCTTCTATAGGTCCCCATGCTGTCACAGTTCATCCGTGGTCCTTTTGCGCCCCCTGGTGTCAAAAGGGATTCTTTGATTGTTAGCCTGCATTGGGTCACAATGGTTCCCTGCTTCTCTTAACCTCTGTGGTGTCACAATGCATCCCATGCCCTTTTAGGCCACTTGGTGTTACAATGAATCATTTGAGTTTTGGCCTCTATGGTGTCATAATGTTTCCATGTTTTTCTTGAGCTCCATGCTTTCACAATTCATCCCTGGCCCTATTACAACCCCTGGTGTCACAATGGATCATTAGATTGTTAGCCTCCCTTGGGTCACAATGGTTCCTTGTTTCTCTTAACCTCTGTGGTGTCACAATGCATTCCAAGCCCTTTTAGGCCACTTGATGTCACAATGAATCATTTGATTCTTGGCCTTCATGGTGTCATAATAGATCCTTGCTTCTATAGGTCCCCATGCTGTCACAGTTCATCCGTGGTCCTTTTGCGCCCCCTGGTGTCAAAAGGGATTCTTAGATTGTTAGCCTGCATTGGGTCACAATGGTTCCTTGCTTCTCTTAACCTCTCTGGTGTCACAATGCAACCCATGCCCTTTTAGGCCACTTGATGTCACAATGAATCATTTGATTCTTGGCCTTCACGGTGTCATAATAGATCCTTGCTTCTATAGGTCCCCATGCTGTCACAGTTCATCCGTGGTCCTTTTGCGCCCCCTGGTGTCAAAAGGGATTCTTAGATGGTTAGCCTGCATTGGGTCACAATGGTTCCCTGCTTCTCTTAACCTCTGTGGTGTCACAATGCATCCCATGCCCTTTTAGGCCACTTGGTGTAACAATGAATCATTTGAGTTTTGGCCTCTATTGTGTCCTAGTATTTCCATGATTTATTGTGCCCCATGCTTTCACAATTCATCCCTGGCCCTATTACAACCCCTGGTGTCCCAGGGGATCATTAGATTGTTAGCCTCCCTTGGGTCACAATGGTTCCCTGATTCTCTTAACCTCTGTGGTGTCACAATGCATTCCAAGCCCTTTTAGGCCACTTGATGTCACAATGAATCATTTGATTCTTGGCCTTCATGGTGTCATAATAAATCCTTGCTTCTATAGGTCCCCATGCTGTCACAGTTCATCGGTGGTCCTTTTGCGCCCCCTGGTGTCAAAAGGGAATCTTAGATTGTTAGCCTCCATTGGGTCACAATGGTTCCCTGCTTCTCTTAACCTCTGTGGTGTCACAATGCATCCCATGCCCTTTAAGGCCACTTGGTGTTACAATGAATCATTTGAGTCTTGGCCTCTATGGTGTCATAATATTTCCATGATTAATTGCGTCCCATGCTTTCACAATTCATCCCTGGCCCTATTACAACCCCTGGTGTCACAGGGGATCATTAGATTGTTAGCCTCCCTTGGGTCACAATGGTTCCTTGCTTCTCTTAAACTCTGTGGGGTCACAATGCATTCCAAGCCCTTTTAGGCCACTTGGTGTCACAATGAATCATTTGATACTTGGCCTTCATGGTGTCATAATAGATCCTTGCTTCTATAGGTCCCCATGTTGTCACAGTTCATCCGTGGTCCTTTTGCGCCCCCTGGTGTCATAAGGGATTCTTAGATTGTTAGCCTCCCTTGGGTCACAATGGTTCCTTGCTTCTCTTAACCCCTGTGGTGTCACAATGCATCCCATGCCCTTTTAGTCCACTTGGTGTTACAATGAATCATTTGAGTCTTGGCCTCTATGGTGGCATAATGTTTCCATGTTTTTCTTGGGCTCCATGCTTTCACAATTCATCCCTGGCCCTATTACAACCCCTGGTGTCACAATGGATCATTAGATTGTTTGCCTCCCTTGGGTCACAATGGTTCCTTGCTTCTCTTAACCTCTGTGGTGTCACAATGCATTCCAAGCCCTTTTAGGCCACTTGATGTCACAATGAATCATTTGATTCTTGGCCTTCATGGTGTCATAATAGATCCTTGCTTCTATAGGTCCCCATGCTGTCACAGTTCATCCGTGGTCCTTTTGCGCCCCCTGGTGTCAAAAGGGATTCTTAGATTGTTAGCCTCCATTGGGTCACAATGGTTCCTTGCTTCTCTTAACCTCTGTGGTGTCACAATGCATTCCAAGCCCTTTTAGGCCACTTGATGTCACAATGAATCATTTGATTCTTGGCCTTCATGGTGTCATAATAGATCCTTGCTTCTATAGGTCCCCATGCTGTCACAGTTCATCCGTGGTCCTTTTGCGCCCCCTGGTGTCAAAAGGGATTCTTAGATAGTTAGCCTGCATTGGGTCACAATGGTTCCTTGCTTCTCTTAACCTCTGTGGTGTCACAATGCATCCCATGCCCTTTAAGGCCACTTGGTGTTACAATGAATCATTTGAGTCTTGGCCTCTATGTTGTCATAATATTTCCATGATTAATTGTGCCCCATGCTTTCACAATTCATCCCTGGCCCTATTACAACCCCTGGTGTCACAGGGGATCGTTAGATTGTTAGCCTCCCTTGGGTCACAATGGTTCCTTGCTTCTCTTAACCTCTGTGGTGTCACAATGCATTCCAAGCCCTTTTAGGCCACTTGGTGTCACAATGAATCATTTGATTCTTGGCCTTCATGGTGTCATAATAGATCCTTGCTTCTATAGGTCCCCATGCTGTCACAGTTCATCGGTGGTCCTTTTACGCCCCCTGGTGTCAAAAGGGATTCTTAGATTGTTAGCCTGCATTGGGTCACAATGGTTCCTTGCTTCTCTTAACCCCTATGGTGTCACAATGCATCCCATGCCCTTTTAGGCCACTTGGTGTTACAATGAATCATTTGAGTCTTGGCCTCTATGGTGTCAAAATGTTTCCATGTTTTTCTTGGGCTCCATGCTTTCACAATTCATCCCTGGCCCTATTACAACCCCTGCTGACACAGGGGATCATTAGATTGTTAGCCTCCCTTGGGTCACAATGGTTCCTTGCTTCTCTTAACCTCTGTGGTGTCACAATGCATTCCAAGCCCTTTTAGGCCACTTGATGTCACAATGAATCATTTGATTCTTGGCCTTCATGGTGTCATAATAGATCCTTGCTTCTATAGGTCCCCATGCTGTCACAGTTCATCCGTGGTCCTTTTGCGCCCCCTGGTGTCAAAAGGGATTCTTAGATTGTTAGCCTGCATTGGGTCACAATGGTTCCTTGCTTCTCTTAACCTCTGTGGTGTCACAATGCATCCCATGCCCTTTTAGGCCACTTGATGTCACAATGAATCATTTGATTCTTGGCCTTCATGGTGTCATAATAGATCCTTGCTTCTATAGGTCCCCATGCTATCACAGTTCATCCGTGGTCCTTTTGCACCCCCTGGTGTCAAAAGGGAATCTTAGATAGTTAGCCTGCATTGGGTCACAATGGTTCCTTGCTTCTCTTAACCTCTGTGGTGGCACAATGCATCCCATGCCCTTTTAGGCCACTTGGTGTTACAATGAATCATTTGAATCTTGGCCTCTATGGTGTCAAAATGTTTCAATGTTTTTCTTGGGCCCCATGCTTTCACAATTCATCCCTGGCCCTATTACAACCCCTGGTGTCACAATGGATCATTAGATTGTTAGCCTCCCTTGGGTCACAATGGTTCCTTGCTTCTCTTAACCCCTGTGGTGTCACAATGCATCCCATGCCCTTTTAGGCCACTTGGTGTTACAATGAATCATTTGAGTCTTGGCCTCTATGGTGTCAAAATGTTTCCATGTTTTTTTGGGCTCCATGCTTTCACAATTCATCCCTGGCCCTATTACAACCCCTGGTGTCACAATGGATCATTAGATTGTTAGCCTCCCTTGGGTCACAATGGTTCCTTGCTTCTCTTAACCTCTGTGGTGTCACAATGCATTCCAAGCCCTTTTAGGCCACTTGATGTCACAATGAATCATTTGATTCTTGGCCTTCATGGTGTCATAATAGATCCTTGCTTCTATAGGTCCCCATGCTGTCACAGTTCATCTGTGGTCCTTTTGCACCCCCTGGTGTCAAAAGGGAATCTTAGATAGTTAGCCTGCATTGGGTCACAATGGTTCCTTGCTTCTCTTAACCTCTGTGGTGTCACAATGCATCCCATGCCCTTTAAGGCCACTTGGTGTTACAATGAATCATTTGAGTCTTGGCCTCTATGGTGTCATAATGTTTCCATGTTTTTCTTCGTCCCCATGCTTTCACAATTCATCCCTGGCCCTATTACAACCCCTGGTGTCACAATGGATCATTAGATTGTTAGCCTCCCTTGGGTCACAATGGTTCCTTGCTTCTCTTAACCTCTGTGGTGTCACAATGCATCCCATGCCCTTTTAGGCCACTTGATGTCACTATGAATCATTTGATTCTTGGCCTTCATGGTGTCATAATAGATCCTTGCTTCTATAGGTCCCCATGCTTTCACAGTTCATCCGTGGTCCTTTTGCGCCCCCTGGTGTCAAAAGGGATTCTTAGATTGTTAGACTGCATTGGGTCACAATGGTTCCCAGCTTCTCTTAACCTCTGTGGTGTCACAATGCATCCCATGCCCTTTTAGGCCACTTGGTGTTACAATGAATCATTTGAGTCTTGGCCTCTATGGTGTCAAAATGTTTCCATGTTTTTCTTGGGCCCCATGCTTTCACAATTCATCCCTGGCCCTATTACAACCCCTGGTGTCACAATGGATCATTAGATTGTTAGCCTCCCTTGGGTCACAATGGTTCCTTGCTTCTCTTAACCCCTGTGGTGTCACAATGCATCCCATGCCCTTTTAGGCCACTTGGTGTTACAATGAATCATTTGAGTCTTGGCCTCTATGGTGTCAAAATGTTTCCATGTTTTTCTTGGGCTCCATGCTTTCACAATTCATCCCTGGCCCTATTACAACCCCTGGTGTCACAATGGATCATTAGATTGTTAGCCTCCCTTGGGTCACAATGGTTCCTTGCTTCTCTTAACCTCTGTGGTGTCACAATGCATCCCATGCCCTTTAAGGCCACTTGGTGTTACAATGAATCATTTGAGTCTTGGCCTCTATGTTGTCATAATATTTCCATGATTTATTGTGCCACATGCTTTCACAATTCATCCCTGGCCCTATTACAACCCCTGGTGTCACAGGGGATCATTAGATTGTTAGCCTCCCTTGGGTCACAATGTTTCCCTGCTTCTCTTAACCTCTGTGGTGTCACAATGCATTCCAAGCCCTTTTAGGCCACTTGATGTCACAATGAATCATTTGATTCTTGGCCTTCATGGTGTCATAATAGATCCCTGCTTCTATAGGTCCCCATGCTGTCACAGTTCATCCGTGGTCCTTTTGCGCCCCCTGGTGTCAAAAGCGAAACTTGGATAGCTAGCCTGCATTGGGTCACAATGGTTCCTTGCTTCTCTTAACCTCTGTGGTGTCACAATGCAACCCATGCCCTTTTAGGCCACTTGATGTCACAATGAATCATTTGATTCTTGGCCTTCATGGTGTCATAATAGATCCTTGCTTCTATAGGTCCCCATGCTTTCACAGTTCATCCGTGGTCCTTTTGCGCCCCCTGGTGTCAAAAGGGATTCTTAGATTGTTAGCCTGCATTGGGTCACAATGGTTCCCAGCTTCTCTTAACCTCTGTGGTGTCACAATGCATCCCATGCCCTTTAAGGCCACTTGGTGTTACAATGAATCATTTGAGTCTTGGCCTCTATGTTGTCATAATATTTCCATGATTAATTGTGCCCCATGCTTTCACAATTCATCCCTGGCCCTTTTACAACCCCTGGTGTCACAGGGGATCGTTAGATTGTTAGCCTCCCTTGGGTCACAATGGGTCCTTGCTTCTCTTAACCTCTGTGGTGTCACAATGCATTCCAAGCCCTTTTAGGCCACTTGGTGTCACAATGAATCACTTGATTCTTGGCCTTCATGGTGTCATAATAGATCCTTGCTTCTATAGGTCCCCATGCTGTCACAGTTCATCGGTGGTCCTTTTGCGCCCCCTGGTGTCAAAAGGGATTCTTAGATTGTTAGCCTGCATTGGGTCACAATGGTTCCTTGCTTCTCTTAACCCCTATGGTGTCACAATGCATCCCATGCCCTTTTAGGCCACTTGGTGTTACAATGAATCATTTGAGTCTTGGCCTCTATGGTGTCAAAATGTTTCCATGTTTTTCTTGGGCTCCATGCTTTCACAATTCATCCCTGGCCCTATTACAACCCCTGCTGACACAGGGGATCATTAGATTGTTAGCCTCCCTTGGGTCACAATGGTTCCTTGCTTCTCTTAACCTCTGTGGTGTCACAATGCATTCCAAGCCCTTTTAGGCCACTTGATGTCACAATGAATCATTTGATTCTTGGCCTTCATGGTGTCATAATAGATCCTTGCTTCTATAGGTCCCCATGCTGTCACAGTTCATCCGTGGTCCTTTTGCGCCCCCTGGTGTCAAAAGGGAATCTTGGATAGTTAGCCTGCATTGGGTCACCATGGTCCCTTGCTTCTCTTAACCTCTGTGGTGTCACAATGCATCCCATGCCCTTTTAGGCCACTTGGTGTTACAATGAATCATTTGAGTCTTGGCCTCTATGGTGTCATAATGTTTCCATGTTTTTCTTGGGCCCCATGCTTTCACAATTCATCCCTGGCCCTATTACAACCCCTGGTGTCACAATGGATCATTAGATTGATAGCCTCCCTTGGGTCACAATGGTTCCTTGCTTCTCTTAACCTCTGTGGTGTCACAATGCATTCCAAGCCCTTTTAGGCCACTTGATGTCACAATGAATCATTTGATTCTTGGCCTTCATGGTGTCATAATAAATCCTTGCTTCTATAGGTCCCCATGCTGTCCCAGTTCATGCGTGGTCCTTTTGCGCCCCCTGGTGTCAAAAGGGATTCTTAGATTGTTAGCCTGCATTGGGTCACAATGGTTCCCTGCTTCTCTTAACCTCTGTGATGTCACAATGCATCCCATGCCCTTTTAGGCCACTTGGTGTTACAATGAATCATTTGAGTCTTGGCCTCTATGGTGTCATAATGTTTCCATGTTTTACTTGGGCCCCAAGCTTTCACAATTCATCCCTGGCCCTATTACAACCCCTGGTGTCACAATGGATCATTAGATTGTTAGCCTCCCTTGGGTCACAATGGTTCCTTGCTTCTCTTAACCTCTGTGGTGTCACAATGCATTCCAAGCCCTTTTAGGCCACTTGATGTCACAATGAATCATTTGATTCTTGGCCTTCATGGTGTCATAATAGATCCTTGCTTCTATAGGTCCCCATGCTGTCACAGTTCATCCGTGGTCCTTTTGCGTGCCCTGGTGTCAAAAGGGAATCTTAGATAGTTAGCCTGGATTGGGTCACAATGGTTCCTTGCTTCTCTTAACCTCTGTGGTGTCACAATGCATCCCATGCCCTTTTAGGCCACTTGATGTCACAATGAATCATTTGATTCTTGGCCTTCATGGTGTCATAATAGATCCTTGCTTCTATAGGTCCCCATGCTGTCACAGTTCATCCGTGGTCCTTTTGCGCCCCCCGGTGTCAAAAGGGATTCTTAGATTGTTAGCTTGCATTGGGTCAGAATGCTTCCTTGCTTCTCTTAACCCCTGTGGTGTCACAATGCATCCCATGCCCTTTTAGGCCACTTGGTGTTACAGTGAATCATTTGAGTCTTGGCCTCTATGGTGTTAAAATATTTCCATGTTTTTCTTGGGCTCCATGCTTTCACAATTCATCCCTGGCCCTATTACAACCCCTGGTGTCACAATGGATCATTAAATTGTTAGCCTGCATTGGGTCACAATGGTTCCTTGCTTCTCTTAACCTCTGTGGTGTCACAATGCATCCCATGCCCTTTAAGGCCACTTGGTGTTACAATGAATCATTTGAGTCTTGGCCTCTATGTTGTCATAATATTTCCATGATTTATTGTGCCACATGCTTTCACAATTCATCCCTGGCCCTATTACAACCCCTGGTGTCACAGGGGATCATTAGATTGTTAGCCTCCCTTGGGTCACAATGTTTCCCTGCTTCTCTTAACCTCTGTGGTGTCACAATGCATTCCAAGCCCTTTTAGGCCACTTGATGTCACAATGAATCATTTGATTCTTGGCCTTCATGGTGTCATAATAGATCCCTGCTTCTATAGGTCCCCATGCTGTCACAGTTCATCCGTGGTCCTTTTGCGCCCCCTGGTGTCAAAAGCGAATCTTGGATAGCTAGCCTGCATTGGGTCACAATGGTTCCTTGCTTCTCTTAACCTCTCTGGTGTCACAATGCAACCCATGCCCTTTTAGGCCACTTGATGTCACAATGAATCATTTGATTCTTGGCCTTCATGGTGGCATAATAGATCCTTGCTTCTATAGGTCCCCATGCTTTCACAGTTCATCCGTGGTCCTTTTGCGCCCCCTGGTGTCAAAAGGGATTCTTAGATTGTTAGCCTGCATTGGGTCACAATGGTTCCCAGCTTCTCTTAACCTCTGTGGTGTCACAATGCATCCCATGCCCTTTAAGGCCACTTGGTGTTACAATGAATCATTTGAGTCTTGGCCTCTATGTTGTCATAATATTTCCATGATTAATTGTGCCCCATGCTTTCACAATTCATCCCTGGCCCTTTTACAACCCCTGGTGTCACAGGGGATCGTTAGATTGTTAGCCTCCCTTGGGTCACAATGGGTCCTTGCTTCTCTTAACCTCTGTGGTGTCACAATGCATTCCAAGCCCTTTTAGGCCACTTGGTGTCACAATGAATCACTTGATTCTTGGCCTTCATGGTGTCATAATAGATCCTTGCTTCTATAGGTTCCCATGCTGTCACAGTTCATCGGTGGTCCTTTTACGCCCCCTGGTGTCAAAAGGGATTCTTAGATTGTTAGCCTGCATTGGGTCACAATGGTTCCTTGCTTCTCTTAACCCCTATGGTGTCACAATGCATCCCATGCCCTTTTAGGCCACTTGGTGTTACAATGAATCATTTGAGTCTTGGCCTCTATGGTGTCAAAATGTTTCCATGTTTTTCTTGGGCTCCATGCTTTCACAATTCATCCCTGGCCCTATTACAACCCCTGGTGACACAGGGGATCATTAGATTGTTAGCCTCCCTTGGGTCACAATGGTTCCTTGCTTCTCTTAACCTCTGTGGTGTCACAATGCATTCCAAGCCCTTTTAGGCCACTTGATGTCACAATGAATCATTTGATTCTTGGCCTTCATGGTGTCATAATAGATCCTTGCTTCTATAGGTCCCCATGCTGTCACAGTTCATCCGTGGTCCTTTTGCGCCCCCTGGTGTCAAAAGGGATTCTTAGATTGCTAGCCTGCATTGGGTCACAATGGTTCCTTGCTTCTCTTAACCTCTGTGGCGTCACAATGCATCCCATGCCCTTTTAGGCCACTTGGTGTTACAATGAATCATTTGATTCTTGGCCTTCGTGGTGTCATAATAGATCCTTGCTTCTATAGGTCCCCATGCTGTCACAGTTCATCCGTGGTCCTTTTGCACCCCCTGGTGTCAAAAGGGAATCTTAGATAGTTAGCCTGCATTGGGTCACAATGGTTCCTTGCTTCTCTTAACCTCTGTGGTGGCACAATGCATCCCATGCCCTTTTAGGCCACTTCGTGTTACAATGAATCATTTGAGTCTTGGCCTCTATGGTGTCAAAAGTTTTCCATGTTTTTCTTGGGCCCCATGCTTCCACAATTCATCCCTGGCCCTATTACAACCCCTGGTGTCACAATGGATCATTAGATTGTTAGCCTCCCTTGGGTCACAATGGTTCCTTGCTTCTCTTAACCCCTGTGGTGTCACAATGCATCCCATGCCCTTTTAGGCCACTTGGTGTTACAATGAATCATTTGAGTCTTGGCCTCTATGGTGTCAAAATGTTTCCATGTTTTTCTTGGTCCCCATGCTTTCACAATTCATCCCTGGCCCTATTACAACCCCTGGTGTCACAATGGATCATTAGATTGTTAGCCTCCCTTGGGTCACAATGGTTCCTTGCTTCTCTTAACCTCTGTGGTGTCACAATGCATTCCAAGCCCTTTTAGGCCACTTGACGTCACAATGAATCATTTGATTCTTGGCCTTCATGGTGTCATAATAGATCCTTGCTTCTATAGGTCCCCATGCTGTCACAGTTCATCTGTGGTCCTTTTGCGTGCCCTGGTGTCAAAAGGGAATGTTAGATAGTTAGCCTGCATTGGGTCACAATGGTTCCTTGCTTCTCTTAACCTCTGTGGTGTCACAATGCATCCCATGCCCTTTAAGGCCACTTGGTGTTACAATGAATCATTTGAGTCTTGGCCTCTATGTTGTCATAATATTTCCATGATTTATTGTGCCACATGCTTTCACAATTCATCCGTGGCCCTATTACAACCCCTGGTGTCACAGGGGATCATTAGATTGTTAGCCTCCCTTGGGTCACAATGTTTCCCTGCTTCTCTTAACCTCTGTGGTGTCACAATGCATTCCAAGCCCTTTTAGGCCACTTGATGTCACAATGAATCATTTGATTCTTGGCCTTCATGGTGTCATAATAGATCCCTGCTTCTATAGGTCCCCATGCTGTCACAGTTCATCCGTGGTCCTTTTGCGCCCCCTGGTGTCAAAAGCGAATCTTGGATAGCTAGCCTGGATTGGGTCACAATGGTTCCTTGCTTCTCTTAACCTCTCTGGTGTCACAATGCAACCCATGCCCTTTTAGGCCACTTGATGTCACAATGAATCATTTGATTCTTGGCCTTCATGGTGTCATAATAGATCCTTGCTTCTATAGGTCCCCATGCTTTCACAGTTCATCCGTGGTCCTTTTGCGCCCCCTGGTGTCAAAAGGGATTCTTAGATTGTTAGCCTGCATTGGGTCACAATGGTTCCCAGCTTCTCTTAACCTCTGTGGTGTCACAATGCATCCCATGCCCTTTAAGGCCACTTGGTGTTACAATGAATCATTTGAGTCTTGGCCTCTATGTTGTCATAATATTTCCATGATTAATTGTGCCCCATGCTTTCACAATTCATCCCTGGCCCTTTTACAACCCCTGGTGTCACAGGGGATCGTTAGATTGTTAGCCTCCCTTGGGTCACAATGGGTCCTTGCTTCTCTTAACCTCTGTGGTGTCACAATGCATTCCAAGCCCTTTTAGGCCACTTGGTGTCACAATGAATCACTTGATTCTTGGCCTTCATGGTGTCATAATAGATCCTTGCTTCTATAGGTCCCCATGCTGTCACAGTTCATCGGTGGTCCTTTTGCGCCCCCTGGTGTCAAAAGGGATTCTTAGATTGTTAGCCTGCATTGGGTCACAATGGTTCCTTGCTTCTCTTAACCCCTATGGTGTCACAATGCATCCCATGCCCTTTTAGGCCACTTGGTGTTACAATGAATCATTTGAGTCTTGGCCTCTATGGTGTCAAAATGTTTCCATGTTTTTCTTGGGCTCCATGCTTTCACAATTCATCCCTGGCCCTATTACAACCCCTGGTGACACAGGGGATCATTAGATTGTTAGCCTCCCTTGGGTCACAATGGTTCCTTGCTTCTCTTAACCTCTGTGGTGTCACAATGCATTCCAAGCCCTTTTAGGCCACTTGATGTCACAATGAATCATTTGATTCTTGGCCTTCATGGTGTCATAATAGATCCTTGCTTCTATAGGTCCCCATGCTGTCACAGTTCATCCGTGGTCCTTTTGCGCCCCCTGGTGTCAAAAGGGATTCTTAGATAGTTAGCCTGCATTGGGTCACAATGGTTCCTTGCTTCTCTTAACCTCTGTGGTGTCACAATGCATCCCATGCCCTTTTAGGCCACTTGGTGTTACAATGAATCATTTGATTCTTGGCCTTCGTGGTGTCATAATAGATCCTTGCTTCTATAGGTCCCCATGCTGTCACAGTTCATCCGTGGTCCTTTTGCACCCCCTGGTGTCACAATGGATCATTAGATTGTTAGCCTCCCTTGGGTCACAATGGTTCCTTGCTTCTCTTAACCCCTGTGGTGTCACAATGCATCCCATGCCCTTTTAGGCCACTTGGTGTTACAATGAATCATTTGAGTCTTGGCCTCTATGGTGTCAAAATGTTTCCATGTTTTTCTTGGTCCCCATGCTTTCACAATTCATCCCTGGCCCTATTACAACCCCTGGTGTCACAATGGATCATTAGATTGTTAGCCTCCCTTGGGTCACAATGGTTCCTTGCTTCTCTTAACCTCTGTGGTGTCACAATGCATTCCAAGCCCTTTTAGGCCACTTGACGTCACAATGAATCATTTGATTCTTGGCCTTCATGGTGTCATAATAGATCCTTGCTTCTATAGGTCCCCATGCTGTCACAGTTCATCTGTGGTCCTTTTGCGTGCCCTGGTGTCAAAAGGGAATGTTAGATAGTTAGCCTGCATTGGGTCACAATGGTTCCTTGCTTCTCTTAACCTCTGTGGTGTCACAATGCATCCCATGCCCTTTTAGTCCACTTGGTTTTACAATGAATCATTTGAGTCTTGGCCTCTATGGTGTCATAATGTTTCCATATTTTTCTTGGTCCCCATGCTTTCACAATTCATCCCTGGCCCTATTACAACCCCTGGTGTCACTGGGGATCATTAGATTGTTAGCCTCCCTTGGGTCACAATGGTTCCTTGCTTCTCTTAACCTCTGTGGTGTCACAATGCATTCCAAGACCTTTTAGGCCACTTGACGTCACAATGAATCATTTGATTCTTGGCCTTCATGGTGTCATAATAGATCCTTGCTTCTATAGGTCCCCATGCTGTCACAGTTCATCCATGGTCCTTTTGCGCCCCCTGGTGTCAAAAGGGATTCTTAGATTGTTAGCCTGCATTGGGTCACAATGGTTCCCTGCTCCTCTTAACCTCTGTGGTGTCACAATGCATTCCAAGCCCTTTTAGGCCACTTGGTGTCACAATGAATCATTTGATTCTTGGCCTTCATGGTGTCATAATAGATCCTTGCTTCTATAGGTCCCCATGCTGTCACAGTTCATGCGTGGTCCTTTTGCGCCCCCTGGTGTCAAAAGGGATTCTTAGATAGTTAGCCTCCATTGGGTCACAATGGTTCCTTGCTTCTCTTAACCCCTATGGTGTCACAATGCATCCCATGCCCTTTTAGGCCACTTGGTGTTACAATGAATCATTTGAGTCTTGGCCTCTATGGTGTCAAAATGTTTCCATGTTTTTCTTGGGCTCCATGCTTTCACAATTCATCCCTGCCCCTATTACAACCCCTGGTGACACAGGAGATCATTAGATTGTTAGCCTCCCTTGGGTCACAATGGTTCCTTGCTTCTCTTAACCTCTGTGGTGTCACAATGCATTCCAAGCCCTTTTAGGCCACTTGATGTCACAATGAATCATTTGATTCTTGGCCTTCATGGTGTCATAATAGATCCTTGCTTCTATAGGTCCCCATGCTGTCACAGTTCATCCGTGGTCCTTTTGCGCCCCCTGGTGTCAAAAGGGATTCTTAGATTGTTAGCCTGCATTGGGTCACAATGGTTCCTTGCTTCTCTTAACCTCTGTGGTGTCACAATGCATCCCATGCCCTTTTAGGCCACTTGGTGTCACAATGAATCATTTGATTCTTGGCCTTCATGGTGTCATAATAGATCCTTGCTTCTATAGGTCCCCATGCTGTCACAGTTCTTCCGTGGTCCTTTTGCACCCCCTGGTGTCAAAAGGGAATCTTAGATAGTTAGCCTGCATTGGGTCACAATGGTTCCTTGCTTCTCTTAACCTCTGTGGTGGCACAATGCATCCCATGCCCTTTTAGGCCACTTGGTGTTACAATGAATCATTTGAGTCTTGGCCTCTATGGTATCAAAATGTTTCCATGTTTTTCTTGGGCCCCATGCTTTCACAATTCATCCCTGGCCCTATTACAACCCCTGGTGTCACAATGGATCATTAGATTGTTAGCCTCCCTTGGGTCACAATGGTTCCTTGCTTCTCTTAACCCCTGTGGTGTCACAATGCATCCCATGCCCTTTTAGGCCACTTGGTGTTACAATGAATCATTTGAGTCTTGGCCTCTATGTTGTCATAATATTTCCATGATTAATTGTGCCCCATGCTTTCACAATTCATCCCTGGCCCTATTACAACCCCTGGTGTCACAATGGATCATTAGATTGTTAGCCTCCCTTGGGTCACAATGGTTCCTTGCTTCTCTTAACCTCTGTGGTGTCACAATGCATTCCAAGCCTTTTTAGGCCACTTGATGTCACAATGAATCATTTGATTCTTGGCCTTCATGGTGTCATAATAGATCCTTGCTTCTATAGGTCCCCATGCTGTCACAGTTCATCCGTGGTGCTTTTGCGCCCCCTGGTGTCAAAAGGGATTCTTAGATTGTTAGCCTGCATTGGGTCACAATTGTTCCTTGCTTCTCTTAACCTCTGTGGTGTCACAATGCATCCCATGCCCTTTTAGGCCACTTGGTGTTACAATGAATCATTTGAGTCTTGGCCTCTATGGTGTCATAATGTTTCCATGTTTTACTTGGGCCCCATGCTTTCACAATTCATCCCTGGCCCTATTACAACCCCTGGTGTCCCAGGGGATCATTAGATTGTTAGCCTCCCTTGGGTCACAATGGTTCCCTGCTTCTCTTAACCTCTGTGGTGTCACAATGCATTCCAAGCCCTTTTAGGCCACTTGATGTCACAATGAATCATTTGATTCTTGGCCTTCATGGTGTCATAATAGATCCTTGCTTCTATAGGTCCCCATGCCGTCACAGTTCATCCGTGGTCCTTTTGAGCCCCCTGGTGTCAAAAGGGATTCTTAGATTGTTAGCCTACATTGGGTCACAATGGTTCCTTGCTTCTCTTTACCCCTGTGGTGTCACAATGCATCCCATGCCCTTTTAGGCCACTTGGTGTTACAATGAATCATTTGAGTCTTGGCCTCTATGGTGTCATAATGTTTCCATGTTTTTCTTGGGCTCCATGCTTTCACAATTCATCCCTGGCCCTATTACAACCCCTGGTGTCACAATGGATCATTAGATTGTTAGCCTCCCTTGGGTCACAATGGTTCCCTGCTTCTCTTAACCTCTGTGGTGTCACAATGCATTCCAAGCACTTTTAGGCCACTTGATGTCACAATGAATCATTTGATTCTTGGCCTTCATGGTGTCATAATAGATCCTTGCTTCTATAGGTCCCCATGCTGTCACAGTTCATGCGTGGTCCCTTTGGGCCCCCTGGTGTCAAAAGGGATTTTTAGATTGTTAGCCTGCATTGGGTCACAATGGTTCCTTGCTTCTCTTAAGCTCTGTGTTGTCACAATGCATCCCATGCCCTTTTAGGCCACATGGTGTTACAATGAATCATTTGATTCTTGGCCTTCATGGTGTCATAATAGATCCTTGCTTCTATAGGTCCCCATGCTGTCACAGTTCATCCGTGGTCCTTTTGCGCCCCCTGGTGTCAAAAGGGATTCTTAGATTGTTAGCCTGCATTGGGTCACAATGGTTCCTTGCTTCTCTTAACCTCTGTGGTGTCACAATGCATCCCATGCCCTTTTAGGCCCATTGGTGTTACAATGAATCATTTTAGTCTTGGCCTCTATGGTGTCATAATATTTCCATGTCTTTATTGGGCCCCATGCTTTCACAATTCATCCCTGGCCCTATTACAACCCCTGGTGTCCCAGGGGATCATTAGATTGTTAGCCTCCCTTGGGTCACAATGGTTCCCTGCTTCTCTTAACCTCTGTGGTGTCACAATGCATTCCAAGCCCTTTTAGGCCACTTGATGTCACAATCAATCATTTGATTCTTGGCCTTCATGGTGGCATAATAGATCCTTGCTTCTATAGGTCCCCATGCTGTCACAGTTCATCCGTGGTCCTTTTGAGCCCCCTGGTGTCAAAAGGGATTCTTAGATTGTTAGCCTGCATTGGATCACAATGGTTCCTTGCTTCTCTTAACCCCTGTGGTGTCACAATGCGTCCCATGCCCTTTTAGGCCACTTGGTGTTACAATGAATCATTTGAGTCTTGGCCTCTATGGTGTCATAATGTTTCCATGTTTTTCTTGGGCTCCATGCTTTCACAATTCATCCCTGGCCCTATTACAACCCCTGGTGTCACAATGGATCATTAGATTGTTAGCCTCCCTTGGGTCACAATGGTTCCTTGCTTCTCTTAACCTCTGTGGTGTCACAATGCATTCCAAGCCCTTTTAGGCCACTTGATGTCACAATGAATCATTTGATTCTTGGCCTTCATGGTGTCATAATAGATCCTTGCTTCTATAGGTCCCCATGCTGTCACAGTTCATCCGTGGTCCTTTTGCGCCCCCTGGTGTCAAAAGGGATTCTTAGATTGTTAGCCTGCATTGGGTCACAATGCTTCCTTGCTTCTCTTAACCTCTGTGGTGTCACAATGCATCCCATGCCCTTTTAGGCCACTTGGTGTTACAATGAATCATTTGAGTCTTGGCCTCTATGGTGTCATAATATTTCCATGATTTATTGTGCCCCATGCTTTCACAATTCATCCCTGGTCCTATTACAACCACTGGTGTCACAATGGATCATTAGATTGTTAGCCTCCCTTGGGTCACAATGGTTCCTTGCTTCTCTTAACCCCTGTGGTGTCACAATGCATCCCATGCCCTTTTAGGCCACTTGATGTTACAATGAATCATTTGAGTCTTGGCCTCTATGGTGTCATAATGTTTCCATGTTTTTCTTGGGCTCCATGCTTTCACAATTCATCCCTGGCCCTATTACAACCCCTGGTGTCACAATGGATCATTAGATTGTTAGCCTCCCTTGGGTCACAATGGTTCCTTGCTTCTCTTAATCTCTGTGGTGTCACAATGCATTCCAAGCCCTTTTAGGCCACTTTATGTCACTATGAATCATTTGATTCTTGGCCTTCATGGTGTCATAATAGATCCTTGCTTCTATAGGTCCCCATGCTGTCACAGTTCATCCGTGGTCCTTTTGCGCCCCCTGGTGACAAAAGGGATTCTTAGATTGTTAGCCTGCATTGGGTCACAATGCTTCCTTGCTTCTCTTAACCTCTGTGGTGTCACAATGCATCCCATGCCCTTTTAGGCCACTTGATGTCACAATGAATCGTTTGATTCTTGGCCTTCATGGTGTCATAATAGATCCTTGCTTCTATAGGTCCCCATGCTGTCACAGTTCATCCGTGGTCCTTTTGCGCCCCCTGGTGTCAAAAGGGATTCTTAGATTGTTAGCCTGCATTGGGTCACAATGGTTCCCTGCTTCTCTTAACCTCTGTGGTGTCACAATGCATCCCATGCCCTTTTAGGCCCATTGGTGTTACAAAGAATCATTTGAATCTTGGCCTCTATGGTGTCATAATATTTCCATGATTTATTGTGCCCCATGCTTTCACAATTCATCCCTGGTCCTAGTACAACGCCTGGTGTCACAGGGGATCATTAGATTGTTAGCCTCCCTTGGGCCACAATGGTTCCCTGCTTCTCTTAACCTCTGTGGTGTCACAATGCATTCCAAGCACTTTTAGGCCACTTGATGTCACAATGAATCATTTGATTCTTGGCCTTCATGGTGTCATAATAGATCCTTGCTTCTATAGGTCCCCATGCCGTCACAGTTCATCCGTGGTCCTTTTGAGCCCCCTGGTGTCAAAAGGGATTCCTAGATTGTTAGCCTGCATTGGGTCACAATGGTTCCTTGCTTCTCTTTACCCCTGTGGTGTCACAATGCATCCCATGCCCTTTTAGGCCACTTGGTGTTACAATGAATCATTTGAGTCTTGGCCTCTATGGTGTCATAATATTTCCATGATTTATTGTGCCCCATGCTTTCACAATTCATCCCTGGCCCTATTACAACCACTGGTGTCACAATGGATCATTAGATTGTTAGCCTCCCTTGGGTCACAATGGTTCCCTGCTTCTCTTAACCTCTGTGGTGTCACAATGCATTCCAAGCCCTTTTAGGCCACTTGATGTCACAATGAATCATTTGATTCTTGGCCTTCATGGTGTCATAATAAATCCTTGCTTCTATAGGTCCCCATGCTGTCACAGTTCATCCGTGGTCCTTTTGCGCCCCCTGGTGTCAAAAGGGAATCTTGGATAGTTAGCCTTCATTGGGTCACAATGGTTCCCTGCTTCTCTTAACCTCTGTGGTGTCACAATGCATCCCATGCCCTTTTAGGCCACTTGGTGTTACAATGAATCATTTGAGTCTTGGCCTCTATGGTGTCATAATGTTTCCATGTTTTTCTTGGGCCCCATGCTTTCACAATTCATCCCTGGCCCTATTACAACCCCTGGTGTCACAATGGATCATTAGATTGTTAGCCTCCCTTGGGTCACAATGGTTCCTTGCTTCTCTTAACCTCTGTGGTGTCACAATGCATTCCAAGCCCTTTTAGGCCACTTGATGTCACAATGAATCATTTGATTCTTGGCCTTCATGGTGTCATAATAGATCCTTGCTTCTATAGGTCCCCATGCTGTCACAGATCATCCGTGGTCCTTTTGCGCCCCCTGGTGTCAAAAGGGATTCTTAGATTGTTAGCCTGCATTGGGTCACAATGGTTCCTTGCTTCTCTTAACCTCTGTGGTGTCACAATGCATCCCATGCCCTTTTAGGCCACTTGATGTCACAATGAATCATTTGATTCTTGGCCTTCATGGTGTCATAATAGATCCTTGTTCTATAGGTCCCCATGCTGTCACAGTTCATCCGTGGTCCTTTTGCGCCCCCTGGTGTCAAAAGGGATTCTTAGATTGTTAGCCTCCATTGGGTCACAATGGTTCCTTGCTTCTCATAACTTCTGCGGTGTCACAATGCAACCCATGCCCTTTTAGGCCACTTGATGTCACAATGAATCATTTGATTCTTGGCCTTCATGGTGTCATAATAGATCCTTGCTTCTATAGGTCCCCATGCTGTCACAGTTCATCCGTGGTCCTTTTCCGCCCCCTGGTGTCAAAAGGGAATCTTAGATTGTTAGCCTGCATTGGGTCACAATGGTTCCTTGCTTCTCTTAACCTCTGTGGTGTCACAATGCATCCCATGCCCTTTTAGGCCACTTGATGTCACAATGAATCATTTGATTCTTGGCCTTCATGGTGTCATAATAGATCCTTGCTTCTATAGGTCCCCATGCTTTCACAGTTCATCCGTGGTCCTTTTGCGCCCCCTGGTGTCAAAAGGGATTCTTAGATTGTTAGCCTGCATTGGGTCACAATGGTTCCCAGCTTCTCTTAACCTCTGTGGTGTCACAATGCATCCCATGCCCTTTAAGGCCACTTGATGTTACAATGAATCATTTGAGTCTTGGCCTCTATGGTGTCAAAATGTTTCCATGTTTTTCTTGGGCTCCATGCTTTCACAATTCATCCCTGGCCCTATTACAACCCCTGGTGACACAGGGGATCATTAGATTGTTAGCCTCCCTTGGGTCACAATGGTTCCTTGCTTCTCTTAACCTCTGTGGTGTCACAATGCATTCCAAGCCCTTTTAGGCCACTTGATGTCACAATGAATCATTTGATTCTTGGCCTTCATGGTGTCATAATAGATCCTTGCTTCTATAGGTCCCCATGCTGTCACAGTTCATCCGTGGTCCTTTTGCGCCCCCTGGTGTCAAAAGGGATTCTTAGATTGTTAGCCTGCATTGGGTCACAATGGTTCCTTGCTTCTCTTAACCTCTGCGGTGTCACAATGCATCCCATGCCCTTTTAGGCCACTTGGTGTCACAATGAATCATTTGATTCTTGGCCTTCATGGTGTCATAATAGATCCTTGCTTCTATAGGTCCCCATGCTGTCACAGTTCATCCGTGGTCCTTTTGCACCCCCTGGTGTCAAAAGGGAATCTTAGATAGTTAGCCTGCATTGGGTCACAATGGTTCCTTGCTTCTCTTAACCTCTGTGGTGGCACAATGCATCCCATGCCCTTTTAGGCCACTTCGTGTTACAATGAATCATTTCAGTCTTGGCCTCTATGGTGTCAAAAGGTTTCCATGTTTTTCTTGGGCCCCATGCTTCCACAATTCATCCCTGGCCCTATTACAACCCCTGGTGTCACAATGGATCATTAGATTGTTAGCCTCCCTTGGGTCACAATGGTTCCTTGCTTCTCTTAACCCCTGTGGTGTCACAATGCATCCCATGCCCTTTTAGGCCACTTGGTGTTACAATGAATCATTTGAGTCTTGGCCTCTATGTTGTCATAATATTTCCATGATTAATTGTGCCCCATGCTTTCACAATTCATCCCTGGCCCTATTACAACCCCTGGTGTCACAGGGGATCATTAGATTGTTAGCCTCCCTTGGGTCACAATGTTTCCCTGCTTCTCTTAACCTCTGTGGTGTCACAATGCATTCCAAGCCCTTTTAGGCCACTTGATGTCACAATGAATCATTTGATTCTTGGCCTTCATGGTGTCATAATAGATCCCTGCTTCTATAGGTCCCCATGCTGTCACAGTTCATCCGTGGTCCTTTTGCGCCCCCTGGTGTCAAAAGGGAATCTTAGATAGCTAGCCTCCCTTGGGTCACAATGGTTCCTTGCTTCTCTTAACCTCTCTGGTGTCACAATGCAACCCATGCCCTTTTAGGCCACTTGATGTCACAATGAATCATTTGATTCTTGGCCTTCATGGTGTCATAATAGATCCTTGCTTCTATAGGTCCCCATGCTGTCACAGTTCATCCGTGGTCCTTTTGCACCCCCTGGTGTCAAAAGGGAATCTTAGATAGTTAGCCTGCATTGGGTCACAATGGTTCCTTGCTTCTCTTAACCTCTGTGGTGGCACAATGCATCCCATGCCCTTTTAGGCCACTTCGTGTTACAATGAATCATTTGAGTCTTGGCCTCTATGGTGTCAAAAGTTTTCCATGTTTTTCTTGGGCCCCATGCTTCCACAATTCATCCCTGGCCCTATTACAACCCCTGGTGTCACAATGGATCATTAGATTGTTAGCCTCCCTTGGGTCACAATGGTTCCTTGCTTCTCTTAACCTCTGTGGTGTCACAATGCATTCCAAGCCCTTTTAGGCCACTTGATGTCACAATGAATCATTTGATTCTTGGCCTTCATGGTGTCATAATAGATCCTTGCTTCTATAGTTCCCCATGCTGTCACAGTTCATCTGTGGTCCTTTTGCGTGCCCTGGTGTCAAAAGGGAATCTTAGATAGTTAGCCTGCATTGGGTCACAATGCTTCCTTGCTTCTCTTAACCTCTGTGGTGTCACAATGCATCCCATGCCCTTTTAGTCCACTTGGTGTTACAATGAATCATTTGAGTCTTGGCCTCTATGGTGTCATAATGTTTCCATGTTTTTCTTGGTCCCCATGCTTTCACAATTCATCCCTGGCCCTATTACAACCCCTGGTGTCACTGGGGATCATTAGATTGTTAGCCTCCCTTGGGTCACAATGGTTCCTTGCTTCTCTTAACCTCTGTGGTGTCACAATGCATTCCAAGCCCTTTTTGGCCACTTGACGTCACAATGAATCATTTGATTCTTGGCCTTCATGGTGTCATAATAGATCCTTGCTTCTATAGGTCCCCATGCTGTCACAGTTCATGCGTGGTCCTTTTGCGCCCCCTGGTGTCAAAAGGAATTTTTAGATTGTTAGCCTGCATTGGGTCACAATGGTTCCTTGCTTCTCTTAACCTCTGTGTTGTCACAATGCATCCCATGCCCTTTTAGGCCACTTGGTGTTACAATGAATCATTTGATTCTTGGCCTTCATGGTGTCATAATAGATCCTTGCTTCTATAGGTCCCCATGCTGTCACAGTTCATCCGTGGTCCTTTTGCACCCCCTGGTGTCAAAAGGGAATCCTAGATAGTTAGCCTGCATTGGGTCACAATGGTTCCTTGCTTCTCTTAACCTCTGTGGTGGCACAATGCATCCCATGCCCTTTTAGGCCACTTCGTGTTACAATGAATCATTTGAGTCTTGGCCTCTATGGTGTCAAAATGTTTCCATGTTTTTCTTGGGCCCCATGCTTTCACAATTCATCCCTGGCCCTATTACAACCCCTGGTGTCACAATGGATCATTAGATTGTTAGCCTCCCTTGGGTCACAATGGTTCCTTGCTTCTCTTAACCCCTGTGGTGTCACAATGCATCCCATGCCCTTTTAGGCCACTTGGTGTTACAATGAATCATTTGAGTCTTGGCCTCTATGGTGTCAATATGTTTCCATGTTTTTTTGGGCTCCATGCTTTCACAATTCATCCCTGGCCCTATTACAACCCCTGGTGTCACAATGGATCATTAGATTGTTAGCCTCCCTTGGGTCACAATGGTTCCTTGCTTCTCTTAACCTCTGTGGTGTCACAATGCATCCCATGCCCTTTTAGGCCACTTGGTGTTACAATGAATCATTTTAGTCTTGGCCTCTATGGTGTCATAATATTTCCATGATTTATTGTGCCCCATGCTTTCACAATTCATCCCTGGCCCTATTACAACCCCTGGTGTCCCAGGGGATCATTAGATTGTTAGCCTCCCTTGGGTCACAATGGTTCCCGGCTTCTATTAACCTCTGTGGTGTCACAATGCATTCCAAGCCCTTTTAGGCCACTTGATGTCACAATGAATCATTTGATTCTTGGCCTTCATGGTGTCATAATAGATCCTTGCTTCTATAGGTCCCCATGCTGTCACAGTTCATCCGTGGACCTTTTGAGCCCCCTGGTGTCAAAAGGGATTCTTAGATTGTTAGCCTACATTGGGTCACAATGGTTCCTTGCTTCTCTTAACCCCTGTGGTGGCACAATGCATCCCATGCCCTTTTAGGCCACTTCGTGTTACAATGAATCATTTCAGTCTTGGCCTCTATGGTGTCAAAAGGTTTCCATGTTTTTCTTGGGCCCCATGCTTCCACAATTCATCCCTGGCCCTATTACAACCCCTGGTGTCACAATGGATCATTAGATTGTTAGCCTCCCTTGGGTCACAATGGTTCCTTGCTTCTCTTAACCCCTGTGGTGTCACAATGCATCCCATGCCCTTTTAGGCCACTTGGTGTTACAATGAATCATTTGAGTCTTGGCCTCTATGTTGTCATAATATTTCCATGATTAATTGTGCCCCATGCTTTCACAATTCATCCCTGGCCCTATTACAACCCCTGGTGTCACAGGGGATCATTAGATTGTTAGCCTCCCTTGGGTCACAATGTTTCCCTGCTTCTCTTAACCTCTGTGGTGTCACAATGCATTCCAAGCCCTTTTAGGCCACTTGATGTCACAATGAATCATTTGATTCTTGGCCTTCATGGTGTCATAATAGATCCCTGCTTCTATAGGTCCCCATGCTGTCACAGTTCATCCGTGGTCCTTTTGCGCCCCCTGGTGTCAAAAGGGAATCTTAGATAGCTAGCCTCCCTTGGGTCACAATGGTTCCTTGCTTCTCTTAACCTCTCTGGTGTCACAATGCAACCCATGCCCTTTTAGGCCACTTGATGTCACAATGAATCATTTGATTCTTGGCCTTCATGGTGTCATAATAGATCCTTGCTTCTATAGGTCCCCATGCTGTCACAGTTCATCCGTGGTCCTTTTGCACCCCCTGGTGTCAAAAGGGAATCTTAGATAGTTAGCCTGCATTGGGTCACAATGGTTCCTTGCTTCTCTTAACCTCTGTGGTGGCACAATGCATCCCATGCCCTTTTAGGCCACTTCGTGTTACAATGAATCATTTGAGTCTTGGCCTCTATGGTGTCAAAAGTTTTCCATGTTTTTCTTGGGCCCCATGCTTCCACAATTCATCCCTGGCCCTATTACAACCCCTGGTGTCACAATGGATCATTAGATTGTTAGCCTCCCTTGGGTCACAATGGTTCCTTGCTTCTCTTAACCTCTGTGGTGTCACAATGCATTCCAAGCCCTTTTAGGCCACTTGATGTCACAATGAATCATTTGATTCTTGGCCTTCATGGTGTCATAATAGATCCTTGCTTCTATAGTTCCCCATGCTGTCACAGTTCATCTGTGGTCCTTTTGCGTGCCCTGGTGTCAAAAGGGAATCTTAGATAGTTAGCCTGCATTGGGTCACAATGCTTCCTTGCTTCTCTTAACCTCTGTGGTGTCACAATGCATCCCATGCCCTTTTAGTCCACTTGGTGTTACAATGAATCATTTGAGTCTTGGCCTCTATGGTGTCATAATGTTTCCATGTTTTTCTTGGTCCCCATGCTTTCACAATTCATCCCTGGCCCTATTACAACCCCTGGTGTCACTGGGGATCATTAGATTGTTAGCCTCCCTTGGGTCACAATGGTTCCTTGCTTCTCTTAACCTCTGTGGTGTCACAATGCATTCCAAGCCCTTTTTGGCCACTTGACGTCACAATGAATCATTTGATTCTTGGCCTTCATGGTGTCATAATAGATCCTTGCTTCTATAGGTCCCCATGCTGTCACAGTTCATGCGTGGTCCTTTTGCGCCCCCTGGTGTCAAAAGGAATTTTTAGATTGTTAGCCTGCATTGGGTCACAATGGTTCCTTGCTTCTCTTAACCTCTGTGTTGTCACAATGCATCCCATGCCCTTTTAGGCCACTTGGTGTTACAATGAATCATTTGATTCTTGGCCTTCATGGTGTCATAATAGATCCTTGCTTCTATAGGTCCCCATGCTGTCACAGTTCATCCGTGGTCCTTTTGCACCCCCTGGTGTCAAAAGGGAATCCTAGATAGTTAGCCTGCATTGGGTCACAATGGTTCCTTGCTTCTCTTAACCTCTGTGGTGGCACAATGCATCCCATGCCCTTTTAGGCCACTTCGTGTTACAATGAATCATTTGAGTCTTGGCCTCTATGGTGTCAAAATGTTTCCATGTTTTTCTTGGGCCCCATGCTTTCACAATTCATCCCTGGCCCTATTACAACCCCTGGTGTCACAATGGATCATTAGATTGTTAGCCTCCCTTGGGTCACAATGGTTCCTTGCTTCTCTTAACCCCTGTGGTGTCACAATGCATCCCATGCCCTTTTAGGCCACTTGGTGTTACAATGAATCATTTGAGTCTTGGCCTCTATGGTGTCAATATGTTTCCATGTTTTTTTGGGCTCCATGCTTTCACAATTCATCCCTGGCCCTATTACAACCCCTGGTGTCACAATGGATCATTAGATTGTTAGCCTCCCTTGGGTCACAATGGTTCCTTGCTTCTCTTAACCTCTGTGGTGTCACAATGCATCCCATGCCCTTTTAGGCCACTTGGTGTTACAATGAATCATTTTAGTCTTGGCCTCTATGGTGTCATAATATTTCCATGATTTATTGTGCCCCATGCTTTCACAATTCATCCCTGGCCCTATTACAACCCCTGGTGTCCCAGGGGATCATTAGATTGTTAGCCTCCCTTGGGTCACAATGGTTCCCGGCTTCTATTAACCTCTGTGGTGTCACAATGCATTCCAAGCCCTTTTAGGCCACTTGATGTCACAATGAATCATTTGATTCTTGGCCTTCATGGTGTCATAATAGATCCTTGCTTCTATAGGTCCCCATGCTGTCACAGTTCATCCGTGGACCTTTTGAGCCCCCTGGTGTCAAAAGGGATTCTTAGATTGTTAGCCTACATTGGGTCACAATGGTTCCTTGCTTCTCTTAACCCCTGTGGTGTCACAATGCATCCCATGCCCTTTTAGGCCACTTGGTGTTACAATGAATCATTTGAGTTTTGGCCTCTATGGTGTCATAATGTTTCCATGTTTTTCTTGAGCTCCATGCTTTCACAATTCATCCCTGGCCCTATTACAACCCCTGGTGTCACAATGGATCATTAGATTGTTAGCCTCCCTTGGGTCACAATGTTTCCCTGCTTCTCTTAACCTCTGTGGTGTCACAATGCATTCCAAGCCCTTTTAGGCCACTTGATGTCACAATGAATCATTTGATTCTTGGCCTTCATGGTGTCATAATAGATCCCTGCTTCTATAGGTCCCCATGCTGTCACAGTTCATCCGTGGTCCTTTTGCGCCCCCTGGTGTCAAAAGGGAATCTTAGATAGCTAGCCTCCCTTGGGTCACAATGGTTCCTTGCTTCTCTTAACCTCTCTGGTGTCACAATGCAACCCATGCCCTTTTAGGCCACTTGATGTCACAATGAATCATTTGATTCTTGGCCTTCATGGTGTCATAATAGATCCTTGCTTCTATAGGTCCCCATGCTGTCACAGTTCATCCGTGGTCCTTTTGCACCCCCTGGTGTCAAAAGGGAATCTTAGATAGTTAGCCTGCATTGGGTCACAATGGTTCCTTGCTTCTCTTAACCTCTGTGGTGGCACAATGCATCCCATGCCCTTTTAGGCCACTTCGTGTTACAATGAATCATTTGAGTGTTGGCCTCTATGGTGTCAAAATGTTTCCATGTTTTTCTTGGGCCCCATGCTTCCACAATTCATCCCTGGCCCTATTACAACCCCTGGTGTCACAATGGATCATTAGATTGTTAGCCTCCCTTGGGTCACAATGGTTCCTTGCTTCTCTTAACCTCTGTGGTGTCACAATGCATTCCAAGCCCTTTTAGGCCACTTGATGTCACAATGAATCATTTGATTCTTGGCCTTCATGGTGTCATAATAGATCCTTGCTTCTATAGTTCCCCATGCTGTCACAGTTCATCTGTGGTCCTTTTGCGTGCCCTGGTGTCAAAAGGGAATCTTAGATAGTTAGCCTGCATTGGGTCACAATGGTTCCTTGCTTCTCTTAACCTCTGTGGTGTCACAATGCATCCCATGCCCTTTTAGTCCACTTGGTGTTACAATGAATCATTTGAGTCTTGGCCTCTATGGTGTCATAATGTTTCCATGTTTTTCTTGGTCCCCATGCTTTCACAATTCATCCCTGGCCCTATTACAACCCCTGGTGTCACTGGGGATCATTAGATTGTTAGCCTCCCTTGGGTCACAATGGTTCCTTGCTTCTCTTAACCTCTGTGGTGTCACAATGCATTCCAAGCCCTTTTTGGCCACTTGACGTCACAATGAATCATTTGATTCTTGGCCTTCATGGTGTCATAATAGATCCTTGCTTCTATAGGTCCCCATGCTGTCACAGTTCATGCGTGGTCCTTTTGCGCCCCCTGGTGTCAAAAGGAATTTTTAGATTGTTAGCCTGCATTGGGTCACAATGGTTCCTTGCTTCTCTTAACCTCTGTGTTGTCACAATGCATCCCATGCCCTTTTAGGCCACTTGGTGTTACAATGAATCATTTGATTCTTGGCCTTCATGGTGTCATAATAGATCCTTGCTTCTATAGGTCCCCATGCTGTCACAGTTCATCCGTGGTCCTTTTGCACCCCCTGGTGTCAAAAGGGAATCCTAGATAGTTAGCCTGCATTGGGTCACAATGGTTCCTTGCTTCTCTTAACCTCTGTGGTGGCACAATGCATCCCATGCCCTTTTAGGCCACTTCGTGTTACAATGAATCATTTGAGTCTTGGCCTCTATGGTGTCAAAATGTTTCCATGTTTTTCTTGGGCCCCATGCTTTCACAATTCATCCCTGGCCCTATTACAACCCCTGGTGTCACAATGGATCATTAGATTGTTAGCCTCCCTTGGGTCACAATGGTTCCTTGCTTCTCTTAACCCCTGTGGTGTCACAATGCATCCCATGCCCTTTTAGGCCACTTGGTGTTACAATGAATCATTTGAGTCTTGGCCTCTATGGTGTCAAAATGTTTCCATGTTTTTTTGGGCTCCATGCTTTCACAATTCATCCCTGGCCCTATTACAACCCCTGGTGTCACAATGGATCATTAGATTGTTAGCCTCCCTTGGGTCACAATGGTTCCTTGCTTCTCTTAACCTCTGTGGTGTCACAATGCATCCCATGCCCTTTTAGGCCACTTGGTGTTACAATGAATCATTTTAGTCTTGGCCTCTATGGTGTCATAATATTTCCATGATTTATTGTGCCCCATGCTTTCACAATTCATCCCTGGCCCTATTACAACCCCTGGTGTCCCAGGGGATCATTAGATTGTTAGCCTCCCTTGGGTCACAATGGTTCCCGGCTTCTATTAACCTCTGTGGTGTCACAATGCATTCCAAGCCCTTTTAGGCCACTTGATGTCACAATGAATCATTTGATTCTTGGCCTTCATGGTGTCATAATAGATCCTTGCTTCTATAGGTCCCCATGCTGTCACAGTTCATCCGTGGACCTTTTGAGCCCCCTGGTGTCAAAAGGGATTCTTAGATTGTTAGCCTACATTGGGTCACAATGGTTCCTTGCTTCTCTTAACCCCTGTGGTGTCACAATGCATCCCATGCCCTTTTAGGCCATTGGTGTTACAATGAATCATTTGAGTTTTGGCCTCTATGGTGTCATAATGTTTCCATGTTTTTCTTTAGCTCCATGCTTTCACAATTCATCCCTGGCCCTATTACAACCCCTGGTGTCACAATGGATCATTAGATTGTTAGCCTCCCTTGGGTCACAATGGTTCCTTGTTTCTCTTAACCTCTGTGGTGTCACAATGCATTCCAAGCCCTTTTAGGCCACTTGATGTCACAATGAATCATTTGATTCTTGGCCTTCATGGTGTCATAATAGATCCTTGCTTCTATAGGTCGCCATGCTGTCACAGTTCATCCGTGGTCCTTTTGCGCCCCCTGGTGTCAAAAGGGATTCTTAGATTGTTAGCCTGCATTGGGTCACAATGGTTCCTTGCTTCTCTTAACCTCTGTGGTGTCACAATGCAACCCATGCCCTTTTAGGCCACTTGATGTCACAATGAATCATTTGATTCTTGGCCTTCATGGTGTCATAATAGATCCTTGCTTCTATAGGTCCCCATGCTGTCACAGTTCATCCGTGGTCCTTTTGCGCCCCCTGGTGTCAAAAGGGATTCTTAGATGGTTAGCCTGCATTGGGTCACAATGGTTCCCTGCTTCTCTTAACCTCTGTGGTGTCACAATGCATCCCATGCCCTTTTAGGCCACTTGGTGTAACAATGAATCATTTGAGTTTTGGCCTCTATGGTGTCCTAGTATTTCCATGATTTATTGTGCCCCATGCTTTCACAATTCATCCCTGGCCCTATTACAACCCCTGGTGTCCCAGGGGATCATTAGATTGTTAGCCTCCCTTGGGTCACAATGGTTCCCTGATTCTCTTAACCTCTGTGGTGTCACAATGCATTCCAAGCCCTTTTAGGCCACTTGATGTCACAATGAATCATTTGATTCTTGGCCTTCATGGTGTCAGAATAGATCCTTGTTCTATAGGTCCCCATGCTGTCACAGTTCATCGGTGGTCCTTTTGCGCCCCCTGGTGTCAAAAGGGAATCTTAGATAGTTAGCCTCCATTGGGACACAATGGTTCCTTGCTTCTCTTAACCTCTGTGGTGTCACAATGCAACCCATGCCCTTTTAGGCCACTTGATGTCACAATGAATCATTTGATTCTTGGCCTTCATGGTGTCATAATAGATCCTTGCTTCTATAGGTCCCCATGCTGTCACAGTTCATCCGTGGTCCTTTTGCGTCCCCTGGTGTCAAAAGGGATTCTTTGATTGTTAGCCTGCATTGGGTCACAATGGTTCCCTGCTTCTCTTAACCTCTGTGGTGTCACAATGCATCCCATGCCCTTTAAGGCCACTTGGTGTTACAATGAATCATTTGAGTCTTGGCCTCTCTG
The DNA here is from genome assembly GCF_963662255.1 of Cinclus cinclus. Lineage (NCBI taxonomy): Eukaryota > Metazoa > Chordata > Aves > Passeriformes > Cinclidae > Cinclus > Cinclus cinclus. The sequence continues at coordinate 3,444,956 of NC_085077.1, forward strand.
GTGTCATAATATTTCCATGATTAATTGCCCCCCGTGCTTTCACAATTCATCCCTGGCCCTATTACAACCCCTGGTGTCACAGGGGATCATTAGATTGTTAGCCTCCCTTGGGTCACAATGGTTCCTTGCTTCTCTTAAACTCTGTGGGGTCACAATGCATTCCAAGCCCTTTTAGGCCACTTGATGTCACAATGAATCATTTGATTCTTGGCCTTCATGGTGTCATAATAAATCCTTGCTTCTATAGGTCCCCATGCTGTCACAGTTCATCGGTGGTCCTTTTGCGCCCCCTGGTGTCAAAAGGGATTCTTAGATTGTTAGCCTGCATTGGGTCACAATGGTTCCTTGCTTCTCTTAACCTCTGTGGTGTCACAATGCAACCCATGCCCTTTTAGGCCACTTGATGTCACAATGAATCATTTGATTCTTGGCCTTCATGGTGTCATAATAGATCCTTGCTTCTATAGGTCCCCATGCTGTCACAGTTCATCCGTGGTCCTTTTGCGCCCCCTGGTGTCAAAAGGGATTCTTAGATAGTTAGCCTGCATTGGGTCACAATGGTTCCTTGCTTCTCTTAACCTCTGTGGTGTCACAATGCATCCCATGCCCTTTAAGGCCACTTGGTGTTACAATGAATCATTTGAGTCTTGGCCTCTATGTTGTCATAATATTTCCATGATTAATTGTGCCCCATGCTTTCACAATTCATCCCTGGCCCTATTACAACCCCTGGTGTCACAATGGATCATTAGATTGTTAGCCTCCCTTGGGTCACAATGGTTCCTTGCTTCTCTTAACCTCTGTGGTGTCACAATGCATTCCAAGCCCTTTTAGGCCACTTGATGTCACAATGAATCATTTGATTCTTGGCCTTCATGGTGTCATAATAGATCCTTGCTTCTATAGGTCCCCATGCTGTCACAGTTCATCTGTGGTCCTTTTGCGTGCCCTGGTGTCAAAAGGGAATCTTAGATAGTTAGCCTGCATTGGGTCACAATGGTTCCTTGCTTCTCTTAACCTCTGTGGTGTCACAATGCATCCCATGCCCTTTAAGGCCACTTGGTGTTACAATGAATCATTTGAGTCTTGGCCTCTATGGTGTCAAAATGTTTCAATGTTTTTCTTGGGCCCCATGCTTTCACAATTCATCCCTGGCCCTATTACAACCCCTGGTGTCACAATGGATCATTAGATTGTTAGCCTCCCTTGGGTCACAATGGTTCCTTGCTTCTCTTAACCCCTGTGGTGTCACAATGCATCCCATGCCCTTTTAGGCCACTTGGTGTTACAATGAATCATTTGAGTCTTGGCCTCTATGGTGTCAAAATGTTTCCATGTTTTTTTGGGCTCCATGCTTTCACAATTCATCCCTGGCCCTATTACAACCCCTGGTGTCACAATGGATCATTAGATTGTTAGCCTCCCTTGGGTCACAATGGTTCCTTGTTTCTCTTAACCTCTGTGGTGTCACAATGCATTCCAAGCCCTTTTAGGCCACTTGATGTCACAATGAATCATTTGATTCTTGGCCTTCATGGTGTCATAATAGATCCTTGCTTCTATAGGTCGCCATGCTGTCACAGTTCATCCGTGGTCCTTTTGCGCCCCCTGGTGACAAAAGGGATTCTTAGATTGTTAGCCTGCATTGGGTCACAATGGTTCCTTGCTTCTATTAACCTCTCTGGTGTCACAATGCAACCCATGCCCTTTTAGGCCACTTGATGTCACAATGAATCATTTGATTCTTGGCCTTCATGGTGTCATAATAGATCCTTGCTTCTATAGGTCCCCATGCTGTCACAGTTCATCCGTGGTCCTTTTGCGCCCCCTGGTGTCAAAAGGGATTCTTAGATGGTTAGCCTGCATTGGGTCACAATGGTTCCCTGCTTCTCTTAACCTCTGTGGTGTCACAATGCATCCCATGCCCTTTTAGGCCACTTGGTGTAACAATGAATCATTTGAGTTTTGGCCTCTATGGTGTCCTAGTATTTCCATGATTTATTGTGCCCCATGCTTTCACAATTCATCCCTGGCCCTATTACAACCCCTGGTGTCCCAGGGGATCATTAGATTGTTAGCCTCCCTTGGGTCACAATGGTTCCCTGATTCTCTTAACCTCTGTGGTGTCACAATGCATTCCAAGCCCTTTTAGGCCACTTGATGTCACAATGAATCATTTGATTCTTGGCCTTCATGGTGTCATAATAAATCCTTGTTTCTATAGGTCCCCATGCTGTCACAGTTCATCGGTGGTCCTTTTGCGCCCCCTGGTGTCAAAAGGGAATCTTAGATTGTTAGCCTCCATTGGGACACAATGGTTCCTTGCTTCTCTTAACCTCTGTGGTGTCACAATGCAACCCATGCCCTTTTAGGCCACTTGATGTCACAATGAATCATTTGATTCTTGGCCTTCATGGTGTCATAATAGATCCTTGCTTCTATAGGTCCCCATGCTGTCACAGTTCATCCGTGGTCCTTTTGCGTCCCCTGGTGTCAAAAGGGATTCTTTGATTGTTAGCCTGCATTGGGTCACAATGGTTCCCTGCTTCTCTTAACCTCTGTGGTGTCACAATGCATCCCATGCCCTTTAAGGCCACTTGGTGTTACAATGAATCATTTGAGTCTTGGCCTCTATGGTGTCATAATATTTCCATGATTAATTGCCCCCCGTGCTTTCACAATTCATCCCTGGCCCTATTACAACCCCTGGTGTCACAGGGGATCATTAGATTGTTAGCCTCCCTTGGGTCACAATGGTTCCTTGCTTCTCTTAAACTCTGTGGGGTCACAATGCATTCCAAGCCCTTTTAGGCCACTTGATGTCACAATGAATCATTTGATTCTTGGCCTTCATGGTGTCATAATAAATCCTTGCTTCTATAGGTCCCCATGCTGTCACAGTTCATCGGTGGTCCTTTTGCGCCCCCTGGTGTCAAAAGGGATTCTTAGATTGTTAGCCTCCATTGGGTCACAATGGTTCCTTGCTTCTCTTAACCTCTGTGGTGTCACAATGCAACCCATGCCCTTTTAGGCCACTTGATGTCACAATGAATCATTTGATTCTTGGCCTTCATGGTGTCATAATAGATCCTTGCTTCTATAGGTCCCCATGCTGTCACAGTTCATCCGTGGTCCTTTTGCGCCCCCTGGTGTCAAAAGGGATTCTCAGATTGTTAGCCTGCATTGGGTCACAATGGTTCCCTGCTTCTCTTAACCTCTGTGGTGTCACAATGCATCCCATGCCCTTTAAGGCCACTTGGTGTTACAATGAATCATTTGAGTCTTGGCCTCTATGGTGTCATAATATTTCCATGATTAATTGCGTCCCATGCTTTCACAATTCATCCCTGGCCCTATTACAACCCCTGGTGTCACAGGGGATCATTAGATTGTTAGCCTCCCTTGGGTCACAATGGTTCCTTGCTTCTCTTAAACTCTGTGGGGTCACAATGCATTCCAAGCCCTTTTAGGCCACTTGATGTCACAATGAATCATTTGATTCTTGGCCTTCATGGTGTCATAATAGATCCTTGCTTCTATAGGTCCCCATGCTGTCACAGTTCATCCGTGGTCCTTTTGCGCCCCCTGGTGTCATAAGGGATTCTTAGATTGTTAGCCTCCCTTGGGTCACAATGGTTCCTTGCTTCTCTTAACCCCTGTGGTGTCACAATGCATCCCATGCCCTTTTAGTCCACTTGGTGTTACAATGAATCATTTGAGTCTTGGCCTCTATGGTGGCATAATGTTTCCATGTTTTTCTTGGGCTCCATGCTTTCACAATTCATCCCTGGCCCTATTACAACCCCTGGTGTCACAATGGATCATTAGATTGTTTGCCTCCCTTGGGTCACAATGGTTCCTTGCTTCTCTTAACCTCTGTGGTGTCACAATGCATTCCAAGCCCTTTTAGGCCACTTGATGTCACAATGAATCATTTGATTCTTGGCCTTCATGGTGTCATAATAGATCCTTGCTTCTATAGGTCGCCATGCTGTCACAGTTCATCCGTGGTCCTTTTGCGCCCCCTGGTGTCAAAAGGGATTCTTAGATTGTTAGCCTGCATTGGGTCACAATGGTTCCTTGCTTCTCTTAACCTCTGTGGTGTCACAATGCATTCCAAGCCCTTTTAGGCCACTTGATGTCACAATGAATCATTTGATTCTTGGCCTTCATGGTGTCATAATAGATCCTTGCTTCTATAGGTCCCCATGCTGTCACAGTTCATCCGTGGTCCTTTTGCGCCCCCTGGTGTCAAAAGGGATTCTTAGATAGTTAGCCTGCATTGGGTCACAATGGTTCCTTGCTTCTCTTAACCTCTGTGGTGTCACAATGCATCCCATGCCCTTTAAGGCCACTTGGTGTTACAATGAATCATTTGAGTCTTGGCCTCTATGTTGTCATAATATTTCCATGATTAATTGTGCCCCATGCTTTCACAATTCATCCCTGGCCCTATTACAACCCCTGGTGTCACAATGGATCATTAGATTGTTAGCCTCCCTTGGGTCACAATGGTTCCTTGCTTCTCTTAACCTCTGTGGTGTCACAATGCATTCCAAGCCCTTTTAGGCCACTTGATGTCACAATGAATCATTTGATTCTTGGCCTTCATGGTGTCATAATAGATCCTTGCTTCTATAGGTCCCCATGCTGTCACAGTTCATCTGTGGTCCTTTTGCGTGCCCTGGTGTCAAAAGGGAATCTTAGATAGTTAGCCTGCATTGGGTCACAATGGTTCCTTGCTTCTCTTAACCTCTGTGGTGTCACAATGCATCCCATGCCCTTTAAGGCCACTTGGTGTTACAATGAATCATTTGAGTCTTGGCCTCTATGGTGTCAAAATGTTTCAATGTTTTTCTTGGGCCCCATGCTTTCACAATTCATCCCTGGCCCTATTACAACCCCCTGGTGTCACAATGGATCATTAGATTGTTAGCCTCCCTTGGGTCACAATGGTTCCTTGCTTCTCTTAACCTCTGTGGTGGCACAATGCATCCCATGCCCTTTTAGGCCACTTCGTGTTACAATGAATCATTTGAGTCTTGGCCTCTATGGTGTCAAAAGTTTTCCATGTTTTTCTTGGGCCCCATGCTTCCACAATTCATCCCTGGCCCTATTACAACCCCTGGTGTCACAATGGATCATTAGATTGTTAGCCTCCCTTGGGTCACAATGGTTCCTTGCTTCTCTTAACCTCTGTGGTGTCACAATGCATTCCAAGCCCTTTTAGGCCACTTGATGTCACAATGAATCATTTGATTCTTGGCCTTCATGGTGTCATAATAGATCCTTGCTTCTATAGTTCCCCATGGTGTCACAGTTCATCTGTGGTCCTTTTGCGTGCCCTGGTGTCAAAAGGGAATCTTAGATAGTTAGCCTGCATTGGGTCACAATGCTTCCTTGCTTCTCTTAACCTCTGTGGTGTCACAATGCATCCCATGCCCTTTTAGTCCACTTGGTGTTACAATGAATCATTTGAGTCTTGGCCTCTATGGTGTCATAATGTTTCCATGTTTTTCTTGGTCCCCATGCTTTCACAATTCATCCCTGGCCCTATTACAACCCCTGGTGTCACTGGGGATCATTAGATTGTTAGCCTCCCTTGGGTCACAATGGTTCCTTGCTTCTCTTAACCTCTGTGGTGTCACAATGCATTCCAAGCCCTTTTTGGCCACTTGACGTCACAATGAATCATTTGATTCTTGGCCTTCATGGTGTCATAATAGATCCTTGCTTCTATAGGTCCCCATGCTGTCACAGTTCATGCGTGGTCCTTTTGCGCCCCCTGGTGTCAAAAGGAATTTTTAGATTGTTAGCCTGCATTGGGTCACAATGGTTCCTTGCTTCTCTTAACCTCTGTGTTGTCACAATGCATCCCATGCCCTTTTAGGCCACTTGGTGTTACAATGAATCATTTGATTCTTGGCCTTCATGGTGTCATAATAGATCCTTGCTTCTATAGGTCCCCATGCTGTCACAGTTCATCCGTGGTCCTTTTGCACCCCCTGGTGTCAAAAGGGAATCCTAGATAGTTAGCCTGCATTGGGTCACAATGGTTCCTTGCTTCTCTTAACCTCTGTGGTGGCACAATGCATCCCATGCCCTTTTAGGCCACTTCGTGTTACAATGAATCATTTGAGTCTTGGCCTCTATGTTGTCAAAATGTTTCCATGTTTTTCTTGGGCCCCATGCTTTCACAATTCATCCCTGGCCCTATTACAACCCCTGGTGTCACAATGGATCATTAGATTGTTAGCCTCCCTTGGGTCACAATGGTTCCTTGCTTCTCTTAACCCCTGTGGTGTCACAATGCATCCCATGCCCTTTTAGGCCACTTGGTGTTACAATGAATCATTTGAGTCTTGGCCTCTATGGTGTCAAAATGTTTCCATGTTTTTTTGGGCTCCATGCTTTCACAATTCATCCCTGGCCCTATTACAACCCCTGGTGTCACAATGGATCATTAGATTGTTAGCCTCCCTTGGGTCACAATGGTTCCTTGCTTCTCTTAACCTCTGTGGTGTCACAATGCATCCCATGCCCTTTTTGGCCACTTGGTGTTACAATGAATCATTTTAGTCTTGGCCTCTATGGTGTCATAATATTTCCATGATTTATTGTGCCCCATGCTTTCACAATTCATCCCTGGCCCTATTACAACCCCTGGTGTCCCAGGGGATCATTAGATTGTTAGCCTCCCTTGGGTCACAATGTTTCCCTGCTTCTCTTAACCTCTGTGGTGTCACAATGCATTCCAAGCCCTTTTAGGCCACTTGATGTCACAGTGAATCATTTGATTCTTGGCCTTCATGGTGTCATAATAGATCCCTGCTTCTATAGGTCCCCATGCTGTCACAGTTCATCCGTGGTCCTTTTGCGCCCCCTGGTGTCAAAAGGGAATCTTAGATAGCTAGCCTCCCTTGGGTCACAATGGTTCCTTGCTTCTCTTAACCTCTCTGGTGTCACAATGCAACCCATGCCCTTTTAGGCCACTTGATGTCACAATGAATCATTTGATTCTTGGCCTTCATGGTGTCATAATAGATCCTTGCTTCTATAGGTCCCCATGCTGTCACAGTTCATCCGTGGTCCTTTTGCACCCCCTGGTGTCAAAAGGGAATCTTAGATAGTTAGCCTGCATTGGGTCACAATGGTTCCTTGCTTCTCTTAACCTCTGTGGTGGCACAATGCATCCCATGCCCTTTTAGGCCACTTCGTGTTACAATGAATCATTTGAGTGTTGGCCTCTATGGTGTCAAAATGTTTCCATGTTTTTCTTGGGCCCCATGCTTCCACAATTCATCCCTGGCCCTATTACAACCCCTGGTGTCACAATGGATCATTAGATTGTTAGCCTCCCTTGGGTCACAATGGTTCCTTGCTTCTCTTAACCTCTGTGGTGTCACAATGCATTCCAAGCCCTTTTAGGCCACTTGATGTCACAATGAATCATTTGATTCTTGGCCTTCATGGTGTCATAATAGATCCTTGCTTCTATAGTTCCCCATGCTGTCACAGTTCATCTGTGGTCCTTTTGCGTGCCCTGGTGTCAAAAGGGAATCTTAGATAGTTAGCCTGCATTGGGTCACAATGCTTCCTTGCTTCTCTTAACCTCTGTGGTGTCACAATGCATCCCATGCCCTTTTAGTCCACTTGGTGTTACAATGAATCATTTGAGTCTTGGCCTCTATGGTGTCATAATGTTTCCATGTTTTTCTTGGTCCCCATGCTTTCACAATTCATCCCTGGCCCTATTACAACCCCTGGTGTCACTGGGGATCATTAGATTGTTAGCCTCCCTTGGGTCACAATGGTTCCTTGCTTCTCTTAACCTCTGTGGTGTCACAATGCATTCCAAGCCCTTTTTGGCCACTTGACGTCACAATGAATCATTTGATTCTTGGCCTTCATGGTGTCATAATAGATCCTTGCTTCTATAGGTCCCCATGCTGTCACAGTTCATCCGTGGTCCTTTTGCGCCCCCTGGTGTCAAAAGGAATTTTTAGATTGTTAGCCTGCATTGGGTCACAATGGTTCCTTGCTTCTCTTAACCTCTGTGTTGTCACAATGCATCCCATGCCCTTTTAGGCCACTTGGTGTTACAATGAATCATTTGATTCTTGGCCTTCATGGTGTCATAATAGATCCTTGCTTCTATAGGTCCCCATGCTGTCACAGTTCATCCGTGGTCCTTTTGCACCCCCTGGTGTCAAAAGGGAATCCTAGATAGTTAGCATGCATTGGGTCACAATGGTTCCTTGCTTCTCTTAACCTCTGTGGTGGCACAATGCATCCCATGCCCTTTTAGGCCACTTCGTGTTACAATGAATCATTTGAGTCTTGGCCTCTATGGTGTCAAAATGTTTCCATGTTTTTCTTGGGCCCCATGCTTTCACAATTCATCCCTGGCCCTATTACAACCCCTGGTGTCACAATGGATCATTAGATTGTTAGCCTCCCTTGGGTCACAATGGTTCCTTGCTTCTCTTAACCCCTGTGGTGTCACAATGCATCCCATGCCCTTTTAGGCCACTTGGTGTTACAATGAATCATTTGAGTCTTGGCCTCTATGGTGTCAAAATGTTTCCATGGTTTTTTGGGCTCCATGCTTTCACAATTCATCCCTGGCCCTATTACAACCCCTGGTGTCACAATGGATCATTAGATTGTTAGCCTCCCTTGGGTCACAATGGTTCCTTGCTTCTCTTAACCTCTGTGGTGTCACAATGCATCCCATGCCCTTTTAGGCCACTTGGTGTTACAATGAATCATTTTAGTCTTGGCCTCTATGGTGTCATAATATTTCCATGATTTATTGTGCCCCATGCTTTCACAATTCATCCCTGGCCCTATTACAACCCCTGGTGTCCCAGGGGATCATTAGATTGTTAGCCTCCCTTGGGTCACAATGGTTCCCGGCTTCTATTAACCTCTGTGGTGTCACAATGCATTCCAAGCCCTTTTAGGCCACTTGATGTCACAATGAATCATTTGATTCTTGGCCTTCATGGTGTCATAATAGATCCTTGCTTCTATAGGTCCCCATGCTGTCACAGTTCATCCGTGGACCTTTTGAGCCCCCTGGTGTCAAAAGGGATTCTTAGATTGTTAGCCTACATTGGGTCACAATGGTTCCTTGCTTCTCTTAACCCCTGTGGTGTCACAATGCATCCCATGCCCTTTTAGGCCACTTGGTGTTACAATGAATCATTTGAGTTTTGGCCTCTATGGTGTCATAATCTTTCCATGTTTTTCTTTAGCTCCATGCTTTCACAATTCATCCCTGGCCCTATTACAACCCCTGGTGTCACAATGGATCATTAGATTGTTAGCCTCCCTTGGGTCACAATGGTTCCTTGTTTCTCTTAACCTCTGTGGTGTCACAATGCATTCCAAGCCCTTTTAGGCCACTTGATGTCACAATGAATCATTTGATTCTTGGCCTTCATGGTGTCATAATAGATCCTTGCTTCTATAGGTCGCCATGCTGTCACAGTTCATCCGTGGTCCTTTTGCGCCCCCTGGTGTCAAAAGGGATTCTTACATTGTTAGCCTGCATTGGGTCACAATGGTTCCTTGCTTCTCTTAACCTCTCTGGTGTCACAATGCAACCCATGCCCTTTTAGGCCACTTGATGTCACAATGAATCATTTGATTCTTGGCCTTCATGGTGTCATAATAGATCCTTGCTTCTATAGGTCCCCATGCTGTCACAGTTCATCCGTGGTCCTTTTGCGCCCCCTGGTGTCAAAAGGGATTCTTAGATGGTTAGCCTGCATTGGGTCACAATGGTTCCCTGCTTCTCTTAACCTCTGTGGTGTCACAATGCATCCCATGCCCTTTTAGGCCACTTGGTGTAACAATGAATCATTTGAGTTTTGGCCTCTATGGTGTCCTAGTATTTCCATGATTTATTGTGCCCCATGCTTTCACAATTCATCCCTGGCCCTATTACAACCCCTGGTGTCCCAGGGGATCATTAGATTGTTAGCCTCCCTTGGGTCACAATGGTTCCCTGATTCTCTTAACCTCTGTGGTGTCACAATGCATTCCAAGCCCTTTTAGGCCACTTGATGTCACAATGAATCATTTGATTCTTGGCCTTCATGGTGTCAGAATAGATCCTTGTTCTATAGGTCCCCATGCTGTCACAGTTCATCGGTGGTCCTTTTGCGCCCCCTGGTGTCAAAAGGGAATCTTAGATTGTTAGCCTCCATTGGGACACAATGGTTCCTTGCTTCTCTTAACCTCTGTGGTGTCACAATGCAACCCATGCCCTTTTAGGCCACTTGATGTCACAATGAATCATTTGATTCTTGGCCTTCATGGTGTCATAATAGATCCTTGCTTCTATAGGTCCCCATGCTGTCACAGTTCATCCGTGGTCCTTTTGCGTCCCCTGGTGTCAAAAGGGATTCTTTGATTGTTAGCCTGCATTGGGTCACAATGGTTCCCTGCTTCTCTTAACCTCTGTGGTGTCACAATGCATCCCATGCCCTTTAAGGCCACTTGGTGTTACAATGAATCATTTGAGTCTTGGCCTCTATGGTGTCATAATATTTCCATGATTAATTGCCCCCCGTGCTTTCACAATTCATCCCTGGCCCTATTACAACCCCTGGTGTCACAGGGGATCATTAGATTGTTAGCCTCCCTTGGGTCACAATGGTTCCTTGCTTCTCTTAAACTCTGTGGGGTCACAATGCATTCCAAGCCCTTTTAGGCCACTTGATGTCACAATGAATCATTTGATTCTTGGCCTTCATGGTGTCATAATAAATCCTTGCTTCTATAGGTCCCCATGCTGTCACAGTTCATCGGTGGTCCTTTTGCGCCCCCTGGTGTCAAAAGGGATTCTTAGATTGTTAGCCTCCATTGGGTCACAATGGTTCCTTGCTTCTCTTAACCTCTGTGGTGTCACAATGCAACCCATGCCCTTTTAGGCCACTTGATGTCACAATGAATCATTTGATTCTTGGCCTTCATGGTGTCATAATAGATCCTTGCTTCTATAGGTCCCCATGCTGTCACAGTTCATCCGTGGTCCTTTTGCGCCCCCTGGTGTCAAAAGGGATTCTTAGATAGTTAGCCTGCATTGGGTCACAATGGTTCCTTGCTTCTCTTAACCTCTGTGGTGTCAAAATGCATCCCATGCCCTTTTAGGCCACTTGGTGTTACAATGAATCATTTGAGTCTTGGCCTCTATGTTGTCATAATATTTCCATGATTAATTGTGCCCCATGCTTTCACAATTCATCCCTGGCCCTCTTACAACCCCTGGTGTCACAATGGATCATTAGATTGTTAGCCTCCCTTGGGTCACAATGGTTCCTTGCTTCTCTTAACCTCTGTGGTGTCACAATGCATTCCAAGCCCTTTTAGGCCACTTGATGTCACAATGAATCATTTGATTCTTGGCCTTCATGGTGTCATAATAGATCCTTGCTTCTATAGGTCCCCATGCTGTCACAGTTCATCTGTGGTCCTTTTGCGTGCCCTGGTGTCAAAAGGGAATCTTAGATAGTTAGCCTGCATTGGGTCACAATGGTTCCTTGCTTCTCTTAACCTCTGTGGTGTCACAATGCATCCCATGCCCTTTAAGGCCACTTGGTGTTACAATGAATCATTTGAGTCTTGGCCTCTATGGTGTCAAAATGTTTCAATGTTTTTCTTGGGCCCCATGCTTTCACAATTCATCCCTGGCCCTATTACAACCCCTGGTGTCACAATGGATCATTAGATTGTTAGCCTCCCTTGGGTCACAATGGTTCCTTGCTTCTCTTAACCCCTGTGGTGTCACAATGCATCCCATGCCCTTTTAGGCCACTTGGTGTTACAATGAATCATTTGAGTCTTGGCCTCTATGGTGTCAAAATGTTTCCATGTTTTTTTGGGCTCCATGCTTTCACAATTCATCCCTGGCCCTATTACAACCCCTGGTGTCACAATGGATCATTAGATTGTTAGCCTCCCTTGGGTCACAATGGTTCCTTGTTTCTCTTAACCTCTGTGGTGTCACAATGCATTCCAAGCCCTTTTAGGCCACTTGATGTCACAATGAATCATTTGATTCTTGGCCTTCATGGTGTCATAATAGATCCTTGCTTCTATAGGTCGCCATGCTGTCACAGTTCATCCGTGGTCCTTTTGCGCCCCCTGGTGACAAAAGGGATTCTTAGATTGTTAGCCTGCATTGGGTCACAATGGTTCCTTGCTTCTCTTAACCTCTCTGGTGTCACAATGCAACCCATGCCCTTTTAGGCCACTTGATGTCACAATGAATCATTTGATTCTTGGCCTTCATGGTGTCATAATAGATCCTTGCTTCTATAGGTCCCCATGCTGTCACAGTTCATCCGTGGTCCTTTTGCGCCCCCTGGTGTCAAAAGGGATTCTTAGATGGTTAGCCTGCATTGGGTCACAATGGTTCCCTGCTTCTCTTAACCTCTGTGGTGTCACAATGCATCCCATGCCCTTTTAGGCCACTTGGTGTAACAATGAATCATTTGAGTTTTGGCCTCTATGGTGTCCTAGTATTTCCATGATTTATTGTGCCCCATGCTTTCACAATTCATCCCTGGCCCTATTACAACCCCTGGTGTCCCAGGGGATCATTAGATTGTTAGCCTCCCTTGGGTCACAATGGTTCCCTGATTCTCTTAACCTCTGTGGTGTCACAATGCATTCCAAGCCCTTTTAGGCCACTTGATGTCACAATGAATCATTTGATTCTTGGCCTTCATGGTGTCATAATAAATCCTTGCTTCTATAGGTCCCCATGCTGTCACAGTTCATCGGTGGTCCTTTTGCGCCCCCTGGTGTCAAAAGGGAATCTTAGATTGTTAGCCTCCATTGGGACACAATGTTTCCTTGCTTCTCTTAACCTCTGTGGTGTCACAATGCAACCCATGCCCTTTTAGGCCACTTGATGTCACAATGAATCATTTGATTCTTGGCCTTCATGGTGTCATAATAGATCCTTGCTTCTATAGGTCCCCATGCTGTCACAGTTCATCCGTGGTCCTTTTGCGTCCCCTGGTGTCAAAAGGGATTCTTTGATTGTTAGCCTGCATTGGGTCACAATGGTTCCCTGCTTCTCTTAACCTCTGTGGTGTCACAATGCATCCCATGCCCTTTAAGGCCACTTGGTGTTACAATGAATCATTTGAGTCTTGGCCTCTATGGTGTCATAATATTTCCATGATTAATTGCCCCCCGTGCTTTCACAATTCATCCCTGGCCCTATTACAACCCCTGGTGTCACAGGGGATCATTAGATTGTTAGCCTCCCTTGGGTCACAATGGTTCCTTGCTTCTCTTAAACTCTGTGGGGTCACAATGCATTCCAAGCCCTTTTAGGCCACTTGATGTCACAATGAATCATTTGATTCTTGGCCTTCATGGTGTCATAATAAATCCTTGCTTCTATAGGTCCCCATGCTGTCACAGTTCATCGGTGGTCCTTTTGCGCCCCCTGGTGTCAAAAGGGATTCTTAGATTGTTAGCCTCCATTGGGTCACAATGGTTCCTTGCTTCTCTTAACCTCTGTGGTGTCACAATGCAACCCATGCCCTTTTAGGCCACTTGATGTCACAATGAATCATTTGATTCTTGGCCTTCATGGTGTCATAATAGATCCTTGCTTCTATAGGTCCCCATGCTGTCACAGTTCATCCGTGGTCCTTTTGCGCCCCCTGGTGTCAAAAGGGATTCTCAGATTGTTAGCCTGCATTGGGTCACAATGGTTCCCTGCTTCTCTTAACCTCTGTGGTGTCACAATGCATCCCATGCCCTTTAAGGCCACTTGGTGTTACAATGAATCATTTGAGTCTTGGCCTCTATGGTGTCATAATATTTCCATGATTAATTGCGTCCCATGCTTTCACAATTCATCCCTGGCCCTATTACAACCCCTGGTGTCACAGGGGATCATTAGATTGTTAGCCTCCCTTGGGTCACAATGGTTCCTTGCTTCTCTTAAACTCTGTGGGTTCACAATGCATTCCAAGCCCTTTTAGGCCACTTGATGTCACAATGAATCATTTGATTCTTGGCCTTCATGGTGTCATAATAGATCCTTGCTTCTATAGGTCCCCATGCTGTCACAGTTCATCCGTGGTCCTTTTGCGCCCCCTGGTGTCATAAGGGATTCTTAGATTGTTAGCCTCCCTTGGGTCACAATGGTTCCTTGCTTCTCTTAACCCCTGTGGTGTCACAATGCATCCCATGCCCTTTTAGTCCACTTGGTGTTACAATGAATCATTTGAGTCTTGGCCTCTATGGTGGCATAATGTTTCCATGTTTTTCTTGGGCTCCATGCTTTCACAATTCATCCCTGGCCCTATTACAACCCCTGGTGTCACAATGGATCATTAGATTGTTTGCCTCCCTTGGGTCACAATGGTTCCTTGCTTCTCTTAACCTCTGTGGTGTCACAATGCATTCCAAGCCCTTTTAGGCCACTTGATGTCACAATGAATCATTTGATTCTTGGCCTTCATGGTGTCATAATAGATCCTTGCTTCTATAGGTCCCCATGCTTTCACAGTTCATCCGTGGTCCTTTTGCGCCCCCTGGTGTCAAAAGGGATTCTTAGATTGTTAGCCTCCCTTGGGTCACAATGGTTCCCAGCTTCTCTTAACCTCTGTGGTGTCACAATGCATCCCATGCCCTTTAAGGCCACTTGGTGTTACAATGAATCATTTGAGTCTTGGCCTCTATGTTGTCATAATATTTCCATGATTAATTGTGCCCCATGCTTTCACAATTCATCCCTGGCCCTATTACAACCCCTGGTGTCACAGGGGATCGTTAGATTGTTAGCCTCCCTTGGGTCACAATGGGTCCTTGCTTCTCTTAACCTCTGTGGTGTCACAATGCATTCCAAGCCCTTTTAGGCCACTTGGTGTCACAATGAATCATTTGATTCTTGGCCTTCATGGTGTCATAATGTTTCCATGTTTTTCTTGGGCTCCATGCTTTCACAATTCATCCCTGGCCCTATTACAACCCCTGGTGACACAGGGGATCATTAGATTGTTAGCCTCCCTTGGGTCACAATGGTTCCTTGCTTCTCTTAACCTCTGTGGTGTCACAATGCATTCCAAGCCCTTTTAGGCCACTTGATGTCACAATGAATCATTTGATTCTTGGCCTTCATGGTGTCATAATAGATCCTTGCTTCTATAGGTCCCCATGCTGTC